>NW_023270855.1:57223602-57280003 GCF_011800145.1 Mirounga leonina | reverse complement strand
CGCTCAGGGAGGGACCCGGACACGGAAGGCCACGCGGGGTGTGAGTCACGTGGGTGACACGCACAGAACAGGCTCATCTGCAGATGGGAAGGGGGCTCGGGGGGCGGGGGCTGGGGAGAAGGTGGGGAGTGACCGTTGATGGGGACGGGGTTTCGTTTTGGGCCAACAGAATGTTCTGGAGTTAAACAGAGGTGAAGGTTGCACAACTCTGTAAATGTACTAAAACCAACCAACTTGTACACTTTAACAGTTTCATGGCACAGGAATATTTCAATAAAGCGGTGGTTAAAAGAATTCCTGACGAGGGGCACCTGGGTGGCTCATTGGGTTGTGCATCCAACTCTTGGTTTCAGTTCATGTCATGTCAGGGTAGTGGGATCGAGCCCCAAGTTGGGCTGTGCACTCAGTGGGGAGTCGGCCTGAGATTCTTTCCCCCTCTCTCTGCCTCTGCTCCTCTCCCTGCTCGCACACTCATGCTTTCTCTTTCTCGCTCTCAAATAAATGAATAAAATCTTAAAAAAAAAAAGAATTCCTGCCAAGCCCGACTCAGGCACCTGGGGTCTGAGGCACAGAGACCCGGCCCTAAGGAGGCCGGCTGCCACAGCAGCACTAAACAAACCGGCGGGAGGTCTGGGCCCAGGCGCACAGCCGCCCCAGACACAGCGTGGGCTCAGGTGCGGGCAGAGGGTGCTGTTCACCAGCCCCGAGCTCCAAGGAAAGGCAAGTGCCCTTTCCTCCAAGAAACTCACTCCAGCACAGAGAGCAGTCGCTTACCACCCTGTGCCATCAGCTTGTAAGAACAATAGCAATTGTTCTCAAGGAAGCCAGCCCTGTTTACAAAGAAGCCATGAAGCTCGGGGAGTCCAGGAGCAACACACCCACCTTCATGGAGCCCCCCATGGCCGCTCGCAAGTCTCCCTGCAGGGCTCCCCGCCAGGAGCTCCTGGCCACCGGCCTCAGGGAGCCCCGCCAGGAGCACTTCCAGGGTGTCCTTCGGGCTCCCCTCACAGGTCCCCGCATGGCTCTCTTCCTGGGATCCTTCCTCACAAGTTCAGGGCCCCATACAGACCCCCTCAAAGGCTTCAGGGCTCTGGAGGGTGCCTTCAGGGGTTCCCTCAGGGGCTCCTCCCCAGCTGCCCTGGCCCTGGTCCTGGCGGGGACTGGCTGCAGCTGGAGACCACTCCTCAGTTGTATGGGCATGCTTCCTACCAGCAGCTTCCCCTGGGCACTGAGTGCATGAACCGGCTGGCCCCGGAGTTCCATTCTGGGCCGTGACAGGACAATGAGCTCTGTGATGATGAGCTGGGAGGGGGCCCACGCCACATCCATTCCCAGAAGACAAAGAAACCCAGCTCTAACTGCCAGGAATGTCCTTCACTCCCAGGTGGGCCCGCCATACCCCCGAGCCCAGGCCCAGGGATTCAGAGCTTTGGGGGGGGGGGACCCAGGAAGCAACAGAAGCAGAGGGGCCCGCCCCTTCCCTTTCACAGAGAGGGTCTGCCGTGGGTTCAATGGTGGCGCCCCAAAAGATGTGTCCACATCCTAATCCCCAGAAGCGGGAGTGTGACCTTATTTGGAAAAGGGGCTTTGCGGATGGGATTAATGAATCTCCAAATCAGATCCTTCTGGATCATCCGGGTGGGGCCTAAACCAATGACAAGTGTCTTCATAAGACATAGAAGAGCAGAGACGGGGGAGAGGCCACGTGAAGGCAGAAGCACAGATGGAGGGACACGGCCACGAGTTCGGGGGACACCTAGAGCCCCCCACTCCCCACCCCGGGGCTGGGAGAGGCAGCAGGACCCTCCCCTGGAGCCTCCGGAGGGAGCACGGCCCCGGCCTACCCCGATCGTGGCTCTGCCCTCCGGGAAGTGGGAGGCCACGAACTTTCCCGTGTGGGGGTGCGGTCGGCCCTGAGACTCGCCTCCTCAAAGACGTTCTTCCGGAAGTCGAGCTCCTCCTGCAGGCTCTGGCAGCGGTTCTCCAGATCTACGCGCATCAGCGTCTCCTTCTCCAGCTGCTTTTTGGCTACCGCGTGACCGTCCTCTGCCTGGGAGACACGACAGCAGGCTGAGGTGACACTGTCTGCCGCACCGTGTGGCCTCTCGGGGCCCAGGGATCCCCTTAAATACACACACTCCAACAGAGGGCGTCGAGGGCTTAGAAACCGGGCAGCCGCTGGCATCCCAGCCCCAGGCTTCACACCCCCCTCCCCCCAGGACATCCGCCTGACGCCCGCAGCCCTCTCGCCGGCCCCCAGCTTCCCCGCCAGACTGGGGAAACCCGCCCGAAACCTGCCTTAGCCAGCTGGGCCCGCAGCTCAGCCACGTCGCTCTCCAGGCCGCGCTTGTCGCTGAGGGCAGCGGCCAGCTCTGCCTCGCTCCGGTGGAACAGCGACTCCAGATCCTTCACGCGGCCCTGGGCCACCGTGAGCTCACCCTCCCTCTTCTTGGAGCTGCAAGTCAAGAGCGGGCGTTAGGCAGGAGCACGAGGGGCGAGCTGGGGGTGGGGGGGCTACAGGGGGCCCCTCAGGCAGCGCCAGGAGGAAGCCCAGGGACCAGCTCACTCTGGCCTCTGAGCTGTGGGCATCTGCTCTGGGGTAACGGGGCTCAGGCTGTCGCCCAAAAAGCTGCCCCTTCTTCAAACCTGCTCTGCACATCAGGACTCCACCAGCTAACAAATACAAGCACTCAAAAAAGCCTCAAGGAAAGAGCTTTAATGTCATTTTTTGGTGATTTTTCGACACAGGAGGGATCATTTAGGGGAGAACGATTTTTAAAAAGGTTAACAGATAATTTATTAAAGTTGCATATTAAAATCCTGGCCTTTGAAAAGTCGATCTTGTTTGTAAACTTCAGCTACTTTAAGCAGGTTCATCTGATATTCTAGGAGACAATTTTCCCCAATATTAAAGATGGCAAATAGATTCTTTAACGCCCAGCTATTACTAGCATGGGTCTGAGGCTCTTGAACATTTCTCAAAGGAATCCTCCATCTTCTTGGAATTGAATGCATACCACCTCTCCACCCGGGAGCTGACAGAGCTGTCCCCAGCAAGAGTGGGGACACCCAGGGTCTCCCCCCAGCGCTGCTCACAAGGCAGCGCTGTGGGGGCCGAGCAGCATCCTGGTGCGCCCCCCCCACCCCCCCAGTGAGAACCACTGGGGACGCAGCATCAGCTTGCACGAGGCAGGTGGTGCAGAAACCAGTGACTTTGGCCGCCAAGCTGCCCGTGTTCTCCACAGCAGCCCTGGGAACACGGAGCTCCACTGGGGCATTTTATCGCCCTCCTCCACGAGGGTGTCAGGGTCCCTGCAGTCCTCGTCCCTGAGCTTACGCCACACGGTCCTGCTCTCCCACCCACGATGGGGCTGGGGGCTGCACAACCTGAGCCCCTAGAGCAGGTTTTGCAGGGGTCTGGGGAAACGAATCATTCGTTTGACACCCATTACTGAGGGCCCACTTTGTGGAGAATGCCACCCTCGCGCCAGAGATACACCAGAGAACACCCTTGCTCTCCCGATGCAGAACTTTCTCGTGCGATGAGATGACAGTGAAGCTGACAGTGAAGCGTGCCGCCTGTCAGATGCGAATCTGCATTAGGAGGGCAGAGGAAGCGGGATGGGAGGTGAGGGATGAGCACAAGCCGGTGGGAACCGCACTTTTAAGGCACACAAGCCCCACCGGGGGTCACCCTTGAAATAGACCTGGATGAGGGGAGTGTAAGAATGAGCCAGATCCATTATTTCCGGGAGAAGAGCATTCGGGCAGAGGAAGCAGAAGTACAAAAAGGCCCTGGGGTGAGGTATGCCTGGCAAGTTTGAGATCAGTGACAAAACCAGGGTAACAGAAACAGAGGCATCAGGTGATGTGGAAAATTTTTCTTTTTTTTAAAAGTTCATTTAAGGGGCGCCTGGGTGGCTCAGTCGTTGGGCATCTGCCTTCGGCTCAGGTTGTGATCCTAGGGTCCTGGGATCGAGCCCCGCATCGGGCTCCCTGCTCGGCGGGAAGCCTGCTTCTCCCTCACCCACTCCCCCTGCTTGTGTTCCTGCTCTCGCTATCTCTCTCTCTGTCAAATAAATAAATAAAATCTTAAAAAAAAAAAAAAAGTTCATTGAAATAATCTCTACACCCAATGTAGGGCTTGACCTCATGACCCCAAGATTAAGCATCACATGTTCTTCCAACTGAGTCAGCCAGGCGCCTCAATGTGGGAAATTTCTAAACAACTTTATCCAATATTTGGATTCTGCAGAACTACGCAGAATGGCCCAGAAAGCAGGGGCACTGGTGGCTCCCACTGGCTTATGTCTCACTGGCCATGTCTCACGAGCTTCAAGGCGTGAACGCGGCTTCCTCATCTGTGTAACAGTAAGTCCCGGAGGATTAAGCGGGAGAATGTGGCCTATTTGTCGGGTCCTCGCTCACACAGCCACGGCACCCCTGGCGAGCCAGCCCCGGGCCCGGGAACATCCCGGCGGCCAGGACAGACTCCCGGCACAGAGGACATCTGATGACCCAGGCGGACGTTCGTGAAAGGCTCGCGGCCTCCAAAGCCCCCTCCCCGATTGTCTCTGGCGTCCGCCATGAGTTTATGGAGGTGCGCGGGGATGCTCAGACCGGCCACGGTGGCTCTGTCTGGGGGAAGGCTGCAAGGCCACTGTAGACTTTTACTTTCCTCTTTACACTATCTTGCATTTTCCACTTTCTCACCAGTGAGCATCTGTGACTGCTAAGCAGAAAAAACAAGACTCCTGGGCCCAGACAAGGAGCCACACACAGGATCCCTGGCATCCGGAGGCTTCTGGAATCTGCACTGATCCCAGGCAGAGCAGTCTGGGTCTCGGGCAGTGCTGACTCTGGAATTTCCTCAATCTTCCCAAAGAAGCACAAATCACTTTTTAATTAACAAACCTACTAAACTGGTGGGATACAGGCTACCTGGCCGCTTAAAACTACAGATGGCCGGGGCGCCTGGGTGGCTCAGTTGGTTAAACGACTGCCTTCGGCTCAGGTCATGATCCTGGAGTCCCGGGATCAAGTCCCGCATCGGGCTCCCTGCTCAGCGGGGGGTCTGCTTCTCCCTCTGACCCTCCCCCTCTCATGCTCTCTGTCTCCCATTCTCTCTCTCAGATAAATAAATAAAAATCTTAAAAAAAAAAAAACAAAAAAAACTACAGATGGCCTTTGCCCCTTTTGGCCAAAGACCAGGCGCCTGGGCTGCGGGGCCACCTCTGCGCTCTGCTCTGTTCCAGCGGACCTCCTCCCCGGAGGCACCTCAGCGGCACAGCCCTGAGCGAGAGCAGCCGGGCTGAGAAGGCCACACACCGTGTGGTTCCAAGCCTAGGACATTCTGGGCCGAATTATGCCGGGGCCCAAAGGTGGTGGGAAAGGCCAGCTAGAGGGCCAGGCCACAGAGCGCCCTCACCCCCCAGGGGCCAGCCCGCATGACCCCGCGCCAAGGGTGTCTGGGTGTGGCTCAGGGCCACGGGACGCACCACACCTCAGCTGCACACCTACCTCTTGTTCGCCTCCTCCAGCTCAGCCTTCAGCTTCCCCAGCTCGATCTGCAGCCGCGCCCGCTCCCGCGCCGTCTCGTCCAGCACCCTGCGGGCGTCGGCCAGCTCCGACTCATACAGCGTCTTGATGCCGCTCACCTGGGGGGTGCAGCAAGGCCCAGGTCATGGAGAAATCCCTTTCCACCGCCAGCAGGCGCTCCTGGGCTGGACACAGCTCCTCCTGACGCCGGAGGCCCCCCCCGCCAGCTCAGCCCCCCTACCCCAGGGTGACCCCAGCCGGCCCGCCCCGCCCAGGTCCCCTGTCCCCCACCCCGGTCCCCCACCAGCTGGGCACACAGCTCATGCTTTCCGTGGCCTTGTTACCCCCAACCTTCCCCCATCCCCCCACGTCTATGTGCAGAGGGCCAAGCACAGGCATTTACAAACACCTGGAACCAAACCCGGACGGTGAGAGAGCCCCTCCACCCCACTAGGACGGCCAGAGTCAAAAAGACAAAGGATAACAGATACAGCAACACAGAGAAATCGGGACCTCCACACACAGCGGTGGGAGTGGAAAACGGGCCAGCCGCCGGGGTTGGGCAGCTGACCCTGTAACCCTGTGACTCCACTGCTGGGACCTACCGGCGCGGTGGAAGTAACAAGTGCACGCACATGAACCTGTGTGCGTGTTCACGGCACAGTTCACAGCAGCCGGAAGGTATAAGCGACCCCAACGTCCATCAATGGACCAGCAGATACACACAGTGTATCCACACACCCACGGGCACGTCCCGCGGCCGCAAGCAGGAGCAAGGCGCACTCATGCGTTGTCCCGGGGATGGACCCCGAGCCCACGACACTCAGGGAGGAACCAGACACGGAAGGCCACATGGGGTGTGAGTCCACGTGGGTGACACGTCCAGGACAGGCTCATCCACGGATGGGAAGGGGGCTCGTGGGGGCCGGGGAGGGATGGGGGGTGACGGCTGATGGGGACAGGGCTTCTTTTGGGAAGATGGGAACGTTCTGGAATTGGACAGAGGCGATGGCTGCACACATCTAAACACGCTAAGACCACTGAGCTGTAGAGCGTTGTTGGAAGAGCCATAGGGGCTGAAAATTCCAGCTCAATGAAGCTGCAGACAGAGAAGGTGGATGGAGGACGACAAGCAGAACCACTCCCGGGGCGGCCAGCTTTGAAAGCTGCACCACCTCCCACGAAACTACAAGATACCAGCAGATGTCTGGGCCGGGGGGGTGCAGGAGCAGCCGGGACCCCTCCCTTCCACGGGAAAGGCCCCAGAGCAGAGGGGGCTGCAGGGAGCTGCCGAGGATCTGCGACGTGGTCAGGTAACCACCATCTCCTGCCCAGGGACAGAGGAGCTTCTGGGAGGTGGGACTTTCCAGAAGAGTCGGGGTTTTAACAGACAGTCTGAGACACCCCTCCCGAGAAATAAGATTGAGTAAGTAAAAATACATCATATTGCTTGTCTCCACGACCAAGATTTTTGGCAACCCCTTGGATTCACCTGTCCTGACCCTGCTCTGGGCTCCCAGGCCACGGTCTCGGTCTCCTCAAGTGTCTTGGTTAAAGTACCGAGTTCTGGGGCACCCGGCTGTCTGGGGCGCATAACTCTTGATCTCAGGGTGGAAGTTCGAGCACCATGGTTGTAGAGATTACTAAATACAAGTACTAAGTCCATGCAGTGTTTCACGTCCGTGGGTGCACACACACACATGCGGGCCCATGTCCATCTGTCTTAATAAGGCACTTATCTACAGCCAGGTCTGCAAACACAGGCCCACAAGCCAAATTCCATCCCACCGCCTGTGTTTGTCCAGCCTGCAAGCCCAGGATAGTTTTTACACCTTTAAATGGCGAAGGGGGGGGTGGGCGGGAGAAAAAGAAATTCTGCGACACAGGCAAATTACAGGAATTTAGGTTTCCATGTGTATAAATAAAGTTTTATTGGCACGCGGCCTGGCCTATTCCTCTACATAGCGTCCGTGACAGCTTTCCACTGTGACGGCTGAGTTGAGTAGCTGTGATGGAGACTTCCAGCCCACAGAGCTGAAAATGCTGACTCTGGCCCTGTTCAGAAAACATCTGCCAGTCCCACTCTACGGCCCCGGGACAATGTAGAAAATGCTCGTAGAGGACAAGCACACAGCCTCTTTCAGACCACTAACAGGTGCTCTGCTGGCAGGACTTGCTTCCCTGCACCTGTGACAGTCCCTGCACAAGCCTGGACCACAGCAGTGGGAGACCAATGGCTTGGGCCTTTTGTTTAGTCTTTAATGGCATTCTGCAACCGCCAAGAATGAACAAATGTTTTAGCAGGTGTTGGCCAGGGAGGGGGAGCGTGGGGGGGTGTCCAGATAACCCGAGGTGGCCTTTCCTGTTCCCGAGTCTCTGGAGGATGAAATCTTCCCGGCTAAGAACCACAGTTCTGCAGGTAATCCCCAGACACAGGCAGCCCCAAGAGCTACTTCCTCCCACCCAGCTCACGCACCCTGCCCCTGCTCCCTGGGTCCACCTGAGGGAGCCCCCTACCTGCCCCCACCCCCCAGCAGCAACAGGACATCCTGGCAGGTAAGAGAAAAGAAACCGAAGGCTGGAGGAACTTAACACCCAAGTGGGGAGGCTCCTTGGAGAACTACCTCTCCCTCCCCGGGCCCCTCCCTCCCGGCCAGCACACAAGACCTCTCTCAAACAGAAATCCGCCCGGCCCCAGCCCTTCCAGAAACCCTCCAGTGACATGAGCACATGGCTCTTCAGCAGAGCACGGCCCGCCCGACCAATACCCAGCAGGACCTGTACGTGGACACGTGTGAGAGCGTGCCCGCGGGCAGAACAGCAAGGGCTTGGAAGCTTCAGTTTTACCTCAACTGTTTAGGTTTTACTACAAGCATGTGGTACGCTTGTAACTTTTTTTAAAAAATATTTTATTTATTTAATTGACAGAGAGAGAGAGACAGCGTGAGGGGGAACACAAGCAGGCGGAGTGGGAGAGGGAGAAGCAGGCCCCCGGCCGAGCAGGGAGCCCGATGCGGGGCTCGATCCCAGGACCCCAGGATCATGACCTGAGCCGAAGGCAGACGCCTAACCAACTGAGCCACCCAGGCGCCCCACGCTTATAACATTTTAAAAGACATCTTCAAAGGGTTCCTGAAGTGGCTTCTCCTAACGGCATTTGGGGCTGGAACATCCTCGGGGGTGGGGCCATCCTGAGCACCACCTGATGCCAGGAGCACCCCCAGCCTGATGACCACTAATGTCCCTGGGGGCAGCCTCCATGGCGGCAAGGGGCTGCGGTCAAGTAAAGCGCACACATCCCTCCTACTGGAGCCCCCTTCCCGGCCCCCTTCCCGCTTCTGCCAACCCACCTCTCCAGTGCCCGGCAAGCCTGGGCCCCCCTGCAGCCAAGGCCATTTCCAGGTCACTCCCTCTAAAGAGCCCACGTGACCACCCCGCGCTCGCTGCTCCAGCATCCCCTCCCCCCCGTAGGTCACCAGCTCCCTCCACTGCCCAGTTCCGAGGGGCATTTATCACCTGGCCCCACGGGCAGGTGGAAACTCCAGAACAAGCTGGTGGCAACTGCCCAGCTCCCGCTGGGAGCACGGCCCTCAGCCCAGGGCGACACCTAGAGCCCCTGCACAGCCCCTGAGCTCACAGTGGGGCGGGTGTGTGACCCACAGCAAGACTTCCTTTGTTCCCTGAGCTCATCTGGATTCCAGGAGGCCTCACCAGCTGAGAAGGGAATAATGCTGCTCCCCAGACAGCCGGCGGATCGGGTTCCCCAGGCACTCCTCATGGGCTCTAGGTACACCACCCAGCCAGCGCCACTGGCACGCACTGCCCGACCCAGCAGGCAGGAACTGGGCCCACATCCTGAGGACATCAGGGGGCCACCTTGGGGGCAGACAATTCTAGCCCCGTTGTCTTAATGACAAAACCTGCCCAAGGTCACACAGACTAAAAGCAGTTTGCATCCGAGCAACAGAGTGCCACCTACCAAGGAAACTTCCTCCCCATCATCACCCAAGCCACTTTCTGAGCCATTGCCTGTCCTGGCAACCATGAAACAGGGGCGACAGAACCCACGGAATACTTCCTCGGGGCGCCTGTCCTTTATTCTACAAAACACATGTAAACACACACGCCCCGCCAGCTAGCACAAAAGGGGGGCCTTGTTATTTCCATTTTACAAAAGAAGCACTGAGACCCAGAGAGTTTGACTTGCCCAGGGTCACACAAAGGGTACGTGGCTCCCCGAAATGACCCCCCAGCGGCTCTCCCCCAAGTCTGTCACTTGGTCCACGGTCAGGATAGGGAAGCCTAGGCTCAAGCACATTCTGGCTTCAGGGCCTGGCTCTCCTACGGGCCCTCAGGGGGAACCACAGGGTGAGCACTCCCCCACCCCCCACCCTTATTCAGAGGAACCACACTTGGCCTTCAAGGGGCCAGCAGGGGCCAGCTAAGTGAGGAAAGAGCCTGGGGCCCGTGGGGACTGGGGGAGGGTTGGGTTGGAGCCAGAGTCCCCACCCAAGGAAAGGACCCACCCAGGACACCCAGCCCTCACTTGCCCTTAGGGGGCGGGGCTTACCCAGCCCCTCTCCCTCAGTCTGCGGTGAAGCCCTGAGACCCACGTGGAAACCAAAACTTCCCACTGGATCCCCAAGACCAGACGTCTCCCCATCACCTACCAGGCTGCAGTCCATCAGCCAATGGGGGCCCCAAGGCCCACCTGAGGACCTCTCAAATTTCCCATGGGACCCCTGAGGCATCAGACCCCCTCCCCTCGGATGCCCACCCACCCCAGGTGCGGGTCGGAGACGGACCCTACAGCCAAACCACCTCCCCAGCCCCTCAACTCCCCAGAATTCATCATAGGACCTTTGCAGAGTTCCACAGAGAACAGAGCACGTGACTTCCCCCAGAGACCCCCCCCCCCCATGAGACCCTCCACACAGCTTGCACTCCCGGTCTCCTCCGAGACCAGAGAACCCCACCAAATTTCCTCCCAGGACGCCAGAACATCCTAACGCATCCCCGAGACTCCCCACCTCTCTTGGGGGCGGGGCTTACTCTGGCTCACACCCGCTCAGCCAGGGGATCCCCAGATCGCCTCTAACCACTCAGGGCTCGGCCCTGCCCCATCTCCACCAGTCGCACAGGGGGCCCCGAGATCCTTTGGGGATCCCTCAGAGGACGGGTGTACCCCAGACTGCACTCCTCGCTCAGTGGATACACGAACCCCCCTGCGGGCCCCTCGGCGGGCGGGGCTTGTCCCAGGGTGCACCCCTCGTTCACGGGTCCCCCGAAAAACCCTGGGGAACCTTCGGCGGGCGGGGCCTGCCCCAGTGTGCACCCCTCGCCTGGAGCCCCCCGAGATTCCCCGAGGATCCCCTAGGCGGGCAGGGCCTCACCCTCGAAACCCCCCGGGTAGAGTCAGAGGCCGAGGCCCACCCCGGCGTGCGCCCCTAGGGCCCCCCGAAACGCCGGGGACCCCCGGTGGGCGGGGCCTGCCCAGTGTCACCTCCCGCGCACGGGAGCCCCCGGGGACCCGCAGAGGCCGGAGCCCCGGCTGCGCGCCCACCTCGCGCGTGGTCACCTCCTCCCTCTCGGAGATCTTGAGCAGGAGCCGGTCGTTCTCGAGCTCGAGCGCGCGGACCCGGTCGATGTAGTGCGCCAGGCGGTCATTGAGCTCGCGCAGCTCCTCCTTCTCCTGCAGCCGCGACAGGCGCGTGGGCGACAGCGGCGTGGCGGGCCCGCCTGCGCGGCTGGGCAGCGGCGTGGCCATGGCGGCGGCGGCGGCGGCGGCGGCGGCGGCGACAGCGGCTCGGGGCCCGCGCGGCTCGGGACGGCGGCCGCGGCGCGGCGGGCTCATTCAATCCGCGCCGCCGACCAAGATGGCGCCCGGCGCCCGCCGCCGTGGAGCAGCCTGGGACTTGTAGTCCGTCGCGGCTGCGCGGGGCAAGCCGGGAGCTGTAGTTTCCTGTGCGGGCAAGGCTCCGCTGGCCTCCCGCTCAGCTTGCCGCTCTGTCGACACATTGCTGTTCTGAAACTCCCAGCTCGCCACCAAGTGACTCCGGGTTTCTTTCCAGTGCCCACTTTCCCCACTTGTATAACCTACCTACCTCTTTGGAGTCCTATTAAAATTAAAGGTGAAGGAACCTCAAAAACATGCTCAGTGATGTCACATGTACAATCAAAATAAAATAATAAGATAAGATAAGATAAATAATTGAGCTCACAGCAGGCGCCTGGCTGGCTCAGTCGGAAGAGCATACGACTCGACCATTGATCTCGGCATTGTGAGTTCAAGCCCCACCTTGGTTGTAGAGATTACTAAAAAAAATTAATTAACTTGGGCGCCTGGGTGGCTCAGTCGTTAAGCGTCTGCCTTCGGCTCAGGTCATGATCCCAGGGTCCTGGGATCGAGTCCCACATCGGGCTTCCCGCTCTGCAGGAAGCCTGCTTCTCCCTCTCCCACTCCCCCTGCTTGTGTTACTGCTCTCGCTATCTCTTTGTCAAATAAATAAATAAAAATCTTAAAAAAAAATTAATTAACTTAAAAAAAAAATAACTGAGCTCACAGATACAGAGAACAGGTTGTTGGTGGTTGCCGGTGGAGGGGTGGGAGGTGGGCAAAATAGGCGAAGCAGTCAAAAGGCAAAATCTTCCAGTTATAAAATAAAGAAGTCCTGGGGCTGTAATGCACAGCATGGTGACTATAGTTAATAACATTGTATTGTATATCTGAAAGTTGCAGAGAGTAGACCTTAAAAGTTCTCTTCACACACACACAAAACAACAAATTGTAACTATGTGTGTTGATGGATGCCAACTACACCTACTGTGATCATTTCAACAATGTACACAAATATCAAACCATTAGGTTATACACCTGAAACTTCTACACTGTTATATGTCAATGATACCTCAATTAAAACAAAAACAAAAACAAAAACAGGGGCGCCTGGGTGGCTCAGTCGTTAAGCGTCTGCCTTCGGCTCAGGTCATGATCCCAGGGTCCTGGGATCGAGCCCCACATCGGGCTCCCTGCTCTGCGGGAAGCCTGCTTCTCCCCCTCCCACTCCCCCTGCTTGTGTTCCCTCTCTCCCTGTGTCTCTCTCTGTCAAATAAATAAATAAAATCTTTAAAAAAACAAAAACAAAAACAGAAACACCTCATTGACAGAAGCCAGGCACAAAAGGCCATATACTATCCGGTTCCGATATAAAACGTCCAGAGAGGCAAATCTCTAGAGGAGTGTCTTGGCGCATGGCCACTGGGGCCCCGTCGTTCTCTCCGGTGGGGCAGGATGTGGAGGAGCATCTCTGGGCTCCCCACCCCTCCACCTGATGCCAGCAGCACCACAGCCCCACTCCAGTCCAAACAGCCAAAATGTCTAGACATTTCCACCTGTCACCTGGAGGCAAAATTGTCCCCAGTTGAGAACCACTTCCTTCCCCTCACCCTGGAACTTGCTGGGAGAACCCCTCCTTCCCAGACATCCCACCTTGGGGAACTGGGCTGAAACAGCCTCCCTTAGGGACTCACAAATGTCACACGGAGAACGTGATTGTCCTTCCAGCCTTCTGAGGAGGCGGGATACTCACCTGTCTTGAACACCCGAAATTCACTATATATTCCCCTCTCACCGGAAGCAAAGGGCCCCCACCTTAGAACCCAGGCCGGAACAATCCCCAGCTAGACTGTCACTGCGCTGTTTTCTCAAAAGCTACCTTGTGCTTTAAACCTGATATCGTCGCCTGTACCCTCATCAAACACAAAAGACAGTCGGTAGGATGCGAGGGCATTTAAAGCGAGTATGAATCCGTGATGCTCCAGGCGGCAGGGCCAGAGCGGAGGAAAGAGATTGAGGTTTGAGGGTGGCATGGGGTCACCTTGCCAGTGCCCCACGCCCAGACCTAGCTGCAGCCCCCTCCTCGTCAGAGCTCCGCTGACCTCCACCGCCCAGAGCCCTGACCCACCCGGTCCCCACTCAGGGCCCTGCAGGGTCCCAGCCGCCGCGGAGCGCTCTCGCCCCTCTCCGCCTCCTGGCCTTTCCCCGGCCAGGATGACGCCAGTCCCCCCGGTTGCGCCGGCCGGCCTGGGCCTCAGCCTTCCCGTCTGTGAAACGAGTCTGGCCCCGACCCCCGGGGGCTGGACTCCAAGTCCCAGAAAGCCCTGCGCTTCCCGTGGGTGGGGCCCGGGGGTCCCCCTCCCCGCGCGGTTTGGGAAGCGACGGTAATTTTCAAATTTTGGCGCTGGGCGGACGGGGCGGCGACAGCGGCTGCCAGGCCCCCGCCCCCGGCCCGCCCGCCCGCCGAGCCCGAGGTCTGGGCCCCCGCCCCGCGAAGCTGGGCCGCGCCCTGCGCAGGCTGCCCCGCCAGGCACGCGGCGGGACGCTCCGGGCCCGCGGCCGGCAGGGGAAACTAAGGCACGAGGCCCCCGCAGCGGGGACGGGGCGCAGGCGGGATTCGAACGCAGGACCCGCTGGCCTCGGGGCGCAGGGGAGTTGATGGCTGTCTGCTTTGGGGGCGGGGAGTGCGGGTAGGGGGCAGGAGGGTCCGCTCCCGGGACCGTGCAGCCCGCCGGCCCGGTCCCGGCCGTTCCTTCCACGCCCCTCGCGCCGCCGCGCTCATCCCGCGCGGGGTTTGGCGCCAGATCTTTCAAAAATCTCAGTCCAACGGCTGCCCCTGGCTCCGGGCCCGGCTCGAGAGCCTGGATCCTGAATTCCGGAGCCTGGATCTGTGGGGCCTGGATTCCGGAGCCTGGGGAAGGGCCGGATTCCGGAGGCTGGATGGGGGGCGCGGCGTATTCCCGAGCCCGGAGGGGAGTGGAGATCCCGGACCCCTGATTCCAGAGCCTGTGGGCTAAGCGCTAAGAGCTGGGAGCAGAATTCGGGAACCTGGGGGGCTGGAACCTATAATCGCGAGTGGAATCTGGGAGGGAGGGGGGATGCTGAGGCTGACAGGCAGGGGCTGGGGGCGGCAGTGGAATGTACTAGAGACACAGACGAATATCGACTGAACTTCTCCCCCGAGCCAGGCACGGGAGCTGCGTCAGGGTGACCCCAACCAACAAAGATCCCTGCTCTGGGGCAGATGGCATGGGGGGAGTTGGGAGACAGGACACAGACACCACAAATAAGCAAATGACATGGGGTGTGGGAAGACAGGGAATGTGGGGAAAGAGGCGAAGGGGCTTGGGAGCGGGTGGGGCAGGGGGGATGCATTTTTAAACAGGGTGGGTCCCTCTGCAAAAGGCTGGGCCTTGACTTGGAGAAGCTGACACTTGAACAAGGACTCAAAGAGAAGGAGGGGGTCAACCTCGTGAACGGGTGGGGGGAGAGCCTCCCATGGAAAGGGGCCAGCTCGCGCTGGTTCTAGGCCTGGAGGAATCGGAAAGGAATGAGAACTTCCAGTGGGTGGAGATGTCCAAAATCAGCCTCGGAGCTTCGGAGCCACAATAATAACACCAAGACAGAGTTTGGGATAAAGAGGAACAATAGCTTTATTGCCTTGCCCAGCAAAGGAGGCTTCAGAAACTGCAGGCCCTCCCCAAGGAAGGTGCTGGGGAGTTTTACAGGGAAATACAGGATCTAGCCCATTTCGGCAGGAATTGTGTTTCTGCTGTCAGCTTTGTTCATCATGTCTTTAGGGTGGTACCGGGTTCCTGAGACAGAAGAATAGGAAGGGAGGAGGGGAGGTTTGCAGAAGAGAGGAAAAGCTTACTTTAAAATCGAGCTTCGCTGAAGCTTTAGTGAAGCCATTTTATTTTTGTTCAACTTTATGCTTTTAAGTGGTTTCAGAGACGGATATTAAAGAGGGAAACAAATATGTAATCAGACATTGGCGTATTAGTTATCTGTCGCTGTGTAACAAATAGCCCCAAATGAAGTGGCTTAAAGCAACTCATTTCTTATCTCAATTTCCATGACTCAGGAATCTGGGTGGGGCTTAGCTGGGTCCTCTGGCTGAGGCTTCAGAAAAATTTACTTCAAGCTCGCCTGATGGAAGGATTCGAGTCCTTGCAGGGTACAGGCCTGAGAGTGTCAGGTTCTTACAAGCTGTTGTCCAAGGGCTGTCTCAAGTCCTCATCACATAACAGAGGATCTCTTCTGGGTTTTGAACCCTTACTGCTTGCTGCAATGGGGAAACAGAAAACAAAAACAACCCAAATATCCGTCAATGGACCCACACCTCCATGTACATTTACATGGTGGAATATCATACAGCGGTGAAGATGAATGCACCTAGGGGACGCCCATCCACAGGATGACCTCCCAGACATAAGATCCTGCAAAGAAAGCAAAGTGCAGAAGAATACCAACACTATTCTACCATGTTTATGAAATTCCAAACCTGGCTAACCCAGCCGATCCATCATTTAGGGGTACTACAAATGTGACAGAATTGAAAGGAAAAGCGGACACATGATTACTCAGAAGTTGGCACAGTGGTTTTGTCTGGTGGCTCATGAGGACAGGTAGACGGTGGGGTCTTCAACATGGTGGTCACATTCGATTTTATAAGTCTGCTGGTTGTGAAGTCTCTAGTCTATACGCTGGACATATACGTTATAGATGCTTGTTCTGTGTTTGATATATTTCATGTTTCAAAAATGAAAACAAACAAACAAAAACCCTCCTTGGGCCTGCTGTATAGAACAATGTGATCCCAATAGAAATAGAATATTCTACCACAAAAGAGAAATGGTAATCATGTGACCTCATAGAGATGTTAACTAAGCTACTGTGGTAATCATGTTGCAATATATAAATGTATCAAATCAATACACATTGTACATCTTATGGTTACACAACACAATGTTATATGTCAATTATATCTCAATTAAAAAAAAAAAAGAATAGGCGCTCTGGGTGGCTCAGTAGGTTAAGCATCTGCCTTCAGCTCTGGTTGTGATCTCAGGGTCCTAGGACCAAGCCTCGCATCGGTCTCCCTGCTCAGTGGGGAACCTGCTTCTCCCTCTCCCTCTGGCCCTCCCCACCACTCATGCTTGCTCTCTCTCAAATAAATAAAATCAAAAAAAAAAAAAAAGAATATCCTAGGGGTGTGCCTGGGTGGCTCACTCGGTTAAGCATCATCGGACTCTTGATTTTGGCTCAGGTCATGATATCATTGGTCACGAGATGGAGCTCTGCATCAGGCTCCGCACTTGAGTGGGGAGTCAGCTTGAGATTCTCTCCATCTGCTCCTCCCTTCCCCCCCAAGTAAATAAATAAATCGTTAAAAAAATTTTTAGGGGCACCTGGGGGTCAGTTGGTGAAGTGTCTGCCTTCAGCTCAGGTCATGATCCCAGGGGCCTGGGACTGAGTCCTGTGTCGGACTCCCTTGCTTCTCCCTCTCCCTCTGCCCCTCCCTTGCTCCATGATCTCTCTCTCTGTCAAATAAATAAAATCTTTAAAAAAATTTTTTTTCATTAAATCTTATTTAAAATTTGGTTTCCCTGGGGCGCCTGGGTGGCTCAGTTGGTTAAGCATCTGCCTTCGGCTGTGATCTCAGGGTCCTGGGATCGAGCCCTGTGTCAGGCTTCCTTCTCAGTGGGGAGCCTGCTTCTCTCTCTCCCTCTCCCCCTGTGTGCTCTCTCTCTCTCAAATAAATAAATAAATAAAATCTTTTTAAAAATAAAATAAAATTTGGTTTCAGGATGGCTGGCTGGCTCAGGTGGGACAACATGTGACTCTTGATCTCAGGGTCATGAGTTTGAGCCCCATGTTGGGTGCAAAGATTACTTTAAAAAAAAAAAAACTTAAAAAAATGTGATTTCTCAGTCACACCAGCCATATTTTATTTTTTTTATTTTTATTTTTTAAGATCTTATTTATTTATTTGACAGGGAGAGAGACAGCGAGAGCAGGAACACAAGCAGGGGGAGTGGGAGAGGGAGAAGCAGGCTCCCCGCGGAGCAGGGAGCCTGATGCGGGGCTCAATCCCAGGACCCTGGGATCATGACCTGAGCCAAAGGCAGACGCTTAACGACTGAGCCACCCAGGCACCCCACACCAGCCATATTTTAAATCTTTTTTTTTTTTTAATTTTATTTATTTGACAGAGAGAGGCACAGCGAGAGAGGGAACACAAACAGGGGGAGTGGGAGAGGGAGAAGCAGGCTTCCTGCAGAGCAGGGAGCCCGATGTGGGGCTCGATCCCAGGACCCTGAGATCATGACCTGAGCCGAAGGCAGACGCTCAACGACTGAGCCACCCAGGCGCCCCCACACCAGCCATATTTTAAAGGCTCAGTAGCCACACACAGCTGTTCCACCAGCCAGCACAGGTGAAGAGGATGCTGGGAAAGTCACCCAGGTGAGGGCCTGTAGTGGCCTAGGTGGGGGTTGGTGCTGCACTTAGACCTAGCCTGTCCCCCTTTCTGGACCTCTCCATACATCTCCTTTTCTAGACTTCACCCCAATACCCAGGACTCAGAATCACCTGTTTCCAAACACCTGGGCAGATCTCACCCTCTGGAGCATCATCCCAAAGGCACTCCATCACCCCATGTGCACCCTCCCTGGACTCAGGTAGCAAAGGGCAGCTGGGTGGGTTTTTTTGGGCGGGGGGAGGAGTGGATTTGTGAGCTGAGATGCCACCTGTGTGCAGGGAAGGACCCTTATCATACAGAACAAACCGCAGGGAGAGAGAAACAGGCAGGCGGTGTAGACCTAGGGCTGGCTCTCCCCACACAGCCATCTCCAGGGCAGAGCCGCCAGGAGTCCGAGAATTCTGACTAGGAAGCAGGCTTGCCAGGAAGGTTTGAAGGTGTGAGTCCCAGGTTACCTCCGTGTAACAGACTGCCCCCAAACTTCACTACTGCTCACAGATCTGTGAGCTGGGAATGTGGCTCAACTGGGTGGTTCTTCTGTCCCATGCGGGGTGGACAGGGGTCACTGGTAGCGTCTAACTTGCAGGGGGGCTGGGCTGGGTCAGCCCCTCTCCCCTTCTGTGTGGTCGCACGTCCCCATGGCTGCAGCACAGTGGGACTTCTTAGGTGGGATCTCAGGACCCCCTGAGAGCCAGACAGGAGCTGCAGGCCTTTTGAAATTTAGGACTGCAGCGGGCAGGGTCCCTTCCCTTGCGCCCCATCGGTCAGCCAGTCACAGATGCAGCCCAGATGTGCTGAAGGAGAGGGGAAACTGGATCCGCCAACGGGAGGAATGTCCAGGAACTGCAGCTGGGTTTTTTTTTCTAACAACTTTATTGAGATATAATTCACATACCATACAATTCACACCCTACAGTGCACAGTTCAGTGGTTTTTTTTCTTTTTAATTTAATTTAACCAATTACAGGGGCGCCTGGGTGGCTCAGTCCTTAAGCATCTGCCTTCAGCTCAGGTCATGATCCCAGGGTCCTGGGATCGAGCCCCGCATCGGGCTCCCTGCTCCGCGGGGTGCCTGCTTCTCCCTCTCCCACTCCCCCTCCTCCTGTTCCCTCTCTGTCTCTGTCAAATGAATAAAGAAAGTCTTTGGGAAAAAAAAATTTAACCAATTACATCTGCGCTACCAGTGACCCCTGTCCACCCCGCATGGGACAGAAGAACCACCCAGTTGAGCCACATTCACAGGTTTGTGTATCCACCACCACAATCAACGTTCGAACATTCCATCCCCCCAAAAAGAAGCCCCGTTCCTTCCCCTCCCCCAGCCCCCGGGCCCCCACAAGCCCCCTTCCCGTCCGTGGATGAGCCTGTTCCGGACGTGTCACCCACGTGGACTCACACCCCGTGTGGCCTTCTGTGTCTGGTTCCCTCCCTGAGCGTCGTGGGCTCAGGGTCTGTCCCCGGGGCCGCGCGTGTGGGCGCCTGACTCCTGTCCACAGGTGATTGAATTCTAAGGTGTGGACGAACTACAACGTTTTCATCCGTCATCAGCTGCTGGACATTTGGGTTGATTCCCTGTTTTGGAAATTATAAATATTGCCGCTATTAACATTCATAAGTAGGTTTTTGTGCGGACACGGCTCTCATCTCTCCGGGGTGGACCTGCCAGGTCAGATGGTAACTCCGTGTTCACCCTTTGCAGAAGCCGCCAAACTTTTCCACAGTGGCTGCGCTATTTTACATTCGCCCCCAGCTGCGCGTGCGGGTTCCAGGGTCTCCACATCCTTGCCAGCATTTGTTGTCATCTGTGTTTCCTGTCCTAACCGTCCTCGTGGGCGTCCCGATGTGTGGGTCTCTAATCCCCCTGAGCATCTGTCCCGATGGGTGGATAGAACACGCTTGTGTAGCAGTTTGTTACTTGGTATGTAATTTTTTTTTTTAAGATTTTATTTATTTATTTGAGACAGAGAGAATGAGATACAGAGAGCATGAGAGGGAGGAGGGTCAGAGGGAGAAGCAGACTCCCTGCCGAGCAGGGAGCCCGATGCGGGACTCGATCCCGGGACTCCAGGATCATGACCCGAGCCGAAGGCAGTCGCTTAACCGACTGAGCCACCCAGGCGCCCTGGTATGTAATTTTTTGAACCCTGAGATGTGGGTTTCGTGGCCCCCCTGAATTCTTGCTCTGGGTCCCACGAATGTTAGAGGCAGCCTTGCGGTTGGTGCCCCAGAGGCTGGAGAGAAGGGATGGATTTGTGATCTGTTTTGGAACCAGAGCTGAGGAGTTAGACGCTGCGGGGCAGGGAGGTGTGAGGGTGAGCCCCGCCCCGACCAGCCTGTCTGCACATCTGGCCTGGGAGCCCTGAATATTCCCTGTCTGTTGGATCCAGTACTGGATCCACAGCAAATGCATGCCCACTTGGAACCCGTGAGTGGGAACTCGTTTGGGAATAGGGTCTTCGCAGATGTAATTGGTTAAATTTTTTTTTCCCCAAAGATTTTCTTTATTCATTTGACAGAGACAGAGAGGGAACATGAGGAGGGGGAGTGGGAGAGGGAGAAGCAGGCTCCCCGCGTAGCAGGGAGCCCGATGTGGGGCTCGATCCCAGGACCCTGGGATCATGACCTGAGCCAAAGGCAGACGCTTAACGAGTGAGCCACCCAGGCGTCCCTAAGAATCATTCTTTCTTTATTTTTTAAAGATTTTATTTATTTATTCATGAGAGAGAGAGAGAGGCAGAGGCAGAGGGAGAAGCAGGCTTCCCGCTGAGCAGGGAGCCCGATGCGGGGCTCGATCCCAGGACCCTGGGATCATGACCTGAGCTGAAGGCAGACGCTTAAGGACTGAGCCACCCAGGCGCCCCTGTAATTGGTTAAATTAAGAGGAGGTCGCGGGGATGCGGGTGGGCCCTGAGTCCAACTCCTGGTGTCCTTGTGAAGACACAGAGACATCCAGGGAGAAGTCCGGGTCTAGATGGAGGCAGAGATGGGAGCCAGGCGTCTGTGGGCCAAGGAGCACCGTGCTGCCAGAGGGGCCAGAAATGGATTCTCGCTCGGAACTTCCAGAGGGAACCAGCCCACCTTGACCTTGGACCTCTGCCCTCCAGAACGGGGAGAAAATAGATCCCTGTCATTTGAAGCTGCCTAGGGTGGGGTATTTACACTAGGGGTGTAAATCCAGCACTCTTCCGAGGCCCCCGAGGTTCTGGGGGGTTGCGCCCCCCAACCCCCAGCTCGCTGCCGGGGTCTGAGGTGAGGGCGGTCTCCAGGGACTTGTGACCTCTAGCCAAGCGACTGGCTAAGCGCTGGGGAAGTATAAACGTTCCAGTGAAAGATGCAACATTGAAGATGGTCTCGGATCATCACACTTACTCCAGCACCTCGTTGCCTAGGAACGTGCGGTCCTTTGAGCTCTTTGCACCGGGTGTGACATCTCACTGGTCCCTTCATTAGTTAGGGGACTCCTTCAGTCGTTCAACCAACACACCTTTACTCAGCACTTGCTGTGTGCTGGGAACACTGTGGGGAGACACGGAAACGCCTGCTCTGATCGAGCCCACATTCTAGCAAAGGACGCGATAATAATTATGTCGGAAAAGGAAGACACACAGCGCGTCCGGTGGTGCTAAACGCCAAGAAGGAGAAAAGGGGGGGGCATGAAATGTGCGGGTGAGGGGTGTGTGTGAAACATCTCGGGAGGCCAGGGGAAGCCCTGCTGAGAGGGGGGCAGGGGCAAGATGACCCGGGGCAGGAACGGGGTTCCAGGGAGAGGAAAGGCCTGGGTACAGGATCATGCCCTGCACATTCAAGGGCAGCAGGGAGGGTTTCCTGGTGGTGTTTCATTTGGGGAGGGTGAGCAGAGGAGGGACCCTCTGAGTGCAGCAGCAGGGGGCCGGGGGGCATGGGGGTCCAGGGAGGGAGAGGGTGGCTGCCAGTGGATTGCCGGGTCCCAGGCAGGGGAGGGGTACGGGGAGCTCTTCCCAGGTGCCACATACCTTCTAGGTCATCCTTTCTTGCAAGCCTTTCACTAGTCTGATCTTTCCCTGAAAAGAGGGAGTTAGAGAGAGATTAAGTCCTCAGTCAAGGGCACACAGGGGTGCAGGTGGGGTTTGAGCCAGGTGAGTGTGACCTCAGACCAGAACCCCCTCAACCCCTCCCTAGGATGTCGCAGTTGGCAGGCCTCCAGACCACCTGCTACTCGCCATCCCCGCCCCCCCCCACCGCCCTCCCTCCTCCTCAGCAATTCCCAAACCTGCCTGGCCTTCTCACCTCCTGGCCTCTGCCCTTGTCACCTCCACCACCTGCAGCATCATCCCCACCTCCTCCCAGCCCATCCTGTCTTACCAACATCTCCAACTTCAGATGATGACTCACATCCACCCGGAAGCCTCTCCTTAGGGACAGGAATCACGTCTTGTTCATCTCTGCAAAAAAAAAACCAAAAACACATGATGTCAGAGGCCAGCTTCTCCTTCAAACTTGACAGTGGCTTCCTGGCACATCCAGAGTCACACCCAGACGCCCCCCCCTTGCTGCAGCCCCCAAGGCCCACCTTTCTGATCTCATCCCCCCCCGACACCTCTCACTAACTCTGCTCCAGTCACCTGGTCCTCCTGGGGGCTCCTCAAGCGTGCCAGGTGTGGTCCCACCTCAGGGCCTTTGCACGTGCTATGCTGGAAGCACTCTCGCTTCATGCTTCCCAAGCCTGGCTCTTTATGTCACTCAGGTCTCAGCTCAAGTGTCATCTCCCCTGACCACTCCACCCGAAGTGGAGCGCCTACCCCCAGCACCATATCAGCATCCCTTGGGCCTCCAACCAATGCCTGAAAGTTAGAAAACACCCCTATTTAGAGGCACTGGCTGCACCCACAGAGTCCTCTTCTAAGTGCGGACCAGAAGGAACTTGTTCGGTGCTCAGAACAATCCTGGATAATGCTATTATATCCATTAGCAGAGAGGGAAACTGAGGCACGGGAGTGGAGCAGGGGAATGGCGTGCCCAAGTTCACACAGCTGACCGGGAAGAAAGCTGGGATGCAAAGCCAAGCAATCAGAAGTCTCCTTGGTCATCTCATCCCTTCCATGTGCCGTCCAGGGGGGCTCTGTCTGCCCCCCATGCTCCTCCCCTGTCCCTCACACCCCCTCCTGCTGAGCTCAGGATGCCATAACAAAACACCATAGACTGGGGGGCCTGGAGCCATAATCCCTGACTCCTCACGGTCCTGGAAGTTGGAAGTCGGGAATTAGGCTCCAGCAGGGTTGGCCTCTCCCCCCTGCTGCCTCCACCTTCTCGCCATGTCCTCACATGGTGTAGAAAGGGTTGATCTCTCTTCCTCTCCTTATAAGGGTGCTAATCCACCACGGGGCTCCACCCTCATGACCTCACCTAACCCGAATCACCTCCCAGAGGCCCCACCTCCAAGAACCACCCCACTGGAGGTCTGGGCCTCAGCTTACAGAACACAAACATCTGGTCCCTAACACCTCCTGTCATGAAGAGGGCCTCCAGGCAGCACCCCTCCTCTCCCACTTCCTCCCCAGGCCCTCCTCTCCTCCTGGGGCATTCCAGCCTCCATGCTGGATGCCCCCTCCCGGGGAAGGCAGACCCTCCAACCCCCTTGCTTTCTTCCTTCATCCACTGAGAGCAACCCCCTGACTCCCAGGTTTGTGCGGAGAGGGTGGAGGTGAGGGAGGGTTTAAAGGCAGGGTCCCAAGAAGCAGGGCCTGGACTTGGGTGAAGCAGAAACTCAATCAGGATGAGAAATGCTATTTTGATGCAATGCTTTTAAGAAAGTAAAGCAAATGGAAAAAAAAAAAAATCCATGGATACATTTTCAAAATTTTAAATCAGGGCAAATCAGTCATACTGATTTTTTTCCTTTTGGCTGGGTCTCCGAAATGGCTTGATGTGGCAATCATTGATCCTGTCTTGATGGGAGATTTTACCATTGCGTCCATCACAGACTTTGGGGGGCATTTGTTTGAGTTAAACTATCGCAATAAAACATTTATCTCATTCTGGACCAGCGGCCATGGTTGCATGCGCTTGTCACTATACAAAACCCACTGAACTGGACACTGTAAGAGGGTGAGTGTTACGGTATGTGAATTACGTCTCAATTTAAAAAATGAGAGAAAAAAAGATTAGTTATCTTGATGACTGAGTTTTTTGCTGATCCCTTAAACTTTGCACCCCAAGTGTTAATGCTCTCTGCCCCCTTAGCCAGAGCAAAGCAGAGCCTCAAAGAATCTGTGTCCAGACCCTTCCTGGGAATCAGCCTCCTCCTGAAAGGCCAGGCTGTGTCCTCTGCCTGGCATGCCTCCTCCCGTCTTCACCAGGAAAACACCCACTCATCCTTCTGCACTCACGTTGCTTTGTCTCCTCCCCAGTCTGGCTTCCTTGATCCCTGTGTGCCCCCCACCCCTCCCTGTCCTCTCCCTCTAGGCTCTAAACATCCAGTCCTAACCCCTGGGGCCTTGGGATATCTGGAGCGTCTGGGAATGTCCTCAGGGAACTCTAGGCTCTGTGCCCTTGAACGAGCAACACCGTCTTCCCGAGTCTCTGTTCCTTCTTCTGTGAACTTGGCATAGCCGCAAAGTGCCACTTTGTGGGCAGTGGACGTGGTGTGAACCCCCAGAAGAGAGACTGCTTACAAACTGCACAGCACGTAGTAAGCACCTGATAAAAGCTCGGTCATATTAGTACCTTCAATGCAATGCAACATTACAAAAAATGAGGTTCCAGGGGCACGTGGATGGTTCAGATGGCTCAGGTCATGATCCCGGAGTCCTAGGGCTCCTTGCTCGGCGAGGAGCCTGCTTCTCCCTCTGCCCCCCCCCCCGTTTGTTCTTGCTCTCTCTCTGACAAATAAATAAATATATAAAATGTGGTTCCATTTATCGATTCTTGAGACAAAGGGTCTCATTTTTGAGGTGGGTATGGATATGCCCGTTCCCTTGCTGGGGAAGTCCCGGACTCACGTATTCTCCCATGAGGTGCTGTGGGTCTCACCCTCAGTAGATGCAATCACCCCTCCTTGGTGCAGATAGGGACATCCTCAAGGGCTGGGTTTAGGGTAAGGTGACTCAGGAACAAAATTTAAGGGGGCGCCAAAAACTCAATCATCAAGATACATATTAAAAAAAATCAAAATCGGGGCGCCTGGGTGGCTCAGTTGGTTAAGCGACTGCCTTCGGCTCAGGTCATGATCCTGGAGTCCCGGGATCGAGTCCCAGCATCGGGCTCCCTGCTCGGCGGGGAGTCTGCTTCTCCCTCTCCCACTCCCCATTTGTGTTCCCTCTCTCGCTGTGTCTGTCTCTGTCAAATAAATAAATAAAATCTTTAAAAAAAAAATCAAAATCAGTGCCAAAAAATCTATGGTGAACAAAAGACGAAAATTGTAAATAAAGAAAGGGTCTGACCTTGTACCTACACAACTCACTTCCCTGCCCTAACCCTAGTTCTGGCCCTATTGGATATTTAAAATCTTGATATTTTGTTCGCCATAGATGGGGTGTTTTATTTTGCATAAATTTTGATTTTTAAAGAATACTGCTTTAGAATATTGTTGATCTTGATGACTGAGTTTTGTGGTATTTCCTTAAAATTTGTGCCGGAGGCAAATGCCACAGACTCGCTACCCCAATCCCATGTCCAGGTTCCACTAAGATTTTACTGATGAAAACAGGCATCCACAACAGCCAAAAGGGGGAAGCAACCCAAGTGCCCATCGATGGAGTAATAGACAAGCAAAACATGGTCCATCCAAACACTGGAATATTATTCAGCCTTAAGGGGTGCTGGGGTGGCTCAGTTGGTTAAGCAGCCAACTCTCGATTTTGGCTCAGGTCATGATCTCAGGGTCATTGGATCAAGCCCTGAGTCAGGCTCTCCCTGAGTGTGGGGTCTGCTTGTCCCTCTCCCTCTGCTCCTCGAACTGCTCATGCTCTCCCTCTAATAAATAAGTAAATAAATAAAATCTTAAAAAAAAAAAAAGGAAGGATATCCTGGGGCACCTGGATGGTTCAGTCCATAGAACATGTGACTCTTGATTTTGGGGTCATGAGATCAACCCCACCTTGCAGTAGAGCTTACATTAAAAAAAAAAAGAAGAAGGAAAAGAAAAAAGGAAGGAAATTCTGACACCTGCTACAACGTGGATGAACCTTGAGGACATTGTGCTCAGTGAAATAAGCCAGACACAGAAGGACAAACACTGTCTGATTCCATTTATAGGAGGTGTCTAAAATAGGCAAACCCACAGAGACAGAAAGTGGAATGGTGGGTCCCAGGGTCTGGGTTCCTGTTGAATGGGTACCGAGTTTATGTTGGAGAGGATGGATCTAGATAGTGGTGGATGGAGTTTTGCATCTAGATAGTGGGTGATGGTTTCACAGCACGGAGAATATATTTAATGCCGCTGAATGGTACATTTGCAAATGATCAAAATGTATTTTACCATAATATAAAAAACAAAACAAAACAGGTACACCCGGGCAGGAGTTTGTCTCTGATTTTGAAAAGACATGGCATCTATAAAGTTCTTCGTCGCACATGTAAAATACTGTGTCTATAAAATACTGCAACTGTCACCCCAGTCCCGTCACCCTCACCCTCCTCGCCTCACCGCCCCCGCCCCCGGGCCTCCCTTCCGGCGCTTCGGTCGCAGAGACCTCGTGTGGCCACCAGGTGGCACCGCCACACCTCTCAGCGCCCGGGACATTTCGCGCCCCCACGGTGGGCGGCGCGGAGGCGGCGCGATGCGTCAGCGGGACCGCGGGCCCGGGAGCCAGGGGAACCGAGACGCGGGACCAGACCCCAGGCTGGCGGGGGAGGGGACGCAGCTGTGAGTCACCCGGGAGCCCCCGATCGACCGTGGGAGGCAATCCCACGCCGGCCTGCCCGCCAGGCTCGTGAACTGCCTTCCCGGGGAGACGGTGAGGCTGGCGGCAGTCCCTGCGTGCAGCCGTGTCTGTCGCGCACGTGTGGCTCCCACACCAACTGGCCGGTGGCTTGCGGGAGCCGTGGCCTCCCTAAGCCTCAGTTTCCCCTTTTGTCTAATGCAGATTAAGTATGGACCCTGCTTCTTGGGTCTTTGAAAATTAAACGAACCATGATACCGGGAGCCTGGTACGCCGTAGGCGCTCCGTGCATATCAGCGTCCACTCCGGAAGGAGGAATAAAAGTGGCCACTGTCACTGCCGGCGCACCCGAAGCGGCCCGGTGCGGCGCAAGCAAGAACCATCCCTCCCCGCTTCCTGCGCCGCCAACAGCTCGGCGCCGCCAGGTGCGAGGTGCGGTCCGATGGTGAAGCGCGGGGCGCCGCCAGGGGGCGCGGGGCCGGCCGGGCCCAGCCACCTGCGCCTCCCACGCGCGCCCCACCCTGAAACTCGCGGGGGGTGACGAGGGGGCGACCGGGCTCGTCCCTAGAGCGCCTACGGCTGTGCAGCCCTTACTTCTGGGGACCTCGAGGCGGCTAGCCCTTGCCACCGGGTGACATTTATTGAACGCTTACTGTGTACCCCTTGTCTTATTCGATGCTTCCTGCAACTCCATGAGGCTGGTGTGCATTCTCAGGGGGCAGGTGGCGACACAGAGGCCGCCTTCGCAGCTCGCAATTTTGGGGGCCTCCCGGCGGCCTCATGCAACCGCCACCGTCTATCGAACACTTACTATGTACCCTTTATTTTATTTAACGCTCCCTCCAAACCAATGCGGCCGGCGTTGCATGGCCATTAGACAGGTGGGGACACAGGGCCCCAGATAAGTTAAGTCACCCAGGGTCTGGGGTCCCTGCAGCCAACCCCCCCCCCCCCCCCCGCACACACACCACCTGCGGAGGGGAGGAATCAGGCTGCAAACTGGGCCCCCTCCTCGTGCAGGCCCTCAGCAGAACTTGGGAAAGGCGCGGGCCGGGGACTCTCCTGGGGCCAGAAGGGGATTCCAGGCCCCCCCCCGCTCCGAAAGTCCGCGCCGGCCTTGCGCGCTGGAAATCCCGCGCGCGCCCCGAAACGCGGTGCAGCTGCCGGGAAATCAGGAGGAAAACTTCTGCTTTTTTTTCTTTTCTGGCACTCACGCTCCCCGCCGCCACCCCCCTCCCCCCCCCCCCCCCCCCGCGCCCTCCTCCCGGCTCTCGCCCCCACGTGGGCGCCCCCCGCGCGGCGCTCCGCCCCCTCCCCGACGCCGGCCAACCGTAGCGCGACTTTCTCTCGCCTTTGTTGGCTCGCCAATAGGAGGGGCGGACGCGCCACCGAGGCCACGCCTCTGGTTACGAGTCTATAAATATCTGCGCTGGCGGCCGCGGGCTCAGATCGCTGAAGTCGTGGACGCGATCCTTTCCTCTGCAGCCGTGAGGATTGTTCTTGCTGAGGATTTTGCCATTTTTCTTTTTTCCTTCTTTGGGGGAGGATTTCGCTGCCTTCCGAAGGTCTTGAACGAGCGCTCGGGCTCCGTAGGAAGGTTTTGGGCTTTCCGGCCTCGGATTTTGCATTTTCTCGCTGGGGACTGTCGTGGGGCTGCTTTCCACTGTGGATTATAACTGCAACATGACCCTGGAAGAGCTCGTGGCGTGCGACAACGCGGCGCAGAAGTAAGTAGCCGGGGCTGTGGCCGCCTGACGGCAGCCCGGCCGGGCGGGGACCTGAGCTACTGGTGGCCGGCCGGGCCGAGCGCTGACCCCCCTTCTCTCCTGACCCCAGGATGCAGACCGTGAGCGCCGCCGTAGAGGAGCTCCTGGTGGCCGCGCAGCGCCAGGACCGCCTCACCGTGGGGGTGTACGAGTCAGCCAAGTTGATGAATGTGTGAGTCACACCCCGTCCCCGGACTGGGCGCGGGTGGGGACCCCCTCCGCTCTGCACACTCCCTGCTGCACCTCTCTCGCGCACAGGGCTAGGATTTCCCCAAGCGTCCCCACTGTGGATGGAGCGCCTCTAGGCTTGCTTTGGGGCGGGGCGGGGGGGGGGGGTTGCAGTATCCTGACGCTGCAGCGTTTGCAAGTGCCCACCACCATATTTGCTCCTGCCTTCTGCCCCCCTAAATGTTTTGAAGCGTGCATCCCCCCCCCACCCAGCCTCCAGCTGCATGCACACTCAATCCCTTACGCGCCTTCGGTTTCTCTTTGCTTTTCGAAACTCCCCTGTGCACAGTGGCCTTTCCTCAGCCCCCAGCTGACCTGTCTCCTTCCTCTGGCCCCCTTAGGGACCCTGACAGTGTGGTCCTGTGCCTTCTGGCGATTGATGAAGAGGAGGAGGATGACATCGCCCTGCAGATCCACTTCACACTCATCCAGTCTTTTTGCTGTGACAACGACATTAATATCGTCCGGGTGTCAGGCATGCAGCGCCTGGCCCAGCTGCTGGGTGAGCCAGCGGAGACCCAAGGCACCACCGAGCCCCGAGACCTGCACTGCCTCCTGGTCACGGTGAGTTGGGCCTGGGACTTGCCCCACCCTGCCCAGGCACCTGGGCCCGTGTTTGTCAACAAAGTTGAGCTGGCCGGTCTCGTACCAGCTCAGCGCTCAGCCATGATCGGCATGTCCCGTGGGTTGCACGGCAGGGCCTCCTTCCCCGGGGAGCTATTTTGAGCTGGCCTGTTTTCCCCAGAGGGGCCCTGGGAGAGGGAGGCTTCCTGCCCACTCCTGAGGCTCCTACTGAACCCCATCTTTCCCCCCATCACAGAACCCTCACACAGACGCCTGGAAAAGCCACGGCCTGGTGGAGGTAGCCAGTTACTGCGAAGAGAGCCGAGGGAACAACCAGTGGGTCCCCTACATCTCCCTCCAGGAGCGTTGAGACTCTTCCCAGCATCAGAACCGGCTGGGTTGCTACGAAAAAAAAAATAAAATAAATATTTGACCCCTCCCCCCCAGAACAACCCCCCCAAACGACCCAACCTGTGAGACCATGGGGGCAGAATCACTGGAGAAGAGGGGAGCATGCCGCTGCCCCCAGGGCGGTGAGCCTGGAGCAGCGCCCGCTGTGGCCCCCCCCCGCCGGGAGAGGAGAAGAGGGGGACCCGGGCCAGCAGGAGAGGGGAACCTGGAGCTCAGGCTCTGCAGCAGAGCAGCTGGAGTGGGGGAGCTGCAGCCTCCCCCACAGTGGAGGGCCTGGACTCCATACTCGGGGTGGAGCGAGACCTACTGCGTCCCCCCACCCTGCTTGAGACCGGCACTGGCATCTGCATGGGCCTCGCTTGAGCGGGGGTCTGCACCCTTGCCAGGACCAGACTTTGGGACTTGGGAGCTGGGGCTTATGTTGCTCTCTGTACCCAGGAACTCCCAGTTTGCAGACGGAATAGACAATCTATTTTGTTACTTGCACTTGTTACTTGAACCACTGAGAGAGATGGGAAGCTTACAGATACATATATTTTTACTTCTACAGTGACCTTGTAATAAACTTCTAAAGCTTCTGGGTTCTTGTGTCTTTGTCACCCCGAGAGGGGCCAGGACCTCTGCCCCCCTCCCCGTGCCCCAGCGGCACTGCCCCCCCAAATCTCCTCCCGCAGGCTCACCAGGAAGTGTTACTTAAGTCCCTGTTAGCAGCTCCAGGCTCCTTTGCAAAAACAGTGCCTCTTCTCTCTGCAGCCGGCGCCAACCAAGCCCAACAAACCTTTGCCTCTTTTTTTTTTTATCCTCCCTCCTCCTGCCCCATAGCAATTAAAAGACCGGTTTATTACGAAACCTGGCCGCTGTACCACCCCTGTTACTGGCTATGCTGGAGCCAACCCCAAGCTCCGGGCATATAGAGACGCACCCCTGGGGGGCTGGCTGCAGCCCCTGCCTGCCCCGCTGCCACCAACCCAAGGTCCAGAGGGGTCAAGGGGGGGCACCTGGACCACGGGGGGCTCAGGGCTCAGAGCTGCCTTGGCAGGGCTGGCCTTGCAGGAAGAGCGCCTCTGGGCAACCCCCAGGGAGGGGCCTTCCACCGCACCCAAGCCTTCTCCCTCCCAGGATAGGTTTCTTCACTGCACTAGAAAAAGATTTTTTTCTTTCCCCAAACTAAGATCAACAAGCAAAAAACACCCAAGGAAGTCCTGTTCTCAGCCCAGCTGGGCTTGGCACGGTGCTGCGCTTTGCCTCTAAACCGAAACTGTAAGGCCTGGCGGGCCACCTCCGGGTTCTCCCGAAGCTGCAGGCGCGGGGGCTCCCCGGCCGCCGGCTGGGAGCGCGAGCCCCGCCTCGGTCTTCCCGCCCCAGGTCTGCGGGGTGGGCTCGCGGCGCCTGGGCAGCCGCGTGTCCCTGCGCCCCGCGGGGAGGAGGACGGGGGGGCGGGCCCCGCCGCAGGCCGCGACCTTTCCACGGAGCCCTACGTGGGCGCGGGAGGAAAACCCCGGCGGTCCCCCGGGAGTCACGGGTCTGCGGGGAGCCCCGGCGGGGAGGATGGGAGGGAGGGAAAGATGGAGGGGGAAGTCCCAGAGGGAGAGGCGAGGGAGCGGCGGGGATTCCTTCTGGGGGTTGGAGGAAGGAGAGAGCCGAAGTGGGGAGAGGGGATCCCTGAGGGGGGGAAGGAGACCCTGAGATGGATCCCTCAGTGGGGACCCCCGTGGGGGGAGCGGCGGAAGGAATCCTGGAGAGGTTAGGGGGAGGGGAGATGCCAAGTGGAGGGAGGGGCCAGAGCTCTGAGGGGTGGAGGGGGGAGTCTGGAGAGGAGAGGGTTCGGGGTTGGGGGGGAGGTGTGGAGGGACCTATGGGACTGGGGGGGCTCAGAAAGGACCCCTGTACGGGGTGGGGGAGGGGAGTGAGGAGGCCAAGCCCCGAGGAGGGGGAAGGGGGCAGATGAAGGGAGCCCCAGGGGGGAGGTGAGGAGGGAAGAAGGGGACTCCAAGGAGGGGGGGGGAATGGGGAGGGTGAATCCCTGAGATAGAGCCCAGAGGGGAGGGAACCTGGGGAGGGGAGCAGAGGCTGAAGGATTCCCCACCCCACCTCAGGGGGAGGGGGCTTGATGGGGAAGGACTAGTGGGGACAAGGGGCAGCTCTTGGTGTTGCAGGGTTATCCGCACCGGGCGGTTCCACCGTGGGCATGGGTCTCTCTGTCCTCATCTTGATTCTGACCATCCAGAGGGGCTGTGACCTCTGACTCTCTCATCCCTAGGTCCTCTGTCCAGGCTCCAGGGCCCCAAGGACATACAAGGCATGGGTGGGACCCAAGCTGTGTGATCCTCAGCTGGTACCCTAACCTCTCTGTGCCTCAGTCCCACTGCCTAAAAATCGGGATAATCATGCTGTCTACCTCATAGATTGTTGACAAGGTTAGTATTTTTTAGATTAGGGCTTCCCACATAGAAAGTAGAAGAAGGATTGGCCATTATTACTGCTATCCCAGCACTATTATTATGCCCCATGCATTTCTAGAATCATCTCCTTACTCCACCCTGTGAGTTAGCAGAGCCGAGATGAGGGCGAGCCTTCCACGCAAAATTTAAGAAAGTGGATGCCCCAAACTCAGCAAACTGAAGACTATTTTCAAGCAATATTTTAGGAACTCAAATGCAAGGAAAGGGCAGGACACTTTTGCTCGTGAACAGGATTGTAGATTACGGTAGGTTTGGCGTGGCTGATTTTTCCTTCTGTCTCAGGCTCCAGAGCCTCTCCTTTCCTCACCCTGGGTTTGATTTAAACTTCGGATATTTGGTTCCTTCACTTTGTGGGTGAAAAGCGAAGGCTGGGGAGGGGCATGACCTCCCAGATCAGGGAGAGGAACCCAAGGCTTGGGATTCAAACCCCAGCTCTCTGGGCATTCCTCTGCACAAACGCAGAGGGCCGCGGCTCTTAGCTTCCAGCAGTGGTTCTCCGGATGCTGTCTCCGTGGCTTCAGTGGTGGTGGTGGTGGTGGTGGATTAACAGGAGTAGGAAGTCCATTTTCCAGAAAAGGAGATGAGGCCCAACGTGGAGGAGCCACAGACTGGCCAAGATCTTGAATTGTCACCAATGGGCTACTCAGCCCCTGGGGAAAATGCAGGCTGAGGGTGAGGGGACAGATGGCACTGTCCCCAGGACACCGCTCCCACACAGTTCACGCCAGAGAGGGCCAGAGAGAAGCTGCCCCAGGTCACCTCTGCAGGTGACTCCTCTGGGCTTCCATTGCTGGGGGATGGGGGCGGGGGGCCAGGAGACTGCAACATCAGCAGGAGGGTGCAGGCAGACCCGTGGGGTGGGGTGCAGGTTCACCTCAGGTACCCACGCTCGCCTCTGTCCACGCCAACACCCGTGGCCCTGAGGCACACACGCACGCAGGGGCATACCCCCCCATGCGGCTACACGTGCACCCAGCTGCTACAGGCGTATCCAGCTCCCAGACCCCAGACACACTGTCACCCACTCAGCCCCACCCAGGCGCTCCTGGGCAGAGGGCTGGAAGTCCGGCTTCACCCCACCCCCTTGGGCAAGTCGCTTAGCTTCTCCGAGCTCCCTGTCCACACTGGTCCAATAGACACATAGCCTCCCTTGAGCGTCTGTCTGCGTGGGTACACACACCCGCCCAAATGGACATGGGCACAGAGTTACATGCATGTTGATAAGTATGTAAATACAGATGTCATCTCTGCCCCCAGGACTTAACAGTGTGTAGGACTCAAGCTAGTTCCTGAACCCTCTGTGCCCAGAGAAGGGGGCTGGCCTTGGGAGCATGTCCTGAAACACGTAACATGGCCCTGGACTTGAGGACAAGCAGGGGCCTAGGAGGAAGATGGCCAAACATGGCAGCCAGGTTGAGATCAATGTTAGAACAGCCGACGTTGCCTGGGGCGGCTTCTGCCCTGTTATCTCCGCCCAGCCTCGAAACAACTCCATGAGGTAGCTCCTGTCATTATCTGCTTTTCACAGAAAGGGAGCACAAGGGCTCAGAGAAGTGCAGTAACTTGCCCAAGGTCACACAGCAGGACGGTGGTACGATCAGGGACCAAGCCGAGGCCTGTGTGATGCAGAGCTAGGTTTTTATATCTGTTTATATTTTTATTTTTATGTAATTGAGGTATAATTTACAAACCATAAAATGTACCCCTTTACAGGGTTATTTAGTGGTTTTTAGCATACTACACAGATTTGTGCAGTTACCACCCCTGTCTAGTTCCAGAACATTCCATCACCCCAGAAGAAGCCCTGTCCTTGTCAGCAGTCACTCCCCAGCCCCTCCCCCAGCTCCTGGCACCCATGAATCCATTGCCCATCTCTGTGGCTTTGCCTTGTTCAGCACATCTCACAGAAATGGGATCACAGGTCCGATGGCTTGTGATCCTTGCATGATATTTGGAGGTTCATCCATCCTGTGTGTGTGTCACTGTCAAACTTGGATAGCCTGCCCCGCGTCTGTTGTCCCATGTGTGCACGCTAGCATCCTTCCGTGTGGACAAGGACACACGGGAGGGCACTCCGTGTTGCACACGGCTGACATCAGCAATCACCCCGGTGGGGCTTTGCACCACGCCTCACGCCCAGACCCTGCTTGTACACCTGCCGTCCAAGCTCTGCCTTGCGCACACGCGGACCGCTCTGCCCTGAACCCCTCACACGACCCCTCCCCAAGCGAACCCCGACTCAGCTTTCTTTGTTCTCGTATCAGATGCCCCCCTCTTTGGGGAAGGTCTCCACACAGGACCTCCGAAAGCCTGTCTCCTGTCTCCAACTCCGCCCTTCCAGGTTCCCAGCACCTGCCTGTGCGTAAGGACACATTTTATCCTGCCTGTGATCCCCTGGCACTTTGGAAATGCTTGGGCACAGAGACTTCTGAGTTGTGTACAGAGATTGACCCACTGATGATGACCTCCTTCTCCAGGACAGACTGTTTTGTCTGCTGGCCTGCCAGGTGCTGGGTCCTGACCAGATCGAGTGACACCACCCATGGCAGGGAAGCTGGAACCCGGCCCTGTGGGGGTGGCCGGCTGTGTGCCCTGAGGCAAGTTGCTTCACCTCTGTGGGCTCAGTTTCTTTATCTGTGCAATGGGAATACTAATAGGAGTGTCCATCTCTTGGGGCTGTTGTGAGCATTAGTTGGTTGAAATATGTTAGGCATTTAGAACAGCAGGGAGCCTTCCAGAAGACTTAGCTATTATTACGTGAGTCAGTATGCAACTGTTCACAGGAGTCTTTCTACCTGAATGAGGTGTCTGTGCATCTACCTGTGAGTCGTGGGCGCCCAGAACCCCTAACCAACTGGGGTCTCACGGTTATACCTAGACCCTTCCCTCCTCCCCACAGCGGGGAGCTGCTGATTCTGCAAAACGGCGGAGCCTCCGCCTGGAAGGTGGCTCTGCGTGTAAGTTCTGGGGGGGCAGCAGATGCGGCTGGTGGCCGGAGGACTGTGCTGCAGCCGTGGACGGCTGCAGGTACGTGCACACGCACACCTGTGTGCTTACGCATGGGAATAGCATGCGCTCAGATCCTCAGACTCGCAAATGGGCGTGGCCACACACACACGCGCGCACACACACACACACACTGTTCTTGACCTCATGCTGCGCCCACTGTAGGAGTGTCCGGGAGCTTCTGTAACAAAGTGACGGGGCGGCGGGGGGGGGGGGGGGGGGGCCCCCACAGCAGAAACGGCCTGGCCTCTGGTTCTGGTGGCCACGAATGTGAGCTGAAAGTGTCCTCTGTGGCTTCGAGGGAGGATCTTTCCAGGCCTCTCTCCTTCTGGTGGGATTGGGTGTGGTCCCCCTGAGTCCTCCCGGCGGCTTCCATGCATGTGCATCTCTGTGTCCAAAGGACACCTTGTGCGGACGCCAGCTGTATGGGGCTAGGCCCGCCTTCACGGACCGTCTCTACCTTCTGCAAACAGCCTCCCTTTAGGTAAGGTCCCATCCACGCACACCAGGGACCAGGGCTTCGACCTCCTGTGCACAGACACCGTTCACCCCATCACACCCCCACTCAGAAATACCCAAACACGTCCTCCCAGTCACACCTGTAGACACGTGAGAGCCAGCCTCCCATTCAACAGACGTGCGCACACGCGCACATGCTCCAACACACACCCCTCTTTAGCTGGTTCTCTGGGCTTTCCCAGCAGAGGCCCAATGACCAGGAAATGAATAAGGACACCCACCCGGGGCCCCAGGTCTTCACACCCGAGCCAGGGAGGGGAGGGGGAGAGTTATTTCTTTACCCACCAAATGTGTCCCAGAGTCCTTCCTGCCTCCCCCGAGGGCGTCCTGCAGCGGTCCTGCCCTATGGCAAGGCTGGGGGCTGCTGAGAATCACTGCAGGTGACCGCTGCAGGGTGCTCAGGGGCACTCGGGTAGCATCCTTGCAGAGTGGCTCTCCCACAGCAAGGTGCGCGGGCAACTCCCGGGCCCAGTTCACCTCTGGCTCCTTCCAGTAGGTAAGACGGCTCGGGGAGGGGTGGGGGCGTGTTTTTCCAGAGATGATGTACCCTCTTCTAGGAAAGCAGCAGAAGGAAGCCATTCCGAAATACTTCTTCCCTCCTTCCTCCCAGGGTTCAGGGCCGGACTCCGGCCGTCCCACCCCTGCCTTCACCTTTTTCCTTCCTTCTGGAACTACCGCAAGCATTTCCCAGCCCCACAGTCCTCACTGGCCTGGGGTGTCCTGCCTGGTGCCTCATCCTTCCTGTTCTCTCCTGACCCTGATCCCCAGGCAGGGGGCGTGGGTTTCTGCTAGATTTTCAAGGTCCTGGTGGTGCCAAGCTCGTGGCTGGGCACACGTGAAGGTGGGCAGGCGATCCAAGAGCGTGGCTTTATCTGTTGGAAGGGGACAGTCTGGGAATGACAGACAGCCCTGGAGCTGTAGGACGAGGGAGAGAGCTGCATGCCGCCAGCCCGGGCTGGTGAAGGTCATGTGTGCCAGGGACCCACGGTGCCCGGCGACCGCCTCCGGAGACCCCGAACCACCCAGCTTGACGCACAGCCCGAATGCCACCCCCTCCCCCAAGGACGCACGGCAGACACACTTACAGACACACAGAAGCTCCATCTGGAGAAGCCCCTCCCTGCCCTTTCCCTGCATTGTTCGTGCCTCCTCTTTCCCACCCTACCCCCTCCTCCCGGGCGCGGGCGCCGGAGGTTCCCAGGCTCTGGGGCTGGGGTGGGGTGGGATGAGGGGCGTCTCCGGGCGGCCGAGGCCCAGCCAAAGACCCTCGCGCACACGGGGCTGCTCTCTCCCCATGCGTGAGCATGCACATGTCGGAGCGGGAAAGTGCGATCACGTGCGTGCACGCGTGGGGCGACGTTTGTGCCGCGGCGTACACGCCAGGCGCGCCGTGAATTCCTCGGGTGGCTGCGAGGGGGCAGGAGGACAGGGGCGGCCGCACAGCTTTGGATGCGAGTCGGCGCTCGGCGGCTTACCATCTACCCGCGCGCGACGCGCGGCGAGCGTGACTCAGTTTCCCCATCCATAAAAGGGAAAGTCTAATCGGCCCCCCCCCCCCCCCCACGTGGCGAGGTGAAACCATTTAATGCACGGAAGCGCTTTGCAAAACGCTCGGCCTTGAGAACCCTGACCACGCCTTCCCTCCACCCCACCCTCCCGCCAGACACTCTGGGGGTGGAGAGGGGCGCTGACCCTGGCCCCAGACGCCCCTCCCGACGCAGCAGGCAGGAGTCCCGGCTTCCTCGGTACTTAAAATTGGATAATTGGAGACAGAGGCGGGTGTGCGAGAGCCAGAGAAATCCCCGAGTGGGCGAAGTGCAGGGGCCTGTCCCTCTAGTTTCCCCACGGCAGGGGCCCGACCCTCTCCAGAGCCCCCTCGTGTGCGCCCTGGGCGCGCTGCCGGTGCGCGCGGGAGCCCCCGCGCTTGCTGCCGACCCCCTCCCGCGCCCGGCGGTGCCAGCCTCCCGCTGGTGCCCGCCAGGCGCGGTGTCTGCGGCCGCTCCGGGGGTGGGGGGGGGTCTGCGCCGGCGGCCGTCCCGGCGGCGTCTCCCTCCCCCAGCCCCTGGCGGCGGGCGGCCCGGCCGAGGGCGGGGCGTCTGCACAGACCCTCCTTTTGTGAGTGGCGCCTTCCCCGGGCGGCCTGGCGCGCAGGGCCCGGGCACCGCGCCAGCGCCCGGAATAGCCTCCCTGCCCCGCTGGCCGCCCCACGCCCCGCCGGAGCCGCCTGACCTGCCTGGCGGGGCGCGGGCGTAGGCAGGCTGGGCCGTGGCGGCGCGGGGATCGGGTGCGTGCTCAGCCGCACGGGCTGCACCGCCACGGACCCTCGTGCAACAAGGCCTACTGTGTGCAGCCCCCTGACTGTGTGGGGGGCCGACTGTGTGCAGAACACTGTCTGAATGCAAAGCCTACGGTGTGCAGACCCGCACCTACATGCAAACGCGCATGTGCAGACTTCCGCCACGTGCAGGACCTACTGTGTGCAAGACCCTGTGTACAGTCCCTCTCCTATGTGAAAATTCCCATGTGGGCAGACCCCCGTCTGCATACAAACAGCCACAGCGAACAGATGTCCTCACGCGTGCAAATACCTACTGTGTGTGGCACCGGGGTGTGTGAATGAACCCACTGTGCACGGGCACAGACATGCTCACAAATGACCATTTGTGGAGAAGTCCCCTATTTTCAAATACTCTCATCCGTGCAGGTATCCACATGTGAGTGAAAATCCTAATGCATGCACACCTGCGGCCGGATGCACCCTGTTTGGTCATCACGAGAGTGCAACGTGTTCCAAGTTCAAATGCTCTCTCTGCAGACCGCCTGCACCAGCGGATTTAGGGGGAGCAGCATTCGGGGCGGCCACGGAGAGCAGAGACCCTCTCCAGTGGTCCTTCGTGTACGCTTCAGTTTACCCCATCCGGAGAGACTTTGCTGTTTGAGTCTCTTCTGGCTCGGGTTGTGAGGGACTCTGACTGTGCGGGAGGAAGTGGGTTGGACCCCCCCCCCCCCCCCGCCCCGCCGTGCATTGTGTGGGTCTGCGCAGAGGACTCAGTCATGCAGGGTTGGAGGCAGGGCCTCCTGGGACCTTCCTGGAAGCCCAGGGGGCAGGTGCAAGGGCAGGCGGGCTCTGTGGCAGGATGCCAGCCGGTGGCTTCCCTGAAACTGGGCACAGCAGCTGGGAGAGGTTTCCGGCCCGCCCGGCCCCACCTGGCCCCGGGCACTCTCGGCAGATGGGCGGGGCAGGCAGGCAATGCCAAGGAGAAGCCCGGCCCCGGACTGCACAGGCCCGCACAGAGCCACCAGAGGACCCGTGCACTCACACCTGCCTGCATGGGTCATGCCCGGGCTAAGCCTGCACCCTGTATGCAAATGTGCGTGGCTGTGCACGCTCACAGGCTTGCACGTGTGGGCTGCACCAGAGCCACAGAACACAGCAATGGCTCTGGGGCTCCATATTCATCCTTAGGCTCCACAGGACAGAGATACTTGTCAGATTTGCTCACCGCTCTGCTCTAGCACCTGACAGTTGGTTGGCGCTCTGTAAATATTTGTGGAGTGAGCGAATGGATAAAGGGACGCATCACTTTGCAACTATGTACCGAGTGTCTAGGTGCACTGGGCGCTTGTACATCCAGGAGCAACAAAAAGATCCTTAGACATTCTAGGCCCATAGTCAGGGATGAGAATAAGCTCACACTTGCCCGAACCTCTGGACACCGTGCGCCTGGATCAGGAAACACTGAGTCCGCTTTAATTCATTCACCGCAGAAACCAGAGCCAGGTGGTGTGAGCACATGATTATCCCTCTTCTCTCCCTGCAGTCTGCCTGCGCTATCCATCCCAGCCGCCCAGGTTCCTGACCTCCCCTCCTGAGGCCACTGGGTGTCCACACCTTGGTTTCAAGAGATTCCTCAGGGCACAGTGAGCCTCGCACACCACTCCCCAAACATCTCTGTTATCAGGTGGCCCCGGGGCTTGGAGTTTCCACCATCTGAGCTTCTTGTAAGGGCTTTGGCTGTTGTCTGCAGAAGGCTCTAGAAAACATGCAGCCAGAGCTGGCAGGGGCAGAGCCATGCAGGTTGGGGGACTTGGCAGTGTGGCTCCTGGATATTCCCAGAAACCATCCTTCCATTTTACAGCCAGGGAAACTGAGGCCCAGAGAAGAGGGGGCGTTCCTGCGGAGTTGGAGACGGGAGGGGCAGACTATGAGAAGCAGATGCTCTGCGGGGGGCGGGGAGGGGGGAGAGCACTTTCCTTCTCATTCTCTTGCAGCCCAAACCAGTAGATTCCCACGGCTGCCTGCTGGGGTGGGGACAGGAAGGTGGGGGACTGCACTGGGAGGAGGAGGCCTTCGAGGGGGGGGCTGTCTGCGTCCTGGAGACAGACAGAGAGGCAGGAGGCCCCGAAACACACACACACAGCTACAGAGACCCAATCCGGGACGCGCAGAAGCGAGCTGGCTCTTTCCCGACGCAGATGCCCTCTTCCCAGCCTTCAGATGGGGCTCCTGGGGCCACTGCCCTGCCTGCAAGAGAGTGAGCGACTGTGTGCAGGCCTGTGCCCATGTGTGTTTGGAGTGCATGCACGTGTGCGTAGGTGACCTGCCTGTGTGCACGTGCACATATTTCTGTGTGTATCGAGGTGGATGTGTGCGTGTGTGTTCTGTGTGCATGACTGTGTGGGTATTTGTGTCGCTGTGTGTCTGTGTGCACGGACATGTGGCTGTGTATGTGTGCACATACACGTGTGTTTGCACATATATATGTGTGTGCATGTGCTTGTGTGAATGCTGTATGTGTATGAGCACATGTGTTTCTATGCATGTGTATTTTGTATGTACGTACACACGTGTGCTTGGGTGCCTTGTGTGTTTGCATCTCTGGGTGCGCTCGCACACGCTTGTGGGTATGCATGTGCGTGTTTTGGAGTGTCTGTGTGTGTGTTGGGGAGGTGCTGTTGGGTGCTCTAGGTGTCCCAGCATCCAAGCTCCAGATCCAGGCATCCTCACTTTCACGGGGTCCGGGGCCACTCCTCTATGCCCAACCACAACAACGGTAATAACAAGCTGTGGTCTCTTGTCTCTCTACTATAGAGCACGCGTCTTTTCTAAACACCTCATATTTATGTTTTTAAAGCCAGGTTCTATTGAGGTATAATTCACAAATAGTAAATTCATACTTTTTAGGTGTACAATCCCGTAAGTCCTGACAGATACCATTCTGAGTCCTTACGTGATCAAGATTTAAAGTAGGTCCATCCTCCCGGAAGCCCCCTGCTGCCCCTGGTCAGCCTGCTCTCCCCATTACCAGACCCTGCAACCGAGGGGCTGCTCTGGGCTCCCAGTTCAGCCTTTTCTAGGAAGTTGTAAAAATACGATCACCCAACCTGCAGCCTTCGAGTCCGTTCCTCAAACTCAGCATGCTGCATTTGACGGGCCTCCCCGGTGGTGCATGTATTAGTAGTTTGTATCACCTCAAAAAGAAACTTAGTCTCCATCAGCTGTGGCTCCCTACCTCCTCCCCTAACCCTAACCCCCGAGCCCCCTTCCCGGGGACAGATGTGCCTGCTCTGGAAGGTTCATGCAGGTGGACTCATAGACCACTCAGCCTTCTGTTTCTGGTCCTGCCTTCCCTCCAGGCTTGTCAAGGTCAGCTCGTCCCTGTGTATTGCTGATTCCTGCTCCATTGTAGGGATGGTGGCGCTCAGTTTACCCGTTCACCAGGGATGGCTAGCTGGGCAGTTCTCAGGTTTGGGTAATTAGGAATAAGGATGCTATGAACACTCACCTGTGGGGTGTTGTGTGGACCTAAGTTTTTATTTCTCTCGGATAACACCGAGGGGTGGGATTCCTGGGCCCCATGATGAGTATACACCTTAGTTCATTAACTCATTTACTCATAATCTAGGAGGTAAGTACTATGATTAGATCCATTTTATGTGTAAGGAGAGTAGACGTTCCCACAGACCTCTGTCTGCCTCTCTCTCACCCCCCCTCCCCCCAGCAGACAGGATGGATGCTGTGTTCATCACCCAGCAGAGGCCCTGCAGGACCCAAGCAAATGCCCAAGGCTCCCCAGTGCATGCACAGCAGCATGCTTGCCGCGCCCCACACCCCGGGACCAGACGCTGGTGGGGCCTGCAGACCCAGACGGGCTGCAGACACACTGCGATTTGTTCATCTTTCCAGCCAACCCGTCTCGTCCTGACAGTAATTAGCTCCCAGACTGGCGGGGAGACAGGGAACCGGCTCCGAGTCATCGCTGCGGCCCCACGCCCACAGGCCAGGGAACCCGGCACCGTGTGTGTGTGTGTGTGCGCGCGCGTGCGTGTGTGTGTGTGCGTGCGTGTCCAGGCTGGGGGCCCCCGCTCCTCTCCTCCACCCCAGACGTTACAGACAGGCCCTGCAGAGTCTGGCCTGGGTTCCCACCCCTCCCTCGAGCCAGCCAGGGCTGTGCGCGCACGCCCACCGTGCCTTCCACGCGGGATCGCGCCCCGGGGGTTCCAGAGCACGCACGCGCTGGCCCCCAAACCCGTGCCCGCCTTCACAGCCCAGGCACGCGAGCGCGTCCGTGCCCCGGGGAGCCGCCGTCCCGGCGCGCCGGTGCAGCGCGCGCGCGCCCCCGGGCCGCGTGGGGGTGGGTCCCGGGAGGGGAGGCCCCGCCCCGCGCCGGCCCCGCCCCGCCCCGCGACGTGCCTGCCCGGGGCGCCGCCGGAAGAGGTGCGGCGGCGGCGCTGGCGTCACGGGTTTCCACGGGGGCCCCGCGCGGGGGCCGGGATTCCCTGGCGCAGGAACGCCCGTGACGGCGGCGCCGGGAGGCCGGACTGGGCTGGGGGTGACGTCAGCCCCTGTGTTCCTGGAGCCGCGCCGGCGGGAGAGGGACTGGGGAAAAGGGAGTCCGGCCCCCACTTCACAGATGCGGACACTGAGGCCCGCGGGCTGTCATCCCTGACGCTTCCGTCAGGCGCTCCGCGCATGCCCGCTGTTGGGTCGCCCTCTCGGGGGTGCGAGAGCCCCGCCCCCGCCCCCCATGCAGAGACAGGGCCCAGCGCCTCCAGGGCTCCGGACCCCCTCCTGGCGCGCCCGCCTCGCTCTTCTGCAGCGAGAGGGCTCACGGGGGGCCTGAGGGGGGCCTGGCGCCACCCGGCCGGGCGGGCGCTCGAGCCAGCTCTGTCCACACCGTTGGTCTCTCCCCAGCTCTGGCCGCTGCGGTGGCCAGAGGCGGTGCCCGCGTCCGAGCCAGGGCGCCCGGGCTGCCCGGCGGGGTGTGCCCACCGGTGGCTGCCTTCGTGCTGAGGCCTGGGCGAATGGACTAAAAATAGCTTGGGCGGGGAGGAGAGCTATTTTTAGCTTGAGTGGCGGGCCCTCCCAGTTCCCGGGTCAGCGGCCATTGGGCCAGGGCGGGAGTGGGGGGTTGGGGGCGGGAGGATCCACTTTGCGGGGTCCCCACCTTCCAGACCCCGGGGTCAGCGCACAGCCAGCCCGAGGGAGGACAGCTGGGGGAGAAAGAGCCTGAGGGGGCTAGCTAGCCTTGGGGGTGGGGGAGGGGTTGCCCGAGGCCACCTTTCCTCAACACAACCCCCACCCCCCAGCTGCCCGGGGCCTTTTGTTGGGCGGGGAGGCAGCTTTCTATTTTGGGAAGGCGTTGGAATAATTTCCCTGGCTATTTTTAGCCGGTTTGGGGATTCCTCCGCCCAGGCTGGCCACCCCCCTCTCCTCCTCCCTACTGACCCAAGGCCTGCCTCAACGATAAAGGGCACATAAGGACACACGGCCCCCCGGAGACGGGCATCTCTTGGGGCAGACCTGGAGCAGGGAGACACCCCCCCTCCCCCATATTTCCTGGCTGGGGAAGGAGGGGGAGCTCTCAAGGGCGTTCCCACAGTCCAGGTGAGCCAGACATTCTGGCCTCCAGGAATCCATGACATCCCACAGCTGAATTCGATCTCCAGGGCAGGGCGGGGCTCCACAGTCTCTGACCTTTCACCTCCTTTCAGTGTGTGACAGGTCTGTCCCGCTGAGAACAAATCTTGACCTCCACACCCCTTGGCTGGGGGCTCCCATGTCCCCCAGAGGAAGATGTGCTTGGTGAGGGTAAACCGAGGCACAGAGAGGCCACAGGAGTGGGCCATATCTTAGGCCACTCCCTGATGTTTTCATCTCTGTCCACACTTGACCGCTTAACAGCTGGGTAACCTTGGGATAGTGACTTCCCCTCTCTGTGCCTCAGCTGCCACCCTCAGGAAAATGGGGTGATAATGGAAATGGAGTTATTGTAAACATGCGAGTGAATATATGAAAGCTGTTAAGAGGACGATCCTGGCAGGAGATGGAGCAGGTGGCTTCAGAAAGGACAGTGAGTTGAGTCTGGCTGGAGATGAGAGGGACGTTTTGGGTTCTACCTGGCTCCACACCTTGAGACCACACTCCAGCCATCTGACTCCTCACGGTCCTTGAGGTTGGCAGGAGGGACTCCATGCTACAGATGGAGAAACCAAGGCTCTGGCATGATTCCATGGCCAAGGGTCTCATGCTGGGTGACACACGGGAGGCCAGTGTGGTCTCCTGACCCTCCCGGCCCACAGCATATTCCACGGCTGTCTTCTGCATACTTTCAGACATTCTTTTGCTCATTCAGCAAATATTTGTTGGGCATTGAATGAGTTTCCTATGGCTGCTGTAGTAAGTCACCACAAATGCAGTGGCTTAAAGTAACACAGATGTCTTCTCTTTCAGTTCTGGAGGTCAGAAGTCAGAAACCAGTCTTCCTGGGCTCCAGGCTTCTGCAAGGCTGCGATCCTTCTGGAGGCCCCCGGGGAGAATCCATGTCCCTAGAGGTGCCCGGTCACCTCTTGATTCATGGTCCTGCATCACGTGGGCTTTCTCGGGGCTCCCAGCTTCACATCACCTTCTCTCTCTGACGCCAGCCCTCCTGCCTCCCTTGGATAAGGAACCCTGTGATGGCACCCCTGCCCCCATCCAGGTTATTCTCCCCATCCAAAGATCTTTAATTAATCCCATCCGCAAAGTCTGGAAAACACGCACAGGGGCTGGGCATTAGGGTGTGGATATCTTTGGGGGAACCATGCAGGCAGCTCCTTTGGTCAGACCCTGCTTGGCACGGACAGCCCCGGACAAAAGCTGACCCGTGCCTGCCCTGCTGGAACTCACAGTCTGGGGTCCATGGCCACAGAGATCAGGTGGTCACAATGATGAAGAAAAAATTATAAATAGGGTTGCTAGATGAAATACAAGATGCCCAGTTAAATTTGAATTTTATTTTTTTAAAGATTTATTTATTTGACAGAGAGCATGAGCAGCGGGAGCAGCAGAGGGAGAAGCAGACTCCCCGCTGAGCAGGGAGCCCCACGCGGGGCTCGATCCCAGGACCCTGGGATCATGACCTGAGCCGAAGGCAGATGCTTAAGGACTGAGCCACCCAGGCGCCCCTAAAAAAGTAATTTTAAAAAGCTGTCTAGGATTTGTGTATGTGACTAGGCCACAAGTTATAATTTATCATGGAAGGATTGATCAGACGTGACAAATAAGCTGCAGCGTGTGTTAAGATCACTCAGGCTGTGGCGTGGAGAACGGAGCCCAGGTACAGGACGCTCTGCACCCAGGTGCCCACCTGCGGCTTCTGCCCGTATTTTACAGCCTTGGGGGTGGGCGGGCCCATGCGGGAAGTCCCGCCCCCAAGCCTGCGCATGCGCGTCCTGCCCTCGTTGAGAGAAGTTCGGCCAATCGGAGGCCGCGCTGTAGCGGGCCCGCCTCTCTGTGGCGCCTTCTGCGCAGCCTCAGGGAGAGGAGCCTCGAGGAGTGCGAGGCCCGGGGGTGGGCGCCGGCTCCCGCCGAGGCCCTTCGCAGGACCGGCCCCGAGGCGGCCCCGGCAGCAGGGCGGCAGGCGGCGGTGCCCCTTCAGAGAAGGGGGCCCGTCCTCCTCCCGGTGCCTCGCGGGTTCGCAGACCTGAGGCAGGACTGGCCACGCCGGCCCAGGGGAAGGCAGCCCCGCTCGCTAGCTGGCTCCCGAGGCCTGGCCGGCGCTCCGGGGACAGCACCTCGCTCACCCCGGGACACGGGGCCCCCCGGGGACAGCCCCCCCTTCCTGGGACACAGTGCCCCCCAGGGACACCGTCCCGCGGACATCATCCCCCCTCCCCGGGACACGAGGTCCCCCTGGGACAGCGCCCCCTCTCACCCCGGGACACAGCACCCCACAACACCTCCCCCATAAGTGTCCCCAGGACACCCCCATACCACACCCACATACCCATCTCCTCTTCCCCTGACAACACGCCCCAGGATACAGGTCCCCCAGGACACCAGGCCTCCCCAACCCCCCCCCCCCACCCCCCCCCCCCCCCCCCCGGCACCTGGGCCCCCCTGGACCCCAGCTCACACACACAGACTGGACCCCCTCCCCCCCAGCTGCGCTCTCTGGGGTCCGTGGTGGTTGCGCGCCTCAGTCTCCCCAGCCCCACTGTGCAGGGACCGGCCTTCAGGGAGCCCATATTCCCTTTGCATTGCCTCGAATCACTGCACCCATGACAGTGGACAGTGCTGTCTTTACATTTATTTTTCATTTTTTTCATCGTGACAGTTTATTTTTGTGAGCCGACTGCGTCTGTCCAAGACAGGACAGTCGGCCTGGAGGTAAGGCTGGGACTCAGAGTAAATGCTCGCCGGGGTCAGGAGAGACCGTCGTCACTTAACTTGTACCGTATGCCCACTGGAAGTTGAGAGCATTACAGCATCTTGGGCCGTCGTCAGCCGGTTTTACTTGTGGAATGCTGATGATGTCCTTTACGCCCATTACGCATCTTCACAACAACCTCGGTACTAAAATTATGCTCCTCGTACCCAGGAGGAGGCTGGGATGCAGGGCCTTTCGTTGCTGGGCGTCTCTCTCCGCTAAGTTGCAGGCAGAACCTGCCCTGCTTGCTCCTTTTCCATTCCACCTGGTTGCCTCTCGTCGGAATGCTTTCGGAGCCCCTCCTGAAACAGTCAGGGGAAGATAGTGGGTTCCACAACCCCGGGCCCCAGTCCACCGCAGCCCTCCTGATCCGGGGAGGTGTCTTCTGAAAACAGAGCCTCTGAGAACCCACGGAGAGTGTTTTCCAAGTGTGCTGGCCAGGAGACAGACCAGACATGAAGGGCATTTCCTCCCTCCCTCTGCTCCAAGGGTGGCCAGGACGAGGCTGGCGGACAGACAGGACAGCAGGAGTGTGGGGGGCGCTTCCTCCCCGGGGGGAGGGGTGTCGCTGGCGGAGCAGGTCCATGACCATCACTTTGCCAGCACGTCCTCCCCGTCCCAGCAGATGGGCCATGTGAGCTCTGACCCCATGCTCCAGCCCAGATTGTGCTGGTCTGAGAGTACCCCCCTTTCCAGACCTGGAGGACGGGGACGTGCGTGTTGGCCAAACTCGGAACCTCCCTAGAGTCTGCTGATACTTAGGGAGCGGGTTGGAGGCGAGCTAAACCAGGGCTTTTCCGGGGTGTTCTCTAGAGTAGGAGCCCACCTTCTCCTGCCTAAAGCCGATCTCTTACCTGGGATGGGAGCCTGGAGAGGGGGGCGTGTTCCCGCTCCAGAATCCACATGCTGCTTCGGCGGGGACTACCCACTTTCCTGCTCACAGAAGATGGAGGAAGGACACATCGTTGTGATCTGCTGTGGGAACTGTGGGCACAGGAGGGATGGGGGGGCTGGCGCGGCCCCCGACACCTGCTGGCTAGCCCCGGCTCCTCCTCGTCAGCCCTGTCCTGCTCCCATGTGGGCTGACGGACTGTGTTCTGACCAGAGAAAAAATGTCTTTCTCAACCGTGGGCTTGGAGTTCTTCCCAGAGGGATACATGCTGGCCAGAAAGGGTGACACATTCCTAGGGCCGGCCGGCCAGCGAGGCCTCGCACAGCACTCCCCCCCGCCCCACCGCGAGCCCCCCGTGAGCCCCGAGCTGGCTTCTGCGTGGCAGGGGCAGGAACACCAGGCCTGACTTGGCCGCCCAGGGGGAGCCCGGCCGGAGCCCTCGCTGCTGCTTCCCAGGCCCCTCCTGCCGGGTTCCCCCTGCCCATCTCTTTGGATCTCTGGGGGAGGGGGAGGGGGCGTCCTGGGCCCCCCCGATTGGAACCTCATGGGGCGGGAGGGTGGGCAGGCTGGCGGGTCAGGGCTAGAGTGGTCCACAACCCCAGCTTCACCCTTTCTTCGGGACGGAAACAAAGGTCTGATGATTAGGAACAAGATGTGTGCAGCGGGAAGGCCGCGTGGTGCTCGTCCCCCTCTCATGGGAGTTTCCGGACGTTTCTCTGTTGGTGGCAAATAGGACGAGGAAGGACGGACAAGGCCGCCGGTAAGGCCGCCGGTCCACACTCCGGGCCGGAGGGATGAGCCGGCTCCAGGGCATGTTGGCAGGGACCGCAGCCCCCGGGCCGCCAGCCCTACTCACAGCCACCCCGCCCACGGTCACGGCAATCCGCAGGCCGCCCGGGGCCACGGCAGGTCCCCATGGAGATGGACCCGACCAGTGACGGTTCGGACAGGCTGGGGCCGCGCGAGGCCCCTCCCTGACGCTCTCATCTCCAGGAAAGCTCCAGAGCACAGCGCAGTCCGCTTCCCAGCGACCCAGCCTGGGGTCTGCAGGGGCGACTGTGACGGTGCATTTGTGTCCCACGCTGCCTTTTGCAGAGCGAGGAACTGGAAGTCACAGAAACGAAGGAACGTTCCAGAACCGCTGCAGGGCCCTCACGGCTCCTGCAGTTCTCACTTCAGATATTTTGATGCGACGTCACTGGTGTGAGAGCTTCGTCTTCGAGGGGCGTGGAGCCTTTAGCAATTACCAAGAACGTCCCTGAAGGTCTCATAGGATGCTTTTGGCCTTGCTTTCAACTCTGAAATTAAGTGCTGGTTGTTAGAGTGACTTGCTAAAGGTCACAGGGAGGCTGGGGCGTTTCCTCTTGTTGAGGTTTTTAAAAAATATATTTAAAAGAAGAAGAAGGGGGGGCGTGCAACTCTTGATCTCGGGGTTATGGGTTCGAGCCCATGCTGGGTATAGAGATGACTTAAAGTCAATAAATAAAATTTAAAAGAAGAAGAGGAGGACATACCAAAACTGGATGAGGGAATCGTAGAAGAAAACATACAGTCACTATTTGCAAAGTGACGGTGGTCTTTCAACTCTGTCCGTCTGTGCCTCCCCCTTACTCCTGATTTTGGGGAGAGCATCAAAGCCCAGAAGAGGCTCTGAGGTCAGTTTTGGAGATGCACACAGACATCCTCAAAATGTAATCCCAAGTTCAAGATTAGCCTCTTAATTTCATAAATAAAATGCAGTCAATTGGATTTGAAAGGGACATAGGATTTTTTTTTTTTTCTCTTGAGCAGAGGTTTTGTGAAGTAGAATCAAGGCCACTGAATATTTTTTGCACTGCATTTCTCCGGAAGTTGGTTGCGGATGCAAGGAGGGTTCGAGGCTCCCTTGTTCTGGACGAAGGCTCTTTGGAGCTCCGGGGCTGGGAGGGGGGCTGGCGGTGCCCAGGGGTGCACCCTCCCTGGGGCCTGGGCTCGGGAGCCCTGGTGCGTGGTCCAATGCTCTACTATTACCATCTTGAAATTCTTCATTTGAACAAGGGGCCCTAAAAATTATGCAGCTGGTCCCGCTGAGAGGCTTTGTGACTCAGAATTTGCCATGTCTTCCCCCATGGGCTGGAAATGGTACTGGTGTGTGTGTGGTGACCCCACTGAGCATCGTTGTGAATTCGTTTGCTGCCTCTGTGGACGGCACTGGATTTCTGGCTCTGACTCTGTCCAGCTCCAGCCACTCCAGCCGGTCTCCATGCGACTGGGACCGGCCCTCCTTTCTGTTGCACGGACCCCAGTCTTTGGATGTAGGGCCCACTCCAACCCAGTGCCGGCTCACCTGCAAATTCCCTATTTCCAAATAAGGGCGCATTCACAGGTGGGGGGCGTGGGGGGGCAGGACTTGAACATAGATTTTTGGGGGGACACAATTCAACCCACTACACTAGCCTAGCTGGAGCTCCTCTCCGAAGCCTTTCCTGACCCGCCGCCCCGCCCCCGGCTGGAGCCCCGCCCCTCCTCTGTGCGGTGATGACTGTTGGGTCGGCCTCTATGCCCCCGGACCGGCAGAGGTTTGATGGGCCTGTAGTAAGTGAATCAGTGAAGTGTGTTTGGTGGGAGCGCACGGAGATGTCTCCACAGCCAAATGCAATCATCTGGAAGAATCTGTTGCACTGGGTTGACCCGTGTCCCCTCCCCAAATTCCCGTCCACCTGGAACCTTGCAATGTGACCGTCCTTGGAGATGGGGTCTTTGTAGATGATGTTCGTTAGGATGAGGTCATGCTGGAGTGGGGAGGGTTGCGTCCAGGGACACCAGGAGCCACAGAGGGGGCGTGGTGGCGACGAGGCAGAGACAGGAGACGATGCTCCCTGCCAAGGGGCGCCGAGGACCCCCGGGAGCCACCGGAGCTGCAAGAGGCGGGGAGGGTCCTCCCCGGGAGCCTCCCGAGAGCGACAGCATAAATCCTATGGCTTCGAGCCACCCGGTTCCTGGCGCTTCGCCCCAGCAGCCCCCCAAAGCTGCGGCACCCACTCTCTCTGGGAACCAGGGGCCCCTGGGTGGGAGTGTGCAAGCCTGAGGCCCGGGAAACGGGAAGGGCCCTGGGGTGCCCGTGCTGGCGGGTGCAGGGGACCCCTCCGGTGCGCGCGGGGGAGCCGCCCATCCTCCCAGCGCTCGCGGGTCAGAACGCGTGGCTTCTTCCTCAAGAACTGCCTTACTCCACTCTCCCCTACCCGCCCCACCCGACCCCACCGAGACCTAGGGGTGTTTGCGGGCCCGCAGGGTCCGGGGGGGGGCTGCCCGCCTCAGTGAATACCAGGCGCTCGTGGCGTGGGGTCTGCGCCCTCGGTGGGGGCTCGGGTGTGGTGTCTTGCCCTCCTTCCACCTTTCTGGGGGCACAATGCCCGCTCGGCCTCCGGACTGGGGAGACAAAGTGTGCCTGACTCGGGGGCACCCCTGCCTCCGGGCCACGCCAGCTCTGCGTTGGGCGCAGCCCCCGCTTGGCGCCCCGCTTGGCTCTGGGGGCAAGCACGGTGTGGGTTTTGCCAAATATATGCTGTCATTTATCCACCAGGACTGCATCCTGCGGGGCCGCGTCACTGCCCTCAAGTCTCCGTGTGCTCAGCCCCTCGTCCTTCCACCTTTCCCCGGCCCCCTGATCTGTTCGCGGTCTCCTGGGTGCCTCTTCCAGAACGTCCCAGGCCTGGGATCCCCGCGCGCAGCCTTCTCACACTGGCCTCTGCCACCTAATTCCTGCCCCTCGCGGCTTCAGGGGCGCGGCTCTTGAGGGCTCTGAGGCCACTGGGCCCCCCCGGGAGTCCGGCCGCCCCCCCATCTGCAGGTATTTAACTCTACGTCCCCTGCGAGATTCCTGACTCCACGTGAGGGGACGCAGCCACAGGCTCTGGGGAGGAGGGTGTGGACGTCCTTGGGGGTCACACTCCTGACCGCACAGCCGGTGCCCAGACCTGCCCGCTGGATGACGTCGTGTCCGGGGAAGCAAGCCGCCAGCCCCTTGGGTGCTTGGGGCTCACGGAGAGTCCTCCAGGCCACTGCACTGGGGGCGGGGGGCGGGCAGCGGAGCTCTTACCTGCTGAGTGGGAGTCCCTCTCGAATGGATCCCGTGTGCTTACCCAGCCACCTGTTGGTGAGCACCTGGGATGCTTCCAGGTTTTGGGTATTATGAGAAAAGCTGCTCTGAACATTCCTCCCGAGAGCTTTTGTGGACGCGGGTTTGATCCCTCTGCGGTGAAGGAGCAGAGCCGCCAGGCCTCTCCCCGGGGTGGCCCTAGCCTGTCACGGTCAGCAGCCGCTCTGAGGGGCCAGGCCGCTCCGCATCCTTGGCAACGCCTGCCTTACCTTCCAGCCGCTCGGGTGTGTGTATTTTTCTTTTTGTGCTAAAATGCACAATGCACAATTCATAAAATGCACATGAAATTCACCATCATAACCGTCTCTAAGCACACAGCTCAGCGGCATGAAGCCCACTCACACCGTCCTGCGACCACCCGCACTCTCCGTCTCCAGAACGTTCCATCTCCCCACACGGAGACTCTGTCCCCACGAAGCACGGACTCCCCACCCCCACCCTCCGTCTCCAGAACGTTCCATCTCCCCACACGGAGACTCTGTCCCCACGAAGCACGGACTCCCCACCCCACCCTCCGTCTCCAGAACGTTCCATCTCCCCACACGGAGACTCTGTCCCCATGAAGCACGGACTCCCCACCCCCACCCCAGCCCCGGCTCCCACCCTCTCCTGTCTGTGTGGACGGGACTCCTCTGGGGACCTCCTGGGAGTGGGGTCCTGCGGGATGTGTCCCTCTGGGTCTGGCTCCTCTCGCTGAGCCCAGTGTCCTCGGGGTCCCTCCACGTCATGGCAGGTGCCGGGGTCCCTTCCTTCCTGAGGCTGCAGTGTGTTCCTGCGTGGGGACATACCGCGCCGTGTACCCCTCCTCTGCTAGTGGACCCTTCTGGGTGCTGTGAATCGTGCAGCTGTGAGCACACGCGGGTGTGTTCCAGCCCCTGCTTTCTGCTCTGCAGCGTGCACACCCAGCCGTGGGGCTGCTGCTGCATCAGGTGGTAATTCTATGTCTGCGCTTTTGAACTCACTTCTGATCTTACGGTTTTTGACAAAAAGAGGATAATTTTCATGTAGCTGAATCTATAAAGCTTTACACAAAGTTCGCTGCTGGGAGGTCAGAATCTCTCATGGACAGATTTGTTATTAAAGTTGAACTCTCTCCACAGTCTGGTCTGAGTCGGGACCATGACTCACTCAGCGTCTCCCCTGGGGTTTCTGGTGGCCGAGCGTGGCCCCTGGATGGCTGGACGGCAGGGGGCACCAGGCCCCAGGCGCTCCAAGCCCTGAGAGCTGGGCACTTTCCCGCGGGCCATGCCAGACGGAGGCAATCCCGAACCGTGGGGCACGGGGCTTAGGCGCGCTGACCCTCACACAGCGCAGCCCGAAGTTTTCTTTTTTAATTTATTTGAGAGAAAGAGCGAGCACAAGCAGGGGGAGGGGCAGAGGCAGAGGGAGAAGCAGGCTCCCCGCCGAGCAGGGAGCCCGATGCGGGGCTCGATCCCAGGACCCCGGGATCATGACCTGAGCCAAAGGCAGACGCTTAACCAACTGAACCACCCAGGCTCCCCTCCCGGAGGTTTTCTAACTGCAAACTGGAAAGCCCGCAGAAGCTGAGGGCCGCTTTGTGGGGCTGCCCGAAGCCACGTTCCATCTGTGGAGCCCCCTCCCAGCAGCAAGGGGCGCGTGCACGTGCGTGGGGGGCAGCCCGTCACCCCCGGCGCCAGGCCCACCTTCCCACCCGACCCCACCCCCTGCAGGCGGTGGGCACAGAGAGAGGACCAGGGAGCCTTTGTGCGGGGATTAGTCACTCTGTATTAACAATTCCACACAATATTAAAACACTGCAAGAAAGTGGGTGTGGCACACCTGGATTTTTTTTTTTTTTTTTTTAAACCAGAAATAAAAGCCACTGAACATCCAAACAGAGATGGGGTAGAACCTGCTAGGACCACGGCTGGCTTCTGTGAACCGGAGCGGGTCTTTGCAACGTTTGGCAATGGTTTCCATGGACAGAGAAGGAAGAGGGCGGAGTGTCTGACTTATGGCTTTTCTGGAGACTCCGCGGCAGGCTGGCTTTTTGTAAGTGTTCTTGGAGGACCAGAGCGACCTTTGGTGGCCTCACCTTGGCCCGGAAACTGCCCCTTGGTCCCTTGCCCTCGGGGCAGGCGGACGGCCTTTCCTGCCCTGGGAGCTCGGTGGGGCCCTGGCTGCGCAGAGATGGATGAGCTGCTTGGAGGCCCAGCGCCCGGGCACAGTGGCCGGAGTCACAGGAAGAAGGGAAGCACCTTCCGCCGCCCGCGGCCCCCATCCCCGAGGCCACCCCCCCCCCCCCCGAGTCACTTAATTCTTGGCCTGGAGTGGGGGAGGGGAGGGGAGGCGCCCCGGCCGCCAGCCCCCTGGGGACACCCAGACTCTGTGTTTTGGGGGCGGTGCCCTTCACGTCCCCCGCCCCGAGGTGGCCGAGAGACGCGGGTCTCCCCCAGGCCCGCTCTGCCGTCTCCATCAGCTCCTGCACACGCCGTGCACACAAGGTTTTCATGCGGGACGCGCGCAGGGAAAGCACGGGTCTACACTACGGACACGACACTTACTCTAGAAGGAAAAGAGGAGCATTTCTTCCTCAGCTAGAAAGACACCCATGATGGGGCTTCTGCTGACGGCCGCCCCCCGGGGTCGAGGGCCCTGGCGGCCCTGGGGGAGGCAGCGGGCAGGTGTGGCTTTGGGGGGGGCGCGCCCATCCTCACCCTCTCTGAGCCTAGTTTACCCACACCCCTCGGCCCCGGGGGCTCTGACTTGAGTTCGAGTTCACTTCAGGGCTTGGTGGGGGGGCACCGCCGGCTGAGCCCAGAGCGGGCCGTGGGGCTGCCCAAGGCGGTCGAACCGCACTGCCCTGAGCCGGGCTCCTGGGTGGCGGGGGTGGGGACAGACGGTGGGGCTGGGCGTGGCACAGCCGGCAGGGCAGGGGGGGACCGAGACCAGGGCCTCCCGTCCTCGCTGGGGACCCGCGGCCCGAGGACCAGCCCGGGGTGGTGGGGACGCAGGGGGAAGGACGGGCTCCAGGGATTAAGGCTTCTTCGCAGAAGTGGCCTGGACAGGCTTTGCTCTGCCAACAGCCTCCCGAGTCTTGGGGCGGATCCCACCGTGCCCTGGCCTCCCCCCTGCAAACAGCTTTTGGTCTGTCTTGCTGTTCGGCTGGGGACAGTGAGAGGCTGGTTCCCGCCCAGTGAAAGGTGGCCAGGGCATCGGGCCTTCATGGCTCCCCCGTCCAACCGCAGGTTTGGAGAAGCTGGGCTCCCCAAAGCCCCTGGTGCTCCCGGACCGGCCGGAGAGAGCTGGGAGCCGGGGAGCAAGGCTGGACCATACAGCCTGCGCCCTGGGGGAGCCAGCCGCACGGGGACGTCACCTGCCGCAGGGGGACGCATCCCCCCCACCCCCAAACCTTAGCGCTGGTGGGATCTGGGCCTTGGCACTCGCAAGATCTCGGGGCAGGGGGGTTGGCACGAGGCCCCGGCCCGGGCTGTAAGATGAGGACCCTCCTGGTGGAGGACGCAGGGGTGCAAGGCAGGGGCGCAGGGCAGGGGCGGGGCCCCCCTCCACCTCCTGCCCCTTTCACTGTGCAGGTCGTCACAGGGGCCAAGTGATTAAAGAAAAGCCACGGGAGGGAAGCGCGAGCCGGTTAGGCCTCTCACCGCGGGGGCCCCGCAGCTGCTTCCGGGAACTTGACGCCTTCTGACCCGCGAGGCCGGGGCCTCGGCAGGCCGCACTCCTGCTTGCAAAACGGCCACGGCGACGCGCAAAAGTGGAAAACAAGACGCCACACAACCGCCCAGAAGAGCTCAGTGTGACCACAGCGCCGAACCACCCACACGGCCGCTCGCGCTCCCGCCAGGCCGGCACCCAGCTGGCCGTGTCCGCGGGCAGGGCAGGCTGCTGGGAACCCGCCTCCGTCAGGGGTGGGCTCCCCGGGAAGGGCAGGGGCCACGCCGCAGGGCGACACGTGGCCACGCGGGCCGCGCTGCCCAGGCAGAGGCCCCTCCCGGCCCCTCCCAGCCGCGGGCGCATTCCACACGACGCGCAGCTGTGCGCTCAGCCACGGAGCTCTGGGCTCCGCCGTGTGGAGTAACGGTGGCTTAAGCGAGGAGGAGACATGTTTCCGAAAGGGTCCGCTGGGCCCTCCCCGCACCCCCCAGTTCTAGTCGGCTCAGGAGAGAAGAAACAGTAAACGCACGGCAGCATGGGCCCGGCCCCAGTCTTCCCAGACGGCCAATGGTGCGAGGCTCGCCACCCGCCCGGGCGCCCGGGGCAGCGGCCACGTCCCCCGCCGCCTTCCCTTGGCCCGGCCCGGCCGGCTCTGGCCCGCTACCCCGACGGCAGCCGAGAGCTTCCGGAAGCCGTGAGCGCATCACTTGGGCATTTCTGCCATTCCTGATGGGAAGCGGTGCGGCGCCCCCAGCGTCTTCCAGCCGGGCCCGGAGGGGATGCTGCTGTTGGGCTCGAAAATCCACCTAAACCCGGAGGACACATTTTTCCCCATCCATGGTGGCGGCTGTTCACCTTTCTTTGGGAACTGGACGTTTGGGACTTGAGATGTTTTGCTTGACTGCGTAGTGAGTGGTGCCCTAGCTGAGGGAGACAGAGGGAGGGACGCACAGAAAACACGGCTACAGAATAATACAAGGCTTCTTGTCCTTAAAGGGGTTCTCGGAGGCGGGGACTCCCACCAGCAGGGGGTCGTTCCGGGCGTGCTGCTCGCAGTAGCTCATGAGTTCCGACGAGGCTTTGGACACCTGTGTGCGGGCACAAGGACGAGAGGGGAGAGGTCAGACAGGCTGCCACGGGCATGTCCACTGCAGCCAAGGCGGGAACAACCCCATGTCCACCCACCGGGATGGATACACCCGATGTGTCCCCCACGCACGGGAACGTGATCGGCTGCGAACAGGAGCCAGGCGCCCACACGCGCGGCCCCGGGGACGGACCCCGAGCCCACGACGCTCAGGGAGGGAACCAGACACGGAAGGCCACGTGGGGTGTGAGTCCACGGGGGTGACACGTCCAGAACGGGCTCATCCGC
>NW_023270855.1:57217745-57223592 GCF_011800145.1 Mirounga leonina | reverse complement strand
ATGGGGACGGGGACGCTCAAGGAGGGACCCGGACACGGAAGGCCACGTGGGGTGTGAGTCCACGGGGGTGACACGTCCAGAGCAGGCTCATCCGCGGATGGGAAGGGGGCTCGGGGGGCTGGGGCGGGGGAGAAGGTGGGGAGTGACCGCTGATGGGGGCGGGACGCTCAGGGAGGGAACCAGACACAGGAGGCCACGTGGGGTGTGAGTCCACGTGGGTGACACGTCCAGAGCAGGCTCATCCGCGGACGGGAAGGGGGCTCGTGGGGGCGGGGGCTGGGGGGGAGGGGGAGGTGACAGCTGATGGGGACGGGTTCCTTTCAGGCGGATGGAATGTTCTGGAACCAGATAGAGGCGGTGGTTGCACAACACCAAGGTGCTATCATGCTGCTAAGTTTTATGTTAGGTGTGTTTTACCACAATTTAAAGAAGGTTAAAGAAGGGACTGAGTCTCCTTCAGCAGGAGTTGCCCAGGTTTTAGACAAAAGGGAGAGATGGGGCCCTCTTTAGGATTCAGACCAAGACTCCATTTCCACCCAAGACAGGAGGGCACAGGAAGAACCGTCCGAACGTCGGAGGGGCCCCACACAAGCTCCTGTGCATTTCTTCGCTGGGCCCCTGAGCCGGCCGGGGCCAGTGACCTGGGCGAGGGGGCGGACACCTGGGGCTACCTGCATCAGGGTCCCCAGAAGAGGAGGGGGAGATGCAGGGAGGAGCCACTCAGCCCCTGGGAAAGCTCACAGGGGGCAGAGGGGGTGCTTCATCACAGCAGGGGCACGGCCCAGCCCTGCACCCCACCCTCAGAGTGCGCATCTGGGGGTGTGGTGGGCACCATCTCACTCCGCTCCCCCGGGGCCGGGCTGGGGGCTGGGCGCTGGGGTTCAGGGGTCCTGGGCCTGGGTGAAGGGGCCCCTGGGTCTCCTCCCTGTGGCGGGAACTGTCAGAGGAGCTCGGCTCCCTGCTTCCCCACCTGCGAGGTGATCAGAGGAGCAGCCGAGTGGGCGCGAGAGGGTAGGACAGGCAGGGGTGAGAACTCCCCCTGGGCTCTGTGGTCTGCGGCCCTGCACCCCTGACAGCCAAGGCCGCCTGACCTTGTCCCAGTGCTGCCCAGTCTGCAGGCTGGCCTCTGGGTTCATCCTGGGGACACTCCTACCCATGACACTGACAACTTCCACTGTCCTGAGCACTTGGCCGCTCCCAGGGCCGTGCTGGCTGAGTCCGTGCCGCTTGGTTTCTAGAGTTGTATTTGGAAAGCAACCCTCCAAAACAACAAAAATAGCCTCCGGACCCTGGAAATAACTGACGCGGTGGCTCGGGCGTGTGGCCCCCCGCTCATGCCCCCCGTGTCAACAGGAGGGCTCTGCCCAGAGGCCTGCTGCTTGCCAGGCCCTGGCCCCACTGGCTTTTCAGATGTGCCGATGTTTGTGGTTCTGGTGGTCGGCTTGGGGACAAAAAGCCTCAGGCGGGACTGGAGTGGGGAGGGTGGGTCCCGTCCCGCTCCCCTCCTCCCTACGACGTTCAAAGGGGTGGCAGGACTCCTCCAGCACATCAAACGGGGGCCAGGATGAATCACGCTCTCCGCCGGGGCTGGGGCCAAACCGGCTCCCTAAAGTCAAACCACGTCAACTGAGGCCTTCAAGCCTTTCTCTTTCTTCAGCCCAAAGGAATGCTTTGAATGCTAGGGGTTCTGGAACATTCAGACACCTCGCGGGAGCCGGCCCCCCCTCCCCCCACCTGGGGGGCTGCAGGAGCCCTCCTACCCGCCCGCTGGGCTGGAGACACACTGCTTCCCACTCTGTCCACTGCGGGGCTGTCAGTCAGGTGTCAGTCTGTCCGGGGGCTGGGCCGCCCCTGCTGGTGAATTCCCGCGCCCACCAGGGACCGTGGAGTGGCAGGTGCTCAGAAGATCGGTCTGAACAACTCCATGAGGCTGGTGTTTGATTTTATGTGTCCACTTGGCCAGGTCATGGTGCCCAAATATTTGGCCAAACACCAGTCTAGATGTCACTGGGAAGGTCATTCTTATATGAGATTTACATTTAAATGGGTTGACGTGGAGCAGAGAGACGACCCTCTAAATGTGGGTGGGCCACAGGCCATCAGTTGAAGGCCTTCAGAGGAGAGGAAGTCTGCCTCCAGGGGGCCTTGGGGACTCGAGCTGCAGTGTCAACCCTGGCCTGGGTTTCCAGTCTGCCCTGTGGATTTCGGACTTGTCAGCCCCCATGGCCTGTGAGCCAGTTCCTTAAAATACCTCTGGCTCTTTCTACACACGTCCTCCCGGCTCTGCTTTTCTGTGGAGCCCTGACTGGTCCCGGGGCAGCCGGAGCGGGGCCAGGGCAGACGTGGAAACCTCCCAGGTCTTCTCTAGGGAGACTCCTGGCCGCCGGCTGGCTGGGGCCCGTGGAGGGAGACCACCGGCTGGAGGCGCCTCGACGTCCTTTGCCAGGTGAACACGGGTGTGATGCAAAGGTGTTCATACCTTCCTCACAAGGGAGGCCACAACTGGGCCACCGGCCCTTTCTAGGAAGACCGAGTCTGTAGAGCTGATGGCCCAGCAAGCCACTAGCTCTGTTTTGGGTCTCTGGTCCCTGATGGGTTAACTGTCCGTGAGCAGGAACGGCTTGTCCTTTTTCTTTTTTTAGCATAAAAAGCAAACACACTTATTTAAAAAAAATCCAAACAATGCAGAAGTGAAGAAAGTAGCCGGCAGGGAGCCCTGGGTCCTCCCTTCTCTGGGCCACGTCTCTAACTTCTGTCTGCACCCGTCCAGGGGCCAGACGGAGCCCGGCTGAGCAGCGGGAGGACCCCGAGGGCTGGGGGTGGGCTCGGCCCGCCTCTGTTCCCATCGCAGTGACAAAGCTGGGGCACGCGGGTGGTCCCAATAGCCCACGATAGGTTTTGTACCAGCCGGGTCTCTCCGTTGAGGCAACGGAGGCTCAGAGAGGTTAGGGAGTGGCCCAAGGTGGCACAGCGAGGGGCACAGCTGGAATGCAGCCCTGCTATGGGGCAGGCCCACCCCCTCCCTGGGCAAGGGGCCTCCTCCCTACTCGGCCAGCCTCCCGGCTCACCTTGATGCGCTCGATGCCAGCTTCGATGCGGAGCTGCTCCACCAGCTTCCGGGCCTGGGCTATGTTGTTAGTGGTTGACATTGTCTGCCATCAGCTCTGGGCCCCGTTGTCCAGAGAGCTGTGGGGGGAAGCAGAAGGACGTGAGCTGGCTCGCGGAGCCCCAGGCCTGCAGCCGGAGGACAGCCCCCCCAGAAGCCTCCACCTGAGCCCCGGTACCCATGTGCCTGGGGTCGAGGTGGGGGCGGTGGGAGGCCCAGCCGAGCCGCCTCCCATGGTCCCCCTGGTGCTGGTGGGGGGTAAGTGCTCCCCAGATGTGACCACCAAGCCTTTCAGGACAGTTCACCAAACCACAGTGTCGACACGGTGATGACTCAGAATGAGGGACTCATGGGGCACTTTCTCTGATCCCTGCCCTGCTCCGTGCCCCCAGCACCACTGACCCTGGGCAGGCTCACTGTCTGGGGGCGTCTTGGGCACATCCCTGGCCCCCACTCTTCGATGCCAGGATGTCCCAGTTGTGACGGCCACAGATGTGTCCAGACATGGCCCGAGTGCCCTGGGGCAGAGTCGCCGGGTGGGACCCTGGCTCTGGACCTCGGCAGGTCACCCGGGAGGCACCTGTGTGCTGTGGGTCGTGGGTCCGGCCTCCCTCCCTCGTCCGTGTGCTCATTTGCCCCGGAGGGTGGCCCACCACGTGCCAGCACTGCCCTGAGAACACCCCGCTAAGCACGGCTGAGCGCAGGGGGAGCCCGTGGTTCCTGTCTGCGTGGGTGCCTGCCTCCGACTTCCCGCCGCAGGCCCGGCCGTGACCTGGGCCCCCACAGTAGGCTGCCCGGGCAGGAGTGCTGGCTCTTGCTTCTGGCACGGGAGAGGCTTCTGGGGGTGGGAGGGGGATTTATGTCACCCGTCGGAAAAGGGAGCCCACTTGGTTTTGCAGGGTTTTCCAGAGCTTTCTGATGTGCCGGAGCGGCCGGGACAGATGACCACAGACTAGGGTGCTGAACACAGCAGGAATTTGTTCTCCCACATTCTGGAGGTCAGCGGTCTGAGATCTAGGGGTGGGCAGGGCCGGGCTCCCCCTGTGAGGGCCCAAGGAGGGTCCTTCCTGCCTCCTCCAGCGGCTGGTGTGGCCACATCACTCGACCTCTGCCTGGTCCTCACAGGGCCTTCTTATAAGGACACCTCATCCACGACCACCTCTTCCTAACGACTTGCATCTGTAAAGACCCTATTTCCAGTTAAGGTCCCATTCCGAGGTTCTGGTGGACATGAATTTGAGGGGGACACTATTCACCCTGCTACGCTTTCCTTGAGTGTGGGTGGGGTGCCCCGAGTAACCCACTCAGGGCGGGTAAATGATTGCAGATAAGCCCTCTTCCTGAACCCCGAGTAGCCTTTCCGCGGATTCTCCGAGGACTGCTGCTCGGTGGGGGGTGGGGGGGTACTTGCTGCTTTGATGACCAGATAGCACCCAGCGGTCCGCTCGCGCCCCCCACACCTTCAGGAAGTGGGGGTCACGCCTTAGCGGTTCAGGGTGGGTCAGAGGGCCTCCCCACCTGCTCGCCCAACGAGAAGACCAATCCTTTACCGCACCAACGATCCTGGCTTTGCTAGTGTTTGACGGTGACCTGTTTTCTTTCCCACATATTTTTATTGATTTATTTTTTTAATAACTATAAAATTTTGAGATGCCTGTGGATTCACATGCAGTTGTAGGAAATGACAGAGCCTGTGAGCCCCTTGCCCGGTTTCCCCACGAAGACATCTTGCAAAACCGCAGCTGGGAGGCCCCCAACAGGCACAGAGGACATGGGGCGTCTCTCCTGCCCCAACCCGCCCTCAGCCCCGGCGACCCCCGATGTGGTTTCCTTCTCCAAACTTCTGTCATTTCAGGACTGGTGTAAGCGAACCGTGTGGCCGTAACCGTTACGGGCTGGCTCCCCCCACGGGGCCCGGTCCTCCGGGGACGCACCAGGCTGCCGCGCATGGCTAGCTCCCCGCCGAGCGGCGGTCCCCCGCGGAAGGCGAATCTGGCCGGATTCCCGTTCTTGGCCGTCACGGACACAGCCACCGGTCGGGTGCAGACTCGCGCAAACACGGGGCTTTCTTTCTCTGAGCTCAACGCCAAGGACGTAACTGCGTGTTCAATTCTCGGAGACGATGCCAAGCCGCTTTCCAGGGCGGCGGCACCGCTTACATTCACACCAGCAGCGTACGAGTGGTGTTAACGTGCTTTTACGATTCAGCTGGGCACGGTTTTTCCTGTTCCTGAAGGCCGTGAAAATCCTACTTCCCCCCCAGCCTTCATTTAGGGAGCACAGCGGTTCTAACGGCTGATCGCGTCCCCCAAGGACGCCAGGCCGTGTCTGGGGCATCTGGGGTCGCCGGTACCGAGGGGTGGGGGCCAGGATGCTGCTCAGCCCCCACCGTGCCCGGGACCCCCCAGAGGACGACCCGCCCCGGTGTCTCCAGCGTCCAGGCTGAGGAAGCCCCCAGGAGGACCCGTACGGGCGTCCGTGCCGACACAGAGCCCAAGGTCAGGAGTCTGGGAAGATGCTTGGCCGGGTGACGAGCAGCACGCTGTGCCTTGTCACGATGCAGTAGCACTGTCCGCTCGGGGGTCACCAGACCCAGGGAGCTGCGCACGAGTAAAGGCAGGTTTTAGCCTGCCTGCCTGCCTGCCTGCCTTCCTCCCTCCCTCCCTCCCTCCGTCCCTCCCTTCCTTTCCCCTGCCTTCCTTCCTCCCTCCCTCCCTTCCTTTCTCCTTCCTTCCTCCCTC
>NW_023270855.1:57169485-57217735 GCF_011800145.1 Mirounga leonina | reverse complement strand
TCCCTCCCTTCCTTTCTCCTTCCTTCCTCCCTCCCTCCCTTTCTCCTCTCTCCATTCCTCCCTCCCTCCTTCTTTCCTTTCTTTCAGTTTTATTTATTTAAGTGATCTCTACACCCAGTGTGGGGCTCGAACTCATGACCCCAAGATCAAGAGTCACACGCTCTTCCGACTGAGCCCGCCAGGTGCCCCAGATTTCAGATTTTCAAAACATTTTCTACTTAGCAATAATAATAATAAAAAAATGGACCGCTGATACACCCAACACCTCGGGTGGATCTCCAGGCAGTTACGTTGAGTGAAAAAAGCCAATCCCCAAAGGTTACAAGACGTGAGGTTCCATTCATAGAACATCTTTGAGATGAGAGAATTGTTGGGATGGAGGATAGATTCACGATTCTGGGGGTGGAGGCGGGTAGGCCTGGGCAGGAGGGGGCTCCTTGTGGCGCTGGAAACGTGGACTACCTTGAGGGGGCAGTGGGTTCACGCCCCTGCACGTGCAATAACCTTGCACAGAATCACACACACACACACAGGCAAGACGGCAGCAACAGAATAAGGTAGGTGGACGGTATCCACGTTGACATCCGGCGTGTGATATTGGCCATACTCCCACAAAATGCTACCGTTGGGGAAACAGATCGAATGATACATGGACTTTCTCTCTGATTTGTTTTAACTGCATGCGACTCTAAAGTGACCTCCATAAAAGTCTCAGAAAAAAGATCATTCCACCGGCCTGGCTCCCTGTCCCTTCCGGCAGACATCCAGCCCCCTTTTGGGTCAGAAGAGGCCTGAGTGTGTCTGTTCTGGGAGCACAGAGGCCACGTGTGGGTTTCCAGAGAGCTCTGATTCAGCAGAGAGCTTCAAAGCAGCCACAAAACATCCAACTCAGGGAAAACTGCCCTTGGCTGGGCTTACAAATACCTAAATTACTCAGCGCTAAATATAGATGCACACGGAGAACAAACGGGCTGGCCCCATGGCGTGTTTTCCTTGGAAGGTCAGGGCGTCCTGCTGGGCATCCACACTCAGAAGTGCCCACTGGGACCCTAGGACCCTGCCCCCCTGGGGCCACCCTCAACCGTGGCCTCCCTCCGAAGCACGAAGCCCCTAAGTGTGGCTGGCTTCCGGTTCCAGGCGCCATGTCCCAAGAGGCTCCCTCTGGGCTGGGTTATCACCCCGGCCCCAGAGGACGGCCAGGGATGGCTGCACGGGGTGCGTGCGTGTGCGTGCACACACGTGCGTGAGTGTGGGTATGTGAGTGTGCGGGTGAGCGCGCGCACATGTGCAGTCTGTGTATAGATGTGTGCGCATGCGTGTGCATGGGCACACGTGTATGCGGGCGTGCGTGTGAGTGTGCGCGAGCACACTATGTGGGCGTGCGTGTTCACAGGCACACATGTATGTGGGCGTGTTCGCGGGCACACGTGTATGTGGGCGTGCATGTGCATGGGCACGCGTATGTGCATTGCGTGAGCACACTATGTGGGCGTGTGTGTTCACGGGCACACGTGTATGTGGGCGTGTGCGCGAGCACACGTGTATGCGGGCGTGCGTGTGCGTGTGCGCGAGCACTGTATGTGGGCGTGCGTGTGCGCGGGCGTGTGAACGGACATGTGTGCGAGTGAGCGTGCTCAGACGCTGGGACCAGACACCGGTGGCCTCACCGCAGTGCACGCCGCAGACCCAAGCCTCATCCTGTGGGTCACTGGCTCACGGCCCAGCCGCGGCCCGGGATCAGGCCAGCTCCAGCGGAGCAGGCAGGGGCGCTGAGTCAGCCCAGGGAACATTCCTCACCGGCTGCTGCTCCACGAGAAGCATGGGACGGCGCCAGGCGCCCGACCTGGCCGCACCTGCCGGGCCCAGCAGAGCCTCCCCGGCCCCAGGAGCCCGGCACAGCCTTGGCAGGCTGGGGGACAGGAGGCAGCGGGCGCGGGCGGTCTGTCCCGGCCCCGACTCCAGGTCCTGCCGCTGCCGAGGCGCCAAGGGGCACGGCTCCCGTGCCGGCCCCGCCTGGCCTCCGGGTAAAGGGCCGGGAAGCCATGCCCAGCATAAGGGGCTCCTGCCCGAGATCCTCACGTGGGGGGGGGTGACAGGCGAGGACAACGGAGGTCCCCCGCCCTGCGGTACGTCGTGAGGCTGTGGTCCTCATAAAGAGAGGGCAGTCACCCCCAGATGGGACAGGTCTGCCCTCACAACGAGGCTCCAGCACACGCAGGGTCAAACACGCCATGGGGGGGCGGCACGTCTTCCACGGTGGGCTGTGGACGCGGCAACACGGGCAATCAGTCAGAATGGGGTCTCTCCCGCCCGGCACTGCCGACCCAGGGCCGGCTCGTTCTCTGGGGGGCGCTGTGGGGGCTGAGTGGCGTCCCCGGCCCACCCCTCCGTGCCAGGAGCACCCCCAGTCCTGACGGCCACAGACGTCCGGACGTCGCCCGGCGTCCCCGGGGCGCAGGGCTGCCCTGCGTGAGGACCACCGGATTGCATCAGACCTTTATTTCACACCCAGAGAGATTCCATAAAAAGAGCCATAGAATAAGGAAAAAATAGAGACAAATCAGTAAAGCTGCACAGGACACTTAATCTCAATCACGGAGAAGTTACGTTCCAGCAACTGAAGCAACAGAATGAACGGAGAAGATCGGCAGCTCTGATCTTCCGTAGAGGCGTGGAACTTCACGACAAACGCTAATTAGACTGGAAACCAAGACCACCGAGCCAGCAAAGGCCACGGCAACACAGAAGCTGATGGGCGACCCTGAACACGTCAGCAACACTTTGGCTGGGCCCCGCGGAGAGGCCGCGCAGGACTCGCTGAAGCTATTCAGGTAAGAAGTCGTTTAGCTGGTAAAAAATAAAGTGAGCAGAACAGCCTCGCGGGCAACGGAGGGCAGCAAGCGGGAAGAGAGCACCACCAGCTGTCCCTTCACTCACCCACGACGCCAGGAGGGCCAGGGGAAGAGCACCACCTGACACACTCGCTCCACACTCCCTGGTCCTGTAACCCCGTCTCAGCCTCCTAAACCGGACTCCAAGGACTCCAAGGCCGTCCCTTAAATCTTCCGCTTGGGCATTCATCCCAAGGGGGGGACATCAAAGGAAATAAGAAACCGTGTGCGAGAGGTTTATAACAGCGAGAGCTCAGAACCAAACCACAGGTCTTGTTCTGCGACAGGGGAACGGCAAATTCAGCGGGACATTTCCCAGGCGGAACATTACGCGGCTGTTATAAACGGTTCATAAAAAGGCGGAGAGCCAAGGGGGCGCGTGTGAGAAGAGAGACTGACAAAGCGCCAACGTTCCAACGTTCGGTCATCTACCGCTGTGCTAAAGTATACGTGGATAAAGGCAGACAGGAACCTCAAAGCGACAATTCTAAGTAGGCCCTACGCCCAACGTGGGGCTCGAACTCATGACCCTGAGATCAGGAGTCACACGCTCCACCCACCAAGCCAGCCAGGCGCCCCTCAAAGTGACAATTTTGTTAGGGATGGTTTTTATAACTTCCTTCAATGAAATGTTTCCCGTTAAGGTACAATTTGCATACAGTAAAATCTGTCCTTTTGGGCACACGGTTGACGAGGTTTTACAAACACATCCTGTCATGCAGCTGACACCACCCTCCAGATCCAGACTCCGTCCCCCGAAGCCACGGCTTCGGCAGCCCCGATCCGGGAGGTCTGCACACAGAGTCCCGCGTGTGGGCCTGGCTTTGTTCCCTCAGCACGAGGCCCTGTCGTGGGGCCCACCGGCACGCTGCTCCTTTTCGGGGCTGTGTAGTATTCCACCCGGGGACAGCGTGGTATGTTGGCCCGTTCACCAACTGGGCGACGGCAGGGTCGCTGGCGATGGTGAAGAATGCCCCGATGTGTGCTCGCACACAGGATCTGTGGGAGCCCACATTCCCAGTCCTCCTGGGTGAGCGCCGAGTGTGGGATTTCCAGCTCCTCAGGCAGGTGTATGTTTAACTTTACAAGTTAAACAATTTCCAAAGTCATGGCACTAGTCTGTACTTGGTAATAATCATAGACACGGAGTTACAAACATAGTACAGAGTCCCGTGTGCCCTTCTCCCGACAGTGACGTCCTACGTGACCGTGGGACATCATGAAGCCGAGACAGGGAGGCTGGTCCATGCCATGCTCAGGCGTCACCAGCCCTCCCATGACTCATTTCTGTGCAGAATGGATTTCTGTCCCCACCCGTCCCTCCAGGAGGGTCTGGTGGCCATCCCTGACCGAGTGCCGAACCCCTTCCTCCAGAGCTCCTCGTGGAGCTGGGCCGCCTGCCCGTAGGCCTGCCCCACGCTGCCGTGAGACCCACGGGGCAGACGAGGTTTGGCATAAATGCTTGCTGAGCGGATGGATGGGCAGATGCAGGTGAAAAAGTGTGATCAGAATTGGCGGCAGCATCGGCCGGGAAGTCTGGGCTCCCATCTGCAAAGCTATGAGGTGGCTGAACCCTTGTGTTTATCAAATCTAACATGCTCGGTCAACAGTGGGGAGGCCAGGTCTCTTCCCGCCCTGCACCTTGGACACTGGGGCCAGACTGTTCTCTGTGATCATCGCCCCGCCCCACACCCTCAGTGCCAGGAGCACCCCCGTTGTGACAACCACAGACGTCCCCAGACACTGCCCCATGTCTCCTGGGGGCAGAATCTAAGTCCTTTATCAGAAGAAACTGCGGCTAAGAGAGGCTCATTTGGGCAAAACGTAAAGTTTTTTTGAAACTAAAATGGTAACAAATGAAAACAGAAGCTTGTTTCAAAAGGGGTTTAATTTTCTCAGCATCCAGCGACCTTCTGTGACTGGAAGTCACACAGGGCGAGCTGCCCCTTGAACTCAACCAACCACACTTTCGAAGCAGGTGAGGCTGCAGGTGCTGGAGAGGAGAGAAGCAGAAGGAGGAGCCGAGTGGAAGGAAGGTGGCAGGCCTAAATTCTGCACAGACCTCAAAGCTGTGTGGCTTTGGGAAAGTTACTTCCCCTCTCTGAGCTCCAGCGAACTCTGCGGTGCTCAGAACGACACGCACTCCCTGGGCCAGGCCTGGCACACCTCCAGGTCCCCAAGTTCCAGTGCCGAGGAACGGGGGCGCCCAGAGGCCGGCAGCCACGGAGCAGGCCCTCTTTGAGGCACCGTGGCGACTGCTAATCATAAACGCAGCTGCTGGAGATACAGAACCAGAGACAGGTGCCCTGCACGTCCTGTACCCAGCGAAGGTGGAAGGGCCGGCTTGCTGGAAGCTATTGAGAAATCCCGCTCCCCACGGAGCTGCACTGCGGTGGCCACTCCCCTCAGATGCCCAGGGGCCGCGTGGGACGGGTGCGTGCGTGATCAGAGATGCTCCGGCCTCTGGGGACCCTCAGCCACAAAGCCCTCCTGCGGAGCCCCCAGAGCCTCAGGTCTCAGGGAGAAATGGAGTGATTTCCGGGCACCTTGTTCCAAGGGACAAAGGTGGCCACCGGCTTCTGAAGGTGCAACTGGCATGTCTGGAAGTGGGTTCACGTCCCAGCTCTGCCCTGACCTGGGTCTTAGCTTCCTCCACTGGAAAATAAGAGGGCGGTTCTAAAAGCTGAGAAGGGTTCCCAGTTTGTCACCGGTGGTTCTAAGATCCAGATGATCCATGTTGGCGGCTTCCGCCGACTAAGTCCCTTGGACTTTGAATGAAGACCTCTATCTGCCGATTCTGGCTTACACCACCGTGGGCCCGCTAACATGGACAGGCTCTCCTGCTGAGGGCAACCAGAAAAGCTGGACAGAACACAGGCGTATCTGCTTGAGGGCACTGGAGGGTTATTAGTGAAGAATTTACAGCTAGGATCTGGGGGAGGACAGAAGCCCAGGAGTCTGGCTTTTGGGGTAACTTTTTCCCAGGACAGAAGGTTTGCTAAGAGGCTGAGTGGTGCTTCCATCAGCCTTGCAAGGCTGGCGATACGGAGATTGAGATCCAGGGCCCTGCAAAGGGAGAGCGCTGGGAAAAGTCTCCCTTGGTACAAACGGGGAGAACAAAGCACTGCAGTCCAAGCATAAGAAAAACTCAGATGTGGTAACAACATGGGCAGATACTGTGTGTGTTTTTCTTGGGCATTTGAATGAATGGCAATTTCTGATTAGACTGTGTTTTTTTTTTTTTAAGATTTTATTTATTTATTTGACAGAGAGACAGCGAGAGAGGGAACACAAGCAGGGGGAGTGGGAGAGGGAGAAGCAGGCTCCCGGCAGAGCAGGGAGCCCGATGCAGGGCTCGATCCCAGGACCCTGGGATCATGACCTGAGCCGAAGGCAGACGCTCAACGACTGAGCCACCCAGGAGTCCCTAGACTGTATTTTAGATGGAATTTAATTTTACCGTCGCTTCTACCATAGGTGACATTACCTGAGAGAATTTTCCCAAATAATCCTGCAAAATTATGTGGTCCCTGCATTTATTACACACACAAAAGGATACGGGTAAACAGGATACAGGTAAACCCTTAGAGCGACTGCGGTAGAGTGCCGAATAAACCCAGCCCCTGGGACCGGACTGAGGCAACCCTAGATCGCGGGCAGCCCTAAATGCCAGGCACAGGTAAACGGTCTGAGGACTCAAATTATTTCCACAGACAGGTCGGCAAGCACAATATCAAGCACACAACCAGCAATAACCAGGCAGACGAGGAGATAAGGCCCCACAAACAAAAACCAGCAGGAATAACGGGCAAGATGAACAGACTCACGGGGGTTCCCGACACTGGAGTTGACAGACACTTTAAAATAATTGTGTTAATTACGTTCAAGGAGATGCGTAGCTGAGACTGGGGTTTTAGCAGCACGGGACACCAGAGAAGAACCAGTGGACCTGTGCGTGACGCCCATATCTAAAAGGTAGGAACCCCGCGGAGAGAACGGTATTACTGAAGACGACTAAGGGGAAAGTTGGTGAGCTGGAGGACGGTTCAGGGAAAACATCCAGAACGAAGCACGCAGACGCAGAGGGGAAGGAGAGGCGGAGGAGAAGTGAAAGACAGAAGGAAGCAGGAAAGGTGTAACACACATGTGACCGGAGCTCTGGAAGGAGAAGAGGGAGGACGGAGCAGAAGCATCTCTGAAGTGGTAACAACAGACAGTTTCCCCCAAACTGAGGGTGAAACAAAATACTACTTTCAGCCACAGATTCACCTAGAACCTCGGGCAGGATAAGCATCTTAGACACTGACAGAGAACTAGCCATAAGCCCAGGAAAAGCTGCTCCCTGATCAGTTGTCAGGGAGATACGAACGGAAAACTGTAATGGGAGGCTCCTTCATGAGCGCTATGGGGGCGAGAATGAAAAAGACTGGCAGCTGTAAATACTGAGGACGGCGCTGAAATGCTGGAAGTTGCAGGCGTTTCTGAACGGAGTGTAGAACAGTACAACCACTCTGGAAAACGGGTTGGCAGTTTCTGAAAAGGCGAAACACGTACCTAACCCATGACCCAGCAGTTTTGCTCTTAGGGACCTACCCAAGATAAACAAAAACATACTTCCAGGAAAGGACTTGTACGAGATGTTCGTACGTCTGTATTTATAATAGCAAAAACTGGAAGCAACCCAAATGCCCGCCAACAGGAGAACGAATAAGCAAACTGCGCCAATTCATGCCATGAAATATGGTGGCATTTACAATGACAAAACCAGCCTACGGAGGAGAGGAGCCACATGTGTGAATCTCAAGAATATCTTGTCCAGCAAAAGAAGTCAGACAGCAGAAACGTTTTATGTCTTGACGGAGGTGTTGGGTGTTCACAGGTGGATGTTTGTCAAAATTCATCCAGCTGTACATTTAAGATCTGGTCATTTTACTGACTGTGAATCACACCTCAATAAAATCAGTTAATTACAAAGCAAACAAGCAAACGTAAGCTGCTGGAGGGAAAAGCACCAACCATCAGGTGGACTCAGGGAAAACCCTAGACCTGGTGAAAACAGACTTCCAGATTTAAGGTGAAATACAGACATTTCCAGACAAACAGGAACAGACAGCCTCTTCAGCAGACCAGCCTTGTTAAGGTAGAGTAAGAGGATATTAGAGAAACATGAGCCCAGACGGAAGGGAGGAAATGCGTGAAGGAGTGAAAAACCCGGGACAGAACTTGACAAAACCACTCGAGGGTTCTCATGGAAAACTCAGCAGGGAGTGGAAGCCCCCGGAAACGCCTCCGCACCCCGGTCACCAGCCACCAGCTCCCTAGTCGCCTCCAACCAGTTTTTCAACAGCCGTTCTGTGCGTCCGCCTTAAACATTTTGGGATGCTCCCTTTTATTACGCCGTTTTGATAAGTGCGCCCCAGCGACTGCAGCCCTGGGTGCTGCTTTGGGAGGATGCCAGCGGCCTCTTCTCTGGGCCGTGTGGCTTCACACACAGGAGAAACTGAGTCAGCACCTGAAAGCTGCATGCACACCTGCATCTGGCCCAGGCCCAGAACGAGAGACCCACGGCCGGCCGGCCGCAGACTTCTCTGCCCGCCGGGCCCTCCCCACACTGCCTGCAGCCTCAGCAGCCCCCTGTGCCCCCTGCACCCCCCCTTCTGACAGCTGGAGCCTGACCCTCCCTTACGCAGAAACCGCGAGGGGGCCCAGCTCCCTCACAGAATCAGGTGCAAAGTCCAAGCTTGTCACTCACTGTCCTCTGCCGGGAATTCCCCCAGCATCTCTCCTGCTGTTGTGGCCTGAATGTGTCCCCCCAAGTTCATGCAGAGATCCCAAGTCCCAAAGGGACAGCGTCAGGAGGTGGGGACCTCCTGAATGGGATCAGTGCCCTGAGAAGGGGCTAAAGAGGCCTGAGTTCTCTTCTCCCGCCATCTGACCCCACTCTCTGGGTGTGGGTGCTCCCCAGGTAATGCAGAGGGCCATCCTGGGCCTCTCTGTATGGGTTCCCACCACGTGTGCCCAGGGGATCAGTACTCCGGCCGCCTGCCTCTTCCAAGGGCTGCCAGTTCCTTGGGCATGGGGTCCACGTCTTCCTCCAAAATATTTTCTGCCGTGGCCCCCTGAATCACCTTTCTAGGAGAAATCTCACCATACGACTTCTCTGCTTAAAACCATCCCCAAGCGAAATTTTAGAGAAATAGGACCTGTCACACACGTGGATTCACACCCCGCGTGGCCTTCTGTGTCTGGTTCCCTCCCTGAGCATCGTGGGCTCGGGGTCCCTCCCCAGGGCAGCCCCTGTTCGTGGCTGAGTGATATTCCATCATGTGTGTGGAGTAACGTTTTTAAGCAAACGCTTTTTACAAGAAAAGGAAGAAAAAGAAATACCTCCTCTTGCTGCTGTTGAAACCCAAGCCAATGCTGTTTTCCCAGTAAGAACTAAAACCAGTGAACGGCTTGCCAGACTTAGAGCGTGACGTGGAAGACTCGTGTTTCTGGCGGGTGGGCAGGAACACGAGGGCTAGCCTGCATGCGGTGCTGGGCGATGGCGTGCAGACCCAGTCCTGGGCACGTGCCCTGGCTCTCCGAGCCCCAGCTTTCTCACCTGTAAGACACGGAGCTGGAGAAGTATCTGATTTGTTACATAGGTACGTAAAGATGGGGGGCGCAGTCGGTTAAGCGTCCAACTCTCAGTTTCGGCTCAGGTCATGATGTCAGGGTCATGAGATCGAGCCCTGTGGGCTCTGTGCTCAGCAGGGAGTCTGCTTGGGATTCTCTCTCTCTCTCCCTCTGCCCCTACACCCCCCTACAATATATAAATAAATCTTTTTTTTTTTTTTTTAAAGATTTTATTTATTTATTTGAGAGAGAGAGCACATGAGAGGGGGGAGGGTCAGAGGGAGAAGCAGACTCCCCGCCGAGTGGGGAGCCCGATGCGGGACTCGATCCTGGGACTCCAGGATCACGACCCGAGCCGAAGGCAGTCGCTTAACCGACTGAGCCACCCAGGCGCCCTATATAAATAAATCTTAAAAAAAAAAAAAAAAAAGATGGTGCAGCAGCTTCATCCTGTGTAAGCCACGCACACGGGAAGCTCAGTCTGATGACTTTACGCACGCCTGTGAAACCATCGCCAGCCCAAGATCACGGACGTATCCCTCACCTCCCAAGGCTCTGAGCTTCCCAGCTTCTCCTGCTGCTCAGAAGCTGAGCGCTTTCTGGTCATTCTGACCTCACCTTGTGGATGAGGCATCGGAGGCCTGGAGACGGGCAGACGTTTGTTCAAAGTCACCCCCCAGCAACTTGCAGAAATGGCAGTCAAGAGTACTAGCAGTCCCTGTCATTCATCAGGGCCATGATGTCCGGCGCCACGAAGGAATTACTGTGCCCATTCTCACATGTTTGCAAACTGAGGCTCAAAGATGTGTGCACGTTAATAACCTTCCCGAGACCACTTGGCTGGTGGAGGTTGGACCAGGGTTCGAATGTAATTCCCAAACCAGGACTCGTGGGGAGACGAGCCCCGGGGGCCTCCTGGCCACATCCCGCCGCATTGCCCTGTCCCCCTCCGTGCCGACTCCCCGTGGACAGAGGCAAGCTTCGAGGTCAGGGCTGGCGTGGACTTTGTATCCTCCACGGCCCGTGTACTTGGCAGAGGGCTTAGGGAGTGGGGTCTACGGCGCTCCTGGGTCTGAGGGTTTACGGTTCCAGGGCTCTCAACACCCACACCGGTCCCAGGAGCCTCAGGGCCACTTCTTCCTTTGGGGAAGGCCTGGCTGCTGTGTATGCTGCAGACTTCGGGGGCCCTGGGGCGCTGGGGGCTCTGAGAGAACCCCGAGTAAGCGTCAGTGACAAGGGTCTTAGCTGTGTGCTTCCTGTCCAGCAGCATGTAGGCGAAGCTGGGACTCCGAGTCCTGGGAATGTTTTCCCACGGACGAGAGCACCCCTCCCTGCCACCTTCCCACAGCGTGGCCCATGTGAGTCCAAGAAACCCGTGTGTTCCCTGGAAGGCATGTCACCTCGGCATCCCGTGGAGGACCCCCGGGAGGGCTTCCCGGGATCATATTTCTGTCTCCTCGGCCCTCCCCTGATGGGACTCAGTGAGTCGGATGGAGTAACGGGCGCTCGAGCTCAGCTCAGGCCCAGACGTAGCGGGCTCTGAGCGGTCATTCAGACCCTGCGTCGCGCCAGGGTGCTTAGCATGACAGCGTCTGGAGCGCCCCCAGGGGGACGCACGGCAAGCAGACGCCCGAGACCCCCCTGGGGGTGCGCGGGCCGAACCTCGGCGTGGTGGCGTGCAAAGCCAAGGTGCACACGGGGCCCTGCGGGGATCCCGGGGCTAAAGCGGGTCTGCTCCCTGCCTTCCCGGCACACGCCCTGGGCTGCGGTCCCCACCCCACCCCGGGAGCTGATGCAGCCTCTCTGTTCCGCCCAGGGTGCCGACTCCATCCCCGGAGGTGTTTTCCAGCTTCACAGGAAGCAATGACAGCCAGACAAAAATGCCCGCGACCCCTCCGAATTCCACACATAGCTCTCATAGCTGGGGAGGGCGCCACTCCGGGCCACTCCGGGAGCCCGCACCCCAGCGGCCTGCGCCGGCTCCTTACGAGAAGAGGAAGAGTGCCCTGCCGGTGGAGGCTTCCAAAAGTTGGCGGGCTGGGATGCGTAGCAGGAAAAGAATGTGAAAAATGTGCCTGGCGGGGCGGCGGCCAGGAGGGAAGGGCCTTCGAGGAGCGGCTCGCGGGCCCAGGGTGCTGGTGGCCTGAAGGCGGTGTGGCTGAGGACCCCTCCTGGCAGCCCCCCCCCCCCCCCCCCCCCCCGCTGTTAAAAGGAGGGAGGTCAGGGATGAGGTCTGGGCTGCGGGGAACCGTGTTTCTGCACCCAGGGGGCTCGGGCTTCTGAGAGCCGGGGGGAGGTGGCTGGGGGGTCTCGTTGGGCAGTTCCAGGCTCCGAATGTTCCCTGACAGCCCTGGGGCCCCTCGGGGAGGCCCACTCACATCTCTTCAGCAAGGTGCGAACTCGCCAGGCCCAGGGCTGCAGAGGCGGGCCCGAGGCTAACTCCCACGTGGGGAAGCAAGGCCAGGGCTGATGGCACCTGAAATGAGGTGAGCGGGGCTCCGGAGTCGGTCCTTCCAGGAACCCACCGCTCAACCATCCCGTGTCTCCCACACAGACACGTCTTCAGGAAGCGGCAGGAGCATCAACGAGACCCAGCCTCCGGCCCCGGGAGCCCCAGGGCAGCCCTCCTCAGGGCCAGGGTATGCGTGCCTGTCGGAGATGAAACAGGTGTGGGGGGCTTCCCTCTACGATGACCCCCAGTGACTGCATACGATCCCCTGGCCTTGAGTGTGGGTGGGACCTGAGTAGAGGAGCCAAGCTCGCTCCAGGGAAAGACTCTGCCATGTGGCAGCAGCTTTAAGGCGGGGAGACTGCCCTTGGTGGGCCTGATAGAATCAGGGGAGCCCCTAAAAGGGTGGAGAAACTATCTGAAGCTTGGAAGGGATTTGGTGCAGAGAGATCCCTGCTGCCGGCTCTGAAGATGGGGGGCTGGGGCATGGAATGGGGGCGGCCGCTAGGAGCTGACAGCCAGCAAGGGAGTGGGGACCCCCGTCCTGCAGTTGCAAGGGGCGGAATTCTGGAGCAATCTGAACGGGCCCAGAGACCTCAAGCTCCAGAGGAGACATTCTGACTTCGGCCTGGTGAGACCCCGAGCCGGGAAACCAGCCACGCCATGCCCGACCTCTGACCTCCAGACCTGCGAGCCAGCTCCTTTGGGACAGTTTGTCACACAGAGCAGAGCTGGCCCACAGGCCAGGGCGAGGCCGGAACAGGGTCCCCGGACTGGGGCCGGCTTCGCTCTAGCACTCTCTGTGCAGGACGTGGGTCCACAGCCCGGGATGGTCCCAGCTGGCCTTCGCTCTCACCGCTGAGTGTGGACACTAAGCTCAGCGTGCTGCGTTCACGACTCCTGCCATTCTCCTCCTTCCCTGCCCAGAGATGTGGGCACGGCATCCGAACCAGCGTGGTGCCCCGCAGTGCTCCGTTAGTGGCCGCAGCCAGCCCTGGGGCTCCGGTAGGCTGCGGCGCGAGGGCGCGTGCAGGTCACCTCCGGCCACACGGCCTCGCGACGCCCAGCTCGGACAGCCCGGCTGCTCCTCTCCAGCCCCCTCACGGGGCCGCCGGGCTCGTGGGGCCGGGACCGGGAGTCAGAGCCCCTGGAAGATTGGCTGGAAGGGGGTGGGGGCCCTTGGGGCTGCAGAGGCTGGGAGGGCAGGGGGCAGGCGCACAGCGACCCCTCGTCTTCAGGGAGAACAGAAATAGCCTCCAGTTTGCTTTAAAACTTCCAGAACCAGCAACTGTGCAGCTCAGAGCTTCTGAATCTGTGTCTCCCGGGGACAAGAGGGAGACGCCCGCCCCTGCCAGCCATCACTTGGGAAGAAAAAACCCAAACCCAAGAAACACTAAGGGGCAGCCAGATTCTAGGGGGGCGGGGGGCACAGTGCTGGGGGGGGAATGCAGCCCCCACCCCCCTCCGCCGGGGAGGACTGCTCCTGGGTACACGGCGTGCGGAAGGAGAGACAGGGTGTTGATGTCGACAGAGGAAAAAATCCCAAAGCAAACAGAGGGAGACAGAAGAGGGGGCGAGGAAGCTCCGAGGTGCCGGCCCAAGAAGCCGCCCCCTCACAGGGCCTGTGGGTGGCACAGTCACTTAGATCAGCGCCCGCGGTGCGTGAGGCCCTGGCCCCGCACGCCTCCAGGGGTAGCCTTCGCACTGTAGTGCTGTCGTGAGACCCCCTGGAACAGGGACCCTCACCCAGGGGGACCGCGCCCCCAGGGGACACTGGGAGGTGCCCGGGGACGTCTGTGGTCCTCACGACTAGGGGTGCTCCTGGCACCGAGGGGGGGGCCAGGGATGCTGCTGACCCCCCCTGCAGCGCCAGGGATGCCCCCCCGCGGAGAGGACCTGCCCAGATTGTCAGCAGCGTTGGGGGCAGCCGGGGGAGACCCTGTGCCAGACTCCAGAGAAACGTGCACACGGCGAGGACAGCACAGCCTGGACACAGGCCAGAAAGTCAGAGGGAGGGGCAAGTGCCTCCCTGTGTCCCCAGAAGCTGGGCTGGGGTCACGCCACAGTGGGGACCTCCGAAGAGCCCCGGGAGCCGTGTTGGCATTTGAACTTCAATACTAGGCAGACACAAAACCTCTTTAACCCCCAACCCTGGCCTCCGCCACCCACCTCTGAAGCCCGTCCGAGGTTCCAAGCACTGGGTCCCCCACCCCCCTCCCGCGGCCTCTCCGGGGTCACAGTCACCCTGGCCTGGTGTGGGGCGGGCCGGCCACGTGAGGGCCTCCTCTGAGCCTTTGTGCATCCGTGACCTTTTGGTGGCGTGGGGGGCAGGGAAGCTCCAGTTGGGATTTTGCCAGGTGGATGTTTCCCAAGAGAAGCCACGGACCCCTTGGAAAACAGCGTCTCGTGACTCCCCTGTCAGCCTGGTCCTTTTGTGCGCGGGCTAAATCGGTCCCCCGGGCGGCTATATTTAGAAAGGGCTGGGGACTCGGGAATGAATGAGGTGCCCACAGGCGAGGGAAAAACAGCGCTGCAGGGCACACGGTGCTGCCGGGGGCTGAGAGCGCAGCGCCCAAGAATGAGCCGGCTTGTGGGCGCGGGTGGTGACCAAGGGTGACGATGTGGCTGATGCGGGAGCAGAAGAGAAGGCTCCCTCTGTCACCGGGCGATGACTGCAGTCATGTGAGGGTTTGCAAGCCCGATGGCTGGGCCGGGACACTGAGCACTCCTGCCCTTGGCCTCTGAGCACTGAGGAAGCGCCGTCACCCAGGCCCCGTGAGGGGCAGGAAGGCCGGGGGTGGGGGGAGGGCAGACGCAGCCTTCCCACCTTGGTTCGGGCAGGTCCTTCCCCCCAACCCCCCACGCGCGGACGAACTCCTACATCCCCCACAAAGCCCTGGGAACATCATCCCCTCTGAGAAGGTGCCCAGCCAGTCTGCGCAAGAACCCTTCTCGGGGTGTCCTCAGCTCCGTGGACGCTCCCTGGGCCCTTTATGCATTCCCTGTGGTCACTGTCACAAATGACCACCAACTTGGTGGCTTCAGACCTCACACATATATTCTCTGACCATTTTGGGGGTCAGAAATCTGACATGAGCCTCCCGGGGCTAAAACCCTGGCGCGGGCAGGGCTGGTCCCCCCGGGGCCCCCGGGAGACCCGGCTTCGGCCTCTTCCTGGCCCGCGGCCCCCCTCCATCCTCACCGCCAGCAGCGCGGGGTCTGCCCGTCTCTGGGACTCCCACCCTCTGCCTCCCCCTCGTGAGGGCCTCGTGAGGACGCCAGGCGCCCCGGGAACCCAGGGTCACCCCCTCCTCGGGGGCCGTGACTTGCTCGCCCCTGCGAGTTGCCCTCTGCGTGGCAGGCATCTATTCACAGGTTCCAGGGGCCAAGATGGGGGCTCCTGGGCACCTCGACTCCTCTCTGCTCTGCAGAAGGGGGGCACATGTGCAGGAGGACGGGCCTCAGACCTGGACCGTCAGTGGCAGCTCCTTGCTCTCGGACGCTGGGTCGCTGGCCAACACCCAGCCCCTGAAGGCTGCGCACCGCATCACAGAGCATCTGTGAAGTCCCCAGGGATGTCCCACTCCACCTCTGCTGTGGCTGGAAAGTCCGGGGACAAAGCAGACGCAGAGGGGCTCTTCCTAAGGGCTGTCACTGGGGGCATTTTGCATGTTAACAAGGAAGAACAACAGAAACAAACAGCCCATAGTGGGACTGACTGAATAGTTTCAGACTTTCCTGGTGTGGGGGGCGCGGAGTCTACAGTGGGGTCTTGCTGGGGTGACTCTGTGGTCATCACAAGTGGGGGGCTCCTGGCATTGAGGGGTGGGGCCAGGGATGCTGCTCAGCCCCCACAGTGCCCGGAATGCCCCGCAGGGAGGGCCCCAGCCCAGGGTCCGCGGTGCCGGCGAGGAGACCTGGTCTAGGGATATCCAACCCCACAAGGCAGCTTTCCCATGAAATCTGTGTTCGGTGTTGGTCCCTCCGGGGTCAGAGGAGAAGGCCAGCTCCCAGTACCTGCTCCTGGTGCACTCCCCATGAATCCTTGGTGTCCAGGCGGGTCAGAACTCCTGAGGGGCCCCAGATGCCCCCGCGGTGCAGACAGGAGGGTCTGGGGGGGCCTTTCTCTGCACTACAGCAAAGCATCAGGATGTCTGCATGGAACCCCCCACCTGAGTGCTAACCCACGTGGGTCTGGATGGACGTGTGACCCCGTAAACAGAGTAAAGGGACAGAGAAGTGAGAGGCCCAGCGCGGGAGGCCAGCTCCGGCCAGTGCGGGCAAGGGGAGGGCTTGGCAAGGCCTCAGCCACGGGGCGGCCGGGCTGCACGCTCGTCGGGGGCGTGGACAGGGAGCAAAGGACCTGCGTCAGCCACGTGGTGCTAAGAGTGGGGTTTTGCTGTCTCTTATGAAACCTTCCAGAGAAGGACACCGCCGCAGGAGCCGTGGGCCCCAGCGACTGGGAGGGAGGCATCTCGGTGCCTGGGTGCCCACGGGTGGCCATGGCCGGCCGTGGGGTGCCGGGTGCCAGCGCTGGGTTTGTGGGAAACCTCTTCTGGGAGTGAGTTCATCTCCACTCCAGCGGCCTCTGCCCCAAGATGAGGTTTCGATGACCCACGCGGAATTTCTAACAATGAGATCGAGTGTCTGGTTCTGCTCACGCTGACATCCCCTTTCTCAACCGTCCAAATTCCATTACGCCCTTTCTTGTTACTGCAGGAAGGCAGCCAAGCCCGGGGCTGCCCAGGGAGTGCCGAGTCTCCTGTGACTCTGGCTGGGAGGGGACCGTGGCTGCCGGCGGCCTCGGTGCCCCAGCCCTTGGAGTCTCCGCAGGACCCGGGACACACAGGAAGCGGAGAACGCACAGAACACATGAGCCTGATCTTGCGGGATCCGCACGGGACTTCCACAGACGGCGGAGACTCCTGCATTTCTGTCCCCACCCGTGAGATCTTCCTTGCTGGCGTGGCCAGGGACGGCTGTGTTTAGGAAGCCCACGCGGCAAGGAGCGGGGGGTGAGCCCTAGGAGCCGACGGCCGCCCCAGTGACCGGCAGCAGGCACCCCGGTGCACAGCCCCACAGCTGCAAGGAAGTGAGCTCTGCTAGCACCCCGAGGGAGCTCAGGGGCAGGGGCTCCCCCAGTCTCCAGGTGAGGCTGCAGGCTGACTGACACCTGGACGGTGGCCCTGTGGGACCCTGGGCAGAGGACCCAGCAGGCTGCGCCCAGATTCCTGACCCCGGAGACTGTGGGAGAACACATGGGTGGAGTTCGGGGTCATTTGTCATATGCAGCATCACTAATACTGCCGAGGGGCGTGACTGGAGATACCAGAGCAGGAACCCAGGCCTGGAGGAGGTGGTGGGCGCAGCCCGATGTGGCCACCAGGACATCCCCCCACTTCATCCTGCGATGTCACGCCAACTGGGCCTTCTGCTCCTAAATGAATCTGACTCTAAAAATAATCTATACAGAATACAAAAATAATGCAAAATAATAATAAGGTCTCCCTCCTGACCCCAAGATCCCTGACGAAAATCATCGGTCTCAGAAGAAACAGCTGTGTGTCCTGTTCGGGGAGGAAGCCCACGGCCACACAGAACCGGGAGGGAGCCCAGGTGTGTCCGAGAAGGAACCAAGCCAGCGAATATGGAGATCCGATAGTCGATCAATTCCAGGCCAAAGAGCCGTCTGCAACGAAACACTCCTCACCGGGCCGGGCTCTTGGCTGCATTCCAGAACAAACTGCCAGGTACACCAGCGGACCTCTCTGTGACCAGCGCAGGTGCCCAACGGCCCGGGACTCCCCGCCTCACCGGACGGCTCGCCGGCCACAGTCCTGCCTCCTCCCCTGCTGCCCCCGAGCGTGGGGGCCCCACCTGCGCCCACGTGGGTCCCACGCCTGCACCGGGAGGGACACGGTCCCCTTCACGCCCACCACGCCAAGGCAGAGACCAGGCGGGGCCAGGATCCCGCCCCGTGTCCGAACACTCACACCTGCTGTTTCAGGCGTTTGGGAAGGCCTATCGGCCATGCCCTCAGCATAGGCACGCGATGCCGGGGCGCAAGAAGGCCCTGGCCGCGATTCCAGCACCGCGACCCCTCCGCGGCACGCTGGGTCTTCCGCCTCTCTTCCCTACACCACTTCTTTTTAGCAGCTTTAGAGATGTCAGCTCAGAAACCACACCACTCACCATTTAAAATATACAATTCGACGTTTTTTGGTATATTACGTTGTCAGTTTTTATTTATTTATTTTTTTTATTTATTTATTTTTTTTTTTAAAGATTTTATTTATTTATTTGCGAGAGAGAATGAGAGACAGAGAGCACGAGAGGGAGGAGGGTCAGAGGGAGAAGCAGACTCCCCGCTGAGCAGGGAGCCCGACGCGGGACTCGATCCCAGGACTCCAGGATCATGACCTGAGCCGAAGGCAGTCGCTTAACCAACTGAGCCACCCAGGCGCCCCGTTGTCAGTTTTTAAAGTGCATACATACGGTAAGATGTATGTATAACGGCACATTTGTTTTAACCATTTTTTTCATCAAGGAGGCACCACACCCACTGTGGGGCTCGAACTTGTGACCCCGAGATCAAGAGTTGCAGGCTCGGGTGCCTGGGTGGCTCAGTCGTTAAGCGTCTGCCTTCGGCTCAGGTCGTGATTCCGGGGTCCTGGGATCGAGCCCCACATCGGGCTCCCTGCTCGGCAGGAAGCCTGCTTCTCCCTCTCCCTCTCCCCCTGCTTGTGTTCCCTCTCTCGCTGTGTCTCTCTCTGTCAAATAAATAAAATCTTAAAAAAAAAAAAAAAAAAGGAGTTGCAGGCTCCACTGACCGCCCTCGTTTTAACCTTTTTTTTTTTTTTTTAAGATTTTATTTATTTAAGAGGGAGAATGAGAGACAGAGAGCACGAGAGGGAGGAGGGTCAGAGGGAGAAGCAGACTCCCCGCTGAGCAGGGAGCCCGATGCGGGACTCGATCCCGGGACTCCAGGATCATGACCTGAGCCGAAGGCAGTCGCTTAACCACTGAGCCACCCAGGCGCCCTCGTTTTAACCATTTTCAAGTGTGCAGTTCAGTGGCATTAAGTATATTCACAGTGTTGTGCAACCACCACACTCCATCTAGTTCCAGAACATTCCATCACCAAAAGCAACCCCGTCCCCCTCCCCCCCCAGCCCCCGGCCCCCACGAGCCCCCTTCCCGTCCACGGATGAGCCCGTTCTGTGCGTGTCACCCACGTGGACTCACACCCCGCGTGGCCTTCCGTGTCCGGGTCCCTCCCTGAGCGTCCCCGCCCCCATCAACGGTCACTCCCCACCTTCTCCCCCGCCCCCGCCCCCTGAGCCCCCTTCCCGTCCGTGGATGAGCCCGTTCCGGACGTGTCACCCACGTGGACGCACACCCCGTGTGGCCTTCTGTGTCCGGTTCCCTCCCTGAGCTTCGTGGGCTCGGGGTCCGTCCCCGGGGCCGCGCGTGTGGGCGCCTGGATCCTGCTCGCGGCCGAGGGACATGGCATGCTTGGTTCATCCGTTCATCGGTTGACGGCACTTGGGTTGTTTGCACTCTCTGGATGCTGTGACCGTGGGTGCACACGTATCTGCAGGAGCGTCCAGCTGCCCCCTCGGCTCTCCTCACCGAGTCCCCAGCGACCACCCCGTCCTGCCCCTCCCAGGGGCCGTGGCGATGGCCCGGGGGGCTCTGAGGGGCCGTGCAGCTGGGCAAGTGGCCGTGCAGCCTGGGAGACCAGGGGCTGGTGAGCTTTCCACGTCTGCTTGGCCGGGCCGTGGGATGGCCAGGTGTGTGGTCAAGCATTATTCCGGATGTTTCCGTGAGGCTGTTTCTGGACGAGACGGACGTGTAAACCAGGGCGCTTTGTGAAGACAGGAGGAAGATCTCTCAGGTCCACGACCTGACTTCACACTTTGAGGAAACACAAGAGAACCCCAAAGCTGGTAGGAGGAAGGAAGTGACAAGCGCAGAGTGGAGATAAACGAAACTGAGACCAGAAACACGGCGCAAGCGTCCATGAGACCCCAAGCTGGTTCTCTGAAGGGACGGACAGCGCTGCGACCCGTCTGCTGGACTGACTGGGAACAGCAGAGAGGAGGCGCACATCACAGGCGGGGGGATGAGGGTGACGTCACCACCAGCCGTCTGGAGCTGGACGGGGCTCGGGCGGGGGGCGGACACCGAGAACGACCAGCACAGGCAGCAGCCGAGCCGGCTGGACGCGCTTCCCGGACGCACACACGTGGGGCGCGCCCCGCCCCGGCTCCAGCGCCCGGGCTTGTGCGAGCTTAGATCTAGGGCCTCGCTTCATCTCTGCAACATTCTTGGGAGGCTGGGGATGTTATTTCCGTGGCAGAGATGAAAGGAATCCTCCGAACGCGACAGAGCCGGGGTCCGCATGTGGGTTTCCTGGCCGCGAGCCCCGAGCTCTTTCCACGGCGACACGATGCCCCGCGTGTCATGTGCGCACCCAGCACTGTAGTTTGCTTGTTCCCTTTTTCTAAAAAACAACAGATTCCAAACTCATGAAGTAAGATAGAACGCTACATACCTTTTCCAGTTTTTCCAAAGAGCACCGCTTTGCCCCAAATGAGAAGGGGGGGAGAGAGAGAGAGAGAGAGAGAGGAGAGCAGTTCAATAGTTTTGCCTTAACCATCTCCCGCTTTTCTCAGGGATGTACTTTCCTGTTGGCAGAAATGTGGCGTGTGAGCTGGCACCGGCTGTGTCCTCCAGAGAAACTGGGGGGTCTGGAGAGCCTGCTTTACTCTCTACAACCAACCCTGTGTGGAGAGACACCTGTGTTTCCCGGGGGGGCAGAGGGGTTCGAGTGGAACTCGAACTGGAACTTCTGGAACTTCCACTATCCCATTCCAGAGCACGACAGGCCGGTCCATCGGACACACCAGTATCAGAAAAACAAAACACTCAGGGACTGAGCCTTGAAACGTAATGCTCAGTGTTTTTCCATGCCTGGTTTTCTACTTTGCTGGAAGCCACGTGCCGGGACCGAAGAGGGAGAGGTGGAAAATGCAGACTCGGGGCAAAGCAATTAACCTCGGGTGGAGGAGGTGACAGGTATATGGGCGCAGGAAGGCGCGGGATCTGAGGCTGGCTGCCGAGGGCCAGAGGGTCCACAGGAAGGCCAGGAAGTCCTGAGATCACACAGGGGTGGGCCCCGGGCACTTTGGAGCTGTTGTTTTCCAGGGAACGGGACCCCTGCTCCAGGTGGAACCCTGGACAGAGCTGAATCTCTCTCTGATACTGGACACCCATGGCAGGACAGGCGCTGGGGGCCACCGTGTCCAGCTGTCGGGTGACCCTGAGACTGAGTGCAAGCCTACACCCCATGCTGCCCCAGCTGCCATGAGAATGCACCACTGGGGGGGGGCACCCCTTTCCCGCTTCTCAGCACAGCCACGAGGGAGAGGCGAGTGTCCCGTCCAGCTGCATCACTGTGGCCAGCACTGGCCTCCTATGTGTGTCTGAGGACGCTCCAGGCTAGGGAGTCCAGGCAGATGCCTTGGTCTGGGCCCCCAAGGGGACCCCTGCAGCCGCTGAGGACCCACCACACTTTGAAAAGCCGGCAGCTAGACCCTCAAGTTTGGGGTGGGGGGAGTGGCGCTGGTCCTTGGGGCTAATTCTGCTGTGGGCTTGCCCTGGGGGCTCAACAGAAGCCCCTGCCCCCGGGCCAACGCAGGCCAGGCTGTTTCTGTCTGGCTCCCAAGATCTCCCATGCTCTTGAGAGCCGGCCCCCCTTCCTTTGCAAAATTACTAGCTCTTTCCACAAACCAACAGGGTTTTTTCCACTTACACAAAGGGTCTCGCCTCTGCTGCCACGTCTGGGCCACACGAGCCTTTCTCAGCCGCCCTGGGCCCCGGGGGCTAGCATCACAGGCTGGGGCATGGCGGGCTGACATTGGGTGGAAACCTCCTAGCCCACGGCCCAGTGGGGGAGGTCCAGTCAAGGCTCTGGGAGGCTCCAGCGTCTCAGACGCAGGATGGAGGCAGCTGGGTGGTTTTCTCTAAAGCAGGTCTCTCCCAGGGCACTGGGGACCCCGGGGCAGACCATTCTCTGCCGGGAGTCCCGAGCACCGTGGGGTACTGGGCAGCATCCCTGGCCCCCACCCACTCCATGCCAGGAGCACTCGCTGGAGTTGAAACAACCAAAAATGTCCCCAGACGTCACCAATGTCCCCTGGGGAGCAGAATCTCCCCCAGGTGAGACCCCTGGGTCAGGGGGTTCCACTGACCCCCAGGAGACTGTGTTCTGTAACCATCTGACTCCTGAGCTCCCGGATGCTTCACACACTTCACTACACACACTGAGTGGGGGTCGCCCTGGTTTGTCCCCTCTGACGCCTGGGGGGTTACCCTGGTGTCCAGCGTGAGCAGGGGTCAGACTCCGTTGCTTTTTCAAATAATGCAGGGTCTCCCTCACGGCCTAGACGTTTAGAGCCGGGTCATTCTCTGCGGGGGCGTCCTGGGCACTGTGGGGGCTGAGCAGCACCCCCAGCCCTCACCCACTAGATGCCAAGAACACCCCCCTTTGTGACGACCACAGATGTCCCCAGATACGGCCCCGTGCCCCTTGGGGGCAGAACCAGCCCTGGTGAGACCCCTGTTTTAAGGGAGGGCTGAGAGAGCCATAGTGGGGGACAGAGACTCTGCTGGCTGGGCCGGAGCAGGGTGGGGGTGGGAGGTGGCTCGGGTGGGCCCCTCCCTGAGGGCTGGGCCTCGGGCAAGTCTGCGCGGAGCTCCCATGCTGAGCCGCACTGTCTGCAGCTTCCCCTCTTTCTCAAATTTGCCTAATTGCGAAAATTCATGTGTAACCACAGTCGATTCTCCGGCGGGGCTTGGGGGGATTATTTCTCGGTCATCCTCGGACACGTGCAGAGCAGTGACAAATCTGTCGCTGACCCCGTTCCCAGCTGAGAGGGATGAGGCGCTCAGCTCGGGCCAGGACCCGAGGGTCCCTCTCGGTCCCGAGTGCCACAGTGTTTGCCTTCCGTGCGGCTGGTGGCCGTCTGCGTCGGCCCAAGTGCAGAGCGGCGGGCCGGCTGGTGGTCCCCAGCACGGAAGCTACCACGCAACCCGCGGAGGAAGGACGCACGTTAGACGCCGCGTTCAGCGGCCCTCACGGTGCTGTTGGCTGTGAGCACAGCGTTAACGAGCCGACCCTGCGTTAACTAGGGTGTCTTTAAACAGAAGCTCGAGCAGCACAAGGTCAAGGTCACGTACGGACCGGCTGCCGGGGGTGTGACCAGAGGCTCGCGGTCACACCTGTGTTCCCCACACTCCCTTGCTCCATGTGCAGCGTAACACCGCGTCATGGGCACCAGCTTCGGCATCCCCACTGCCCCAGGAGGCACCCCAGCGCCTCCTCCCAGAGTGCACCCCTATCCTCTTGTCCGTTCTTTTTTTTTTTTTAAAGATTTTATTTATTTATTTGAGGGAGAGAGAATGAGAGACAGAGAGCATGAGAGGGAGGAGGGTCAGAGGGAGAAGCAGACTCCCTGCCGAGCAGGGAGCCCGATGCGGGACTCGATCCCGGGACTCCAGGATCATGACCTGAGCCCAAGGCGGTCGCTTAACCAACTGAGCCACCCAGGCGCCCCCTCTTGTCCGTTCTTATTACAACTTTCATCGTCACTAGCCCGGCTCTCGCTCCTGAAGACAGAAAAGAGGGTAGATTCTGATCGCCGGATGAGATGTTTAAGTGAGAAGGAAGAACTGCCTAGAAGACTCTGGAAGGTTCTAGAAGAGAGCCAGCCAGCATCTGTTCGGAGGCGTTGAGAGGTCAGTCTGTCTGGCCCGAGGGGCAGCGAGGGGGGCTTGAGCAAGTCCCGGCTCTGGACACCTGCCCACTCGCTCTGTGAGCCTTGAAGGCCTGTCTGAGACACAGGGGCCCCGTGGCATTGCTCTCAGCCCGCTGTGAAGACAGCACCAGGAAAGCGCAGGGCACTGAACCCACAGCAACAGTGAAAAGAATCCTATAACGCATGTATTACAGAGAGCCGCGTGGCAGGAAATCCAAACTGCTGGAAGTGGGAGTGGGGGCTCCCAGGGTCGGGGCCGACTCGCCTGGGTCCAGTTGAAGGGTTACAGGGCTGCAGCCGGCTGCCGCTGAGGGGCTGTGCGGGGTCACGCCTCCCCAGGGCTTACAAACAGTCCTAAGGTGATTTTCTCTTCTTTCCTCTACCCTCCTGGGAAAGGTGTCAGCACTGCTTTTGCAGAGCGGGCGGGGCAGGGCCCCTGATGCCCCCGGAGACACATGTTGCCTGCGGCTCGCCTGCTAGACGGGAGGGAGGAACATTCCAGAATGCCTGGCTAATTGTGCTTTTCCATAAGCAAGGCCCTTCTTTATATGCAGGAGTGGGCAGAGGCTTTCACACACCAGCATGCGTGCACACGTGTGTGTGCGTGTGTGTGGAGGGGGTCGCGGGTCGGGGGGTCTCACCTGGGGCGATCTTGCCCTCGGGCACACCGGGCCGTGTCTGGGGACGTCTGTGTCTGTCCCGAGCGGGAAGTCTGGGCACAGAGCACGTGGGGCCCCGGGATGCTGCGCGGCCCCCACAGTGCCCGGGATGCCCCCCCAGAGAATGACCTGGCCTGCACACCGGTCTAGGTCACTTTGCAGCCATGGATGCAAGCAGGCACTGCTGCCCTCCGTGGCCACACGGACCCCGGCCCCTGGTCTGCGGCTTCACCTCCAGGTGCCGGGCCTCAGCCCCCGCGGCCGCGCCTCTCCTAGAAGGACTGCAAACAGGGCGTCGGTCTACCCTTCTCCTTGGTAGGTCTCGGAAATGCCGAGCAAACCGCCCAGCACAGGAAGCTGCCCCGGGCAGCGAAACGAACGGGAAGTGCTTCTTCATGATTGTGACCAGCAGTTCTGGGGAGCCGGCGGGCAATCCCCTGGCTGGGCACCTCTCAGAAGTGTCTCTGTGTTCTGTTTCTCCGAACGAAACCTGGCTCGCGGCTACCATTCACGGCCTCCGCCCGCTCAGGGCCTGGCAATAAAACCCAGCAGGTTCGGAGGGTTCAGATCAAAGCCTGACCATCAGGCACCAAACACCCCAGAGCAGCTGCTCTCGTGCCCTGGGCTCTTGGTCTGTTCTCGGTCCGAAAGCAGTGTTCCGGGGGGTATACTCACTGCTCATTCTTTTTTTCTTTCTTCGTGACCAATAAATAAGCATTATTTTTTTTTTAAGATTTAATTTAATTTATTTATTTGAGAGAGAGAAAGAGAAACAGCATGAGAGGGGATAGGGTCAGACGGAGAAGCAGGCTCCCTGCCGAGCAGGGAGCCCAGTGCGGGACTCGATCCCAGGACTCCAGGATCATGACCTGAGCTGAAGGCAGTCGCTTAACCAACTGAGCCACCCAGGCGCCCTAAATAAGCATTATTTGTTCAGTTGAAAGCGATCCTTACTTTCAGTATCTACGACGGGGTCCTCCCCACCCCCACATTACTGACATCAGCGGACTCACTCTCTGGGGGGGTCCTGGGCGCTGGGGGGGGGGGCTGAGCAGCATCCCTGGCCCCACCCCCTCCACACCAGGAGCCCCAAGTCATGACAACCACAGACCTTCCCAGACATGGCTCCATGTCCCCGGGGGGCAGGGCCCCCCACCCCTTTCCACTAAGAACCACCACGCCAGGATTATGGAGCGTATGTCTCCAAATCACTTCACTGTCTTCATTTTAAGGAGGAATTTTTAACGGAACTGTCGACTTACTCTTTAAATATTTATTTGCATTGAGATAATGGACATACAACACCTCGTATTCGGCAACACCGTCACCAAGGTAACCGTCAGCTGATCTGAACATTTCTACCTACCCTCCCACCCTCCCCTGGTCTGAGAAGGATGAGACGCATTTATGCAAGTGCATGCAACACACACGCGCACGCATACACACACATGCACACAGGTGCACACACGGATGCACATACATGCAATGCACACACATACACATGAGTGCACACAGCATGCACAAGCACACACGCGCATGTGTGCGCACACACGCACACATACACACAGGTGCACACACATGCACGCACGCATGCGCACACGGATGCACACACATGCACACGCACACACGAGTGCACACACATGCACAAGCACACACATGCATACGCACACAGGTGCACACATGGATGCACATACATGCAATGCACACACATACACATGAGTGCACACAGCATGCACAAGCACACACGCGCATGTGCGCACACACACATACACACAGGTGCACACACGGAGGCACATACATGCACATGCACACACACGAGGGCACACACATGCACACAGCATGCATATACAAGCACACGCACATGCACACACATACACGAGTGCACACACAGATGCACATACATGCACGCACACACAGGTGCACACACGGAGGCACATACATGCACGCGCACACATGGATGCACATACATGCACACGCACACACGAGTGCACACACATGCACATATATGCACAAGCACACACTCACATGCGCACACATACACGAGTGCACACACAGGTGCACACGGATGCACATACGTGCGCACACACCACATGCACATACAGCATGCACATACATGCACGCACACACATACACACGCGTGCGCACACAACGCAGCACCACTCACGGAGGAATGCAGGCAGGCGGTGCTGGTGTGGGGGGATGGCAGGGTGAAACCAAAGGACAGGTCACAGAGTGGGGAGGGCGGTTCTGTAGAGGGGCTGTTCCGCACTCATCTTAAGGACGGGTAGTTCTCAGCAAGACGAAAATAATGTCTTTTGGTTGCAATGGGGTGGAGATGGTCCCCCAAATTTATGTTCTCCTAGAAGCTCACCGCGTGGCCTTATTTGGAAAAAGGGTCTTTGCCAACCCTTTGCCAATCCACGTCAGCCAGGGCAGGCCTCAAATCCGACAACCGGGGTCTTTCTGAGAGAGTGCAGGGGGGTCTGATTCTCAGCCACAGGGAGAGGCCACGGGGCCATGGAGGCACACCCGGGGGGGCTGCTTAGAGCCCCGAGGAGCTGGAGGAGGCAGGACGGACCCTCTAAAGGGAGCAAGGCTCTACACACCTTGATTTGGGACTTCTAGCTTTCAGAACGTGAGAGCATAATTTCTGTTCTAAGCCACCAAGTTTGGGTCATTTATTACAGCCGCCCCAGGAAAAGAATACCTTGGTCATTAAAAAAAAAAAGAACTGGCTGTAGGTGTTTTGTCTCTCTGAAGCTGTGACATGCCAGGACCCCAAGTGAGAAGGGTCCCCCCTCCCTGTTGGACTGACAGACTCACGGCACTTGCGGAAATGTAGAAAATGTATGCCTCACCCCCCTGCCCCAGCACAAGTCCCCTACCTCTGGGTGGTTTGCACGGGAGGAAGGGTCTACCGGCTCCTTCCATCAGGACGAAATCCATGAAAAGTACAGACATCTAGGATTAGGAACCAGGAATGCAGGGCTCCCAAACCTTGGCATCACCTGAGGGCTTAAAGATACACGGATGCCACATCCTGCCCCAGAGAACGTGATGCAGTTGGCCTGGATGTATCCCGCTGCCTCCAGTCCCAGCTGACTCCCCAGCGAGGCCGAGGGCGGGACCCCCAAGTGAGACCAGTGCTACAACCCGCAGGAAAGTGAGGCCTGGAGGCCCAGGAGGTCCGATGTGTTCGGTGCTCCCGGACGGTGAGGGTGGGGAATACGTACAAATGTTTAATGATAGTAAGAAACAGAAACAGAGAAACAAAAAATCAAATTCCTGCCCTAAGGGAACTCTGTGTGTGCGTGTGGGGGATTTTAAAGATACACCAACAGCTGAATAAAGTGTGTGAATAAAGTGCTAAGTTATAAATATGCTTTTTTCTGTAAAAGGCCAGATAGTAAATGTTTTTGGTTTTGTGTGACACATGGTCTCTGTTGCAACGACTCAACCCAGTTGCCTCGGTAAATAACACGTAATGGGCGTGCTGTGTGCTAATAAAACTTTATTTGCAATGACAGGCAGAGGGCCAGATTTGGTTTCCTGGCTGCAATTTGCAGAACCCTGACCTACAGGGATGAACAGACTCTGAAGTTAAGAAACGGCAGCTCCTCATAAGGTTAAAATGGAATTTCTATCTCACCCAGAAATTCTATTCCTAGGTATCTATCCCAAAGAAATTAAAACATGCATCCACACAAAAACGTGTGCCCTTAATGTTCACAGGAGCATTCTCCATAATAGGCAAAGCATAGAAGCAACCTAAGTGTCCATCAGCCAGTGAATGGATAAATAAAACACACACACACACATATATTTACATACATGCATACAATGGAACATCACTCGGCCATGAAGAGGAGCGAGGCGCCCACACGCGTGGCCCTGGGGACGGACCCCGGGCCCACAACGCTCAGGGAGGGAACCAGACACAGAAGGCCACACGGGGTGTGAGTCGACGTGGGTGACACGTCCAGAGCAGGCTCATCCAAGGACGGGAAAGGGGCTCGTGGGGGCCGGGGGCTGGGGGAGGGAGGAATGGGGTATAGGGTTATTTTAGGGATGATGAAAGTATTCTGGAATCAAATAATGATGATATAATTGCACAACCTTGTGAATGGACCAAAAACACTGAACTGGATACTTTAAATGGGTGAATTTCTGGCAGGTGAATGATATCTCGATTTTCTTAATGAAAGGAATTAAGTAGGGAGGCCTCCTAGAGTAGACAGCGTCCATGCGCAGAGTGCAAGGGTGGAGTGTTGGAGAGCCACGGGAGGCCCATGCGGGGCTGGTGCCTGGAGTTCGGGCCGGGACGTGGGTGGTCAGAGTGAGGAGATGGGGGGAGGTGGCTGTGTGGAGAGTCTGGGCCTCTTACTGGGGCACAGAAGGAAGTTTCCACGCTGGCATGATGTGTCCCGGGTGGAAGGGACTAGACCAGGGCCTCACCTTGACTCTGGAGGTCCCTCCCCATGAAAAAATACTAAACATACTTTATGACCACATGGTGTAAAGATAAATATGATCCAGTCTGGAGTATTCCATTCACAATTTCTTCTGATTTAAAAGGAAACTGAAGCACCCTTGGGCTTCATGGACGGGCAGAGCTGCAGACCAGGTGGGACAAGGCGGTTCAATGCCCCAAGAAGATGCCCCAAGGGGCGTGGACCTCGGCCGTGATGGGAGGGAGAGGAGTGTGAGTGGCTGGGAGCATGGGGGAGGGATCGAGGATGATGGGGGTCCGGGGGAGCCCCTCTGCTCCCAAACCAAAGGGCAGGGTTGTGGGGAAGGGAAAAGCAGGACCCGAGATAGGTAACTGGGGGGTGTCTCCTCCCTCAAGCAGCAGCAAGGCCAAGGTCAGACACATCCTTCTGTCTACACAGTCACTGCGGCTGGAGAAGCAAAGCCTGGCCTGCAAGCACACAGGCGCCTTTTCCCCTTGCGGCCTCTGGTGCTTGGAGTCCGGCTTCCGAGAGCACTCTGGAGCCTCAGCCAGAACCAGCCCTGCCCACACCCTCATCTTGGACTTCCGGCCTCGAGCGCAGGGAACCCTATGTGTGGTGCTTTGTTGTGGCCAGAGGACACTCACAGACACCCCTGGGTGCGGGCTTGGTCTCATTTTGTGGGGAAGGGTCAGTGACAAGGGGGCCAGAATTTGGGCCACGGTGACCCCTGCCCCAGCTGCTTGCTCCCTGCCCCCACAGCTGAGGCCTGAATAGAAGCTACAGAGCAGGCTTGGCACATTTTTCCCGTAAAGAGGTTGGCAGCCGAGTCACGTCACAGCCACTCACTCAGCCCCTGTTGCAGGCAAGTGGCCGTGGGCCATGTGACGATAAGTGGGTGTGGCCGTGTGCCAATAAAACTTTATTAACAAAACGCACTGTGTGGGCCACAGTTTGCAACCCTGGTCTGCAGTTGTGACAGAGAGTGTCTGGCGCACCGTTGAACATGCTCTCTGGCCCTTCGCAGGAAAGGTCTGCCTGCCCCTGTCTAGGATGGAGTCCTCTGAGCTCCAGCAGAAGGGGCAGGTGGCCCAGAAGGAGAAAAAAGGAGCCCTCCTGGCGGTACCGGCTGTGGGCGGAGTGGAGCGGTGCGTGCCGCGTGACGGGGGCCCCCTGAACGCGTCAGCGGGATGCTGCTCAGATGTGCAGAAGTGAAGGAAGGGCATTCTCAGCTTACGAGGCAACTTATCGACGGGAGAACCATGGTATGAAAAGCCTAGTGGAATCCAGTAACCAGAATTAAGTCTAACTAAGGCAGGGGTAATAATGGCTCGTAGTTGTCTTAATTCTTGAATGAAACACACGTAAAATGACTTATAATCTGTTGATGTAGAACACCGCCGACATTTGGGTCGTCCGGGCACGTGGGGGCACGGTATCCCTGGCCCCCCCATGCCCAGAGCCCCCGCAGGGTGACAGGCACAGCCGTCCCAGACACCGTCCACTGTCCCTGGGGTCAGACCACCCCCTGCTGAGAACGCATACTAGAACTACCACCCCAGGAACTTAGAGCAGCGTCCACGGGGGCCACGCAGAGCCTGACGGGGCCTCACGTCGGGACGGAAGTTTGCCTCCGGAGCCACCCTTGGTTGGGCCAGCGTGTGCCCGGGAAAGCCACACCGTGGAGCCTCAGCTTTTCTATCTGCACGATGGGTTTCTCGGCACCTGTCACAACTTAGGAGCAGCAAAGGAGAGGCTCACACCATAAGGACTCGGAGCCACACGGGCCCTGCAGGGAGCCGTGGACAGAATGGCCCCTGAGACAAGTCCCAGCGGCATGTGGAATGTACTAGAAGGTTTTCTAGGAATAAACGACCCCCGACCCCAGTAGGAAAACGGCCAAGGACGTGAACAAGCAGTTCACACACTAAACCGCAAACATCTAAAGAGATGTTCGGCTTTAACAAACAAGAGGGCGGTGGTACATGACTGAGGCCACATCTGGCCCTCACTGCCGAGGGTCTAAGACCATCGGCGTCTGCATCTGGGGGGCCCGCCGCACAGGGACCTCTCCTGTGCCGGGAGCCCGGTGCCATCGGCCCGCCTTCTGGAAGGAAACCTGGACACGGCAGAGCCCTCTCGAACCTTCCAGCAGACGCCTGGTTAGGCCCGGTTTCGTCCACAGCACAGGATAACCGACCGGGTCCGCCATGTGGGTGGAAGGGTGGGCTGGAGGCGCGCCACCGACTTCCTGCTCCCAGGGCGAGGCCCCCGATGCCCTGGAGCCGCGGGGGGCTTCCCTGGTCCAGGTGACATCCCGGCCAGAGCCCTCTGTCCTGCTCAGCTGCCGGGCCAGTGGGGGGGTCCCCTCTGGGCGCTGCCGGGGCGGCCCTCACCCAGGACCACAGGCTGGGCTTCGGGGAGCAGACGCTCCCTCCCACGGTCCCGGAGGGCGGGCTCCAGGCCGGCACTGTCTGCAGGGTCTCTGCTCCTTTGTCCAAGGTCAGTGGACACTACGTTGCTGGACTGTTTGTCCTTCGCCAAACCACGGCGGGAGCTACACGCAAGGCCCTCCGCCTGGGCTCCCTCCCGCCACGCTCCACGGCCAGCCTGCCTCTTCCTCCCTCCCGAGGCTCCCGGGGGGGTCCTTCCTGCCTCCTCGGGTGCCCCCTGGTCTTCCCTCCCCTGTGCGTCTGTCTGTCCAAACTGACCGCTTCTTCCAAGAACGCCCTGCCCCAGGATGAGCTCATCTCCAACCTTCCCTTACTCACATCTGCAAAGACCCTACTTTCAAACAAGGCCACAGTTGGAGGGTCCCGGTGGACGGGAATTTTGTGGGGACACTATTCGACCACTCCGTGCCTGTCGTTTGTGGGGAGGGTGACCCCTCTCTGAGCTCCGGGGTCAGAGGGCAGATGTGGGGTAGTCCTCAGGGGCCGACCTGCAGCCGCCTTGTTGCTTGCTCCCTGCAAGCTTCTGGTGAGAGGGGGCCCCCGGGGTGGGTGCTCACAGCTCACCGAATGGGCGGGAAGCCGCTCGCCGCCCCCACGTGACCCTTGCTTCCTCCCTGCCCACCCTCCTGGGGCCAGCGCAGCAGCCGCTCAGAACAGCCTCTTGCATACGTCTGGCACTGGGGAGCTCACTCCCCTCCTCAACAACCGCTCAAGCCCTCACGGAGACCAGGCGCTTACCTCCGCTGCGGGCCGGGGTTTCGAAACGGCTTCACTGAGACGCAGTTCACACACCTCACACTTGACCTATCTGAAGGGTCCTCCCAACCATCCCCACGCTTCATTTCAGAGCATTTCCATCACCCCACAAAGAAACCCCATACCCTCAGCTGTCACCCCCAACTGCCTTCCTCCCCCAGCCCCTGGCGGCCACTAGTCCCCTTTCTGGGGCTTTCCGCAGGCGGGGCTGTAAGCCAATTAGCTATCAATTAGCTCGGCAACAGCAATCAAACATAGACGCTCCGTGCTCTGACAACCCCTCAAGGACTCCAACGCCGGCTCTGCTCTTCTGAGCGCAGGGTACCCCGCCGCTGTGCACAACGAGCCGGACCTCCGCGGACTGGTGGGAAGGTGCCCGGAAAGGCGCAGGTGGGTCGCAAGGGACGGGCTCCCTGAATTTCATGGGCCCCTTTGGGATCAGGGCCCCCAGCCCCTGGCTCCCACCAGGTGTTTGCACTGATGCAGGAGGCCGGGCTGATCGGGCAGAAGCAACGGGAGACGCAGCCCCGTCCCTCACGTCTGTGTGTCCCGGGCCGGGCTGCTTCTCTGTTCTCCGCAGAGAAGCATCTCAACGCGAAATTGATACTCCCTCCTATGGTTCTGTGTCTGGAGACGCTGAGACAGGCTGCCGGGGCCACGGCTCCAGCTCGGCCGCCCCGGGGAGCCAGGAGCACCCCCAGGTGGGGGGCTTCCTGTGCACCCAGGGGCCTGGAGCCCAGCCGGGAGCCGTCCCCTGTGCTGGGCGGAGTCCAGGTAAAACCCACCTGGCTTCCCCCATCGTCCCTCTGAGAATCTCGGCTGTCCCTGCACCCATCCCGCTGCCCCGCCTGACGCCAGACAGCATGCCGGCCGCGTACATCGTCGGTGGATGCTGAGCTGCAGCCTGAGCGAGACTTTCTCTCCAGGAAAGCCCACGTTTTAAATTCAAAAAATTAAAATTGTGGTAAAATGCACATAACATAAAATTTACCACTTTAACCATATTAAGTGCACAGCTCAGCGGCATGAAGCACACTCACACCGTCCTGCAGCCACCCCACCCTCCGTCTCCAGAACGTTCCATCTTCCTAAACATGGACTCCCCACCCCCTGCCCCAGCCCCGGCTCCCACCCTCTCCTCTCTGTCTCTGGGGACGGGACCCCTCTGGGGACCTCCTGGGAGTGGGGTCCTGCGGGATGTGTCCTTCTGGGTCTGGCTCCTGTCACTGAGCACGGTGTCCTCGGGGTCCCTCCGCTTGGTGGCAGGTGTCAGGGTCCCTTCCTTCCTAAGGCTAAACAATATTCCAGTGTGTGGATGGACCACGTTTATTCATTCCCCTGTCGATGGACATAATCTTCAGCTACTGTGAATCCTGCTGCTATGAAGAGGGGTGTGCAAACATCTCCTCGAGGCCCTGATTCTGTTCTTCTGGGTGCAGACCCAGAAGTGGAATTGCTGGATCATACAGTAAGTCTATTTTTAATTGCTTGGAGAAGATCCATACACCCACCAGACGGTTTTCCACAGCAGCTGCCCCATTTTACAATCCCACCAGCCGTGCACAGGGGTTTCAACCTCTCTGTGTCGTTGCCTCCTCGAAGCCCCATTCTAATCCGAACCACACAACGTGCTCATGGTTTCCCCGCGGGCCTGCCGGGAGGCCCCCTGAAAGACGGCGTCTGTGTCGGGCTTTGTTTTGCTCACGGGAGGAAGGATGTCCCCGGACTGCTGGGAACCAGGGAAGAGATCCTAGCTGGATTTTGGCGTGTGCGCGCGTGCGTATTAGGGCCATCCTCGAGGACTGCTCTGGAAAGCCGCTCGGAGATGAACAAGCCAGGAGGAGGACCACCCTCTCGCACGCACGCACGCACATGCAGACACACAGATGCACGTTGCATGCATACATATTCCCAGAACAGGGGTCGCGGGGCTGGTGGCCCCCGAGACTGAGTCTCCCACCCCGAGGCCGGGCCGCGCCGGGTGACGTGCAGGCATGCAGCCCGGGCGGGCCGGGAGGCCGGCAGCAAAAACAAACAGGCCGGGTCAGTTCCAGCAGCACGCTCCGTCCGGCCTGCACGTGGGGCGCGGGGAGTCCGCACGGGTGGGGTCTGGCTCCTTCCTGCAGGGCAGGCGTGGCTCCCGGGCACGTGCAGAGCCCCCAGAGGACGGGGCCGCCAGCACGGGAGGGAGCCAGGCCAGAAGCGACTGCCGGCCATCCCCACCCGCCTGGCATTGCATTTGGTCCGAGCTCATGGACTCCAGCCACTGGGGCCCTGCAGGGTGCAAGGCTCTGGAGGCCTGGAGGCTCCTGCTGGCGGGTGCGCAGGCTGGGGCCCCCGGTCAGCGGGTGTGTTTTCCACCACACACACTGTGGCTTCAGACACCACCCACTTAGTGTCTGCGTTTAGGGGGTCCCTGCCCCAAGGCCCCCGAGTGCCGGCTGGGGCTGCCGTCTCAGCAGAAGCCCGATGGAGGAAGGCCTGTCCCTGCCCGGGCAGGTTGCTGGTACAGTCTGCCTCCCTGTAGCTGCAGGAGTGGGGTCGCCGCCTTGGGCTGGCTCAGGGCCCAGAGGCCGCCCTGGGGTCCTAGCCACGTGGCCCCCTCCAGGACCCCCTCCTTTTTTTTTTTTTTTTTTTAAGATTTTATTCATTTATTTGAGACAGAGAGCATGAGAGGGAGGAGGGTCAGAGGGAGAAGCAGACTTCCCGCCGAGCAGGGAGCCCGATGCGGGACTCGATCCCGGGACTCCAGGATCATGACCTGAGCCGAAGGCAGTCGCTTAACCGACTGAGCCACCCAGGCGCCCCAGGACCCCCTCCTGACGTGGAGCTTGCTCCTTCACGGCCAGCAGGGCAGACTGTGACTACGGGGCTGCTGAATGGTCTTACATGACATAAGGTGCTCACGGCGCTCTACGTCGTCGTGGTGTAGAACTCGCGCTCACAGATTTGTGCACCTGTAGTTAGGGATAAATCTGGAAGGAAAGGCGGCGCCCTCCTACAGGAAGCGCCACGGGGTCCGCACACAGCATGGTGACACTGCACCAAGAGGTGAGTTTCGACGTGGGGCTCAGAGATTTGCCGGGACGCCGGAGGCCGAGCCGGGCCCTCGGGGAGGCAGCCCCCTGCACTTGCCCCAGACTCGGCTTCATAAAGTGACATGTGCTTTTCCTACTGGACTGAATCTCTTCCTGACTCTACTTCAGTCTCCGAGAAAGGAGGCAGAATCTCGCACAGCCGAGCTGGGGCGCGTGCATCCAGCCAGTCGTCCTGCAGGGCTGAGGGGCTGGCGAGCTGCCCCAGGGCTCGGCCCATTGCTGGTGGCCCCAGGCCCCGTTTCTGTGGAACCCCTGGCAGAGAAGCAGCCGCTTGCTGTCCCTACAGAGCGCCTCAGCACAGCTGACATCAGGCCGACTCGTGTTCGGGGGCGTCCCGGGCACCGTGGGCTGTGGGGCAGCATCCCGGGGCCCAGAATCAGTGTCAGGTGCAGACACACGGCTGGGAAGGATTTCTAGGTCACATGACTGGCACAGGGGGGAGGGGGGCTGGAACCCGTGTCTCCCGCTTCCCGGGTTGTGGGGTGCGGATCCCAGACTGACCCCCCCCCGCATGGAAAACAACCAGCCCTGGCCAGGGGCCAGCGTCACTGGTCTGCGAGGGGCCAGGAAACGGCCAGAGAGGCTAAAAGGGAAAACATCCTGAGAATGCAAACCGCCCCTCCCCGGCCCGGGCCCTCACCCGCCCACCCCGGCCGACACCGGGTTCCTGCTCCTGCCTGCGCAGGTCTGGGTGCAGAGGCCTGGGTGGTGGCCGCCCAGACAACTGACACGTGTCATGTGACTCCAGGTCGTTCTGAAACTTCAGGGCGTCAGGGACAGCACACTGGCCACCATCCCCGGCCGCAGGTCACCCTGTCCTGCACAGCGGCTGGCTGGGCGGGCCCCCAGGGCTGGCCAGTGCTCCCCCGGGACCCCACGGGGCCCCAGCCCCCCATGCTGGCCATCGGGCGGGAGCCGGGTGGGCAGGGAGAGAAGGGACGATGGGAAAGTCAGACAGTGGATGTGGGGGAAGGCGGGTGGGGGGACCAGCCGACGCGCTGGCAGGAGCTCGGGCCTCCGAGACCTGAGCACAGAGTGGTTTCAGCTGGGAAGTGCTGGGGGCGTTTACCTCAGGTCTGGAAGTGTTCAGGGTACCAAGGTGGGCAGACAGGCGGTTCTGCCTCTGCTCACCTCCTCGGGACCCAGGAGGACAGGCCACCCATCAGAACGAGGCGGGAGGGCAAAGGTACTTTTCTAGGCATCACAGAGGCAAACCACAGGGGTGTAAATCCCTACCCTCAGTAACTGTTATAATAAACACCCATTCAGCGGCTTAATTCCACACCAAGTTGTTCCTTCCCGTTCTGGAGGTCAGGAACCCAAAATGAGCCTCCCAGGGCTAAACCCCAGCACAGGCAGGGCTGGTCCCCCCGGGGCCCCAGGGAGACCCGGCTCCAGCCTCTTCCTGGCCCGCGGCCCCCGCTCCATCCTCACCCCCAGCAGCGCGGGGTCTGCCCATCTCTGGGACTCCCACCCTCTGCCTCCCCCTCGTGAGGATCTCGTGAGGACGCCGGGCCCCCCGGGAACCCAGGGTCACCCCCCCTTGGGGGCCCGACAAGGTCCCCTCTGCCGCGTGAGGGGACGCGTCCACAGGTCTTCCCAGGACAGGGATGTCTTTGGGGACCAGAGTGGACACACACACACACTACTCTAAGAAGGATCTTTTAAAATGACTGCCTGTGTTTAGGGGCGCCTGGGTGGCTCAGTCGTTAAGCGTCTGCCTTCGGCTCAGGTTGTGGTCCCAGGGTCCTGGGATCGAGCCCCGCATCGGGCTCCCTGCGTGGTGGGAAGCCTGCTTCTCCCTCTCCCACTTCTGCTTGTGTTCCTGCTCTTGCTATCTATCAAATAAATAAAATCTTTAAAAAAAAAAACACTTGGGGCGCCTGGGTGGCTCGTTAGGCGTCTGCCTTTGGCTCAGGTCATGATCCCAGGGTCCTGGGATTGAGCCCCGCATCGGGCTCCCTGCTCTGCGGGAAGCCTGCTTCTCCCTCTCCCGCTCCCCCTGCTTGTGTTCCCTCTCTCGCTGTGTCTCTCTCTGTCAAATAAATAAATAAGATCTTTAAAAAAATAAAAATAAAAATAAAATGACTGCCGGTGTTTAAAATCAGGATGTTATAACAACTCGTGTGACCCACGCCTCAGGTTTTGGTAACTCCTCATATTCTTGGATCCCCCACCCTGCCCCAAACCCATCCACCAGCCTGCTGACAGCCTCTAGGCTGCCTTTCTTTCAAACTCAGTTCAGCCACTGCCTCCTCCAGGAAGCCTTCCTGGCCTTGCTTTTCCCTGGACGGGCTGCCTCAGTGCCATTTCCTCCTTGGCCACTCCAACTAGGCTATATCAGGGCTTTAAGCAATCTTTGCAGCCCAGTGCCCACCCTGAGCAGACGCTCAATAAATAAGGAGCCACAAAGGGTTCGTGGTGGGGGGTATGTGTGCAGGAGATCAGGGCCCATCATCCCTGCCCAACCCCCCAGCCTCCGGTCCCGTGCCCATGACCTCAGGCCCCTCGTCGGACAGAGGGACAAGGCAGGACACATCCCTGAGGCTCTTGGGGCTCACCTGTCTTCCCGCCCCTCTGGCCCCTATCCGGCCACAAGGAGGACCCGACATGGGCCGTATAGGACAGTCTCCGCGGCCCCCACAGCCGGTGCGGTCTTGGCAATCCCAGCCTGACAAGTCGTTAATTTGCGGTCTGGCCTCAACCTGCCCCCAACAGAGGTTTTCTGAAGGACAGAAAGTCCCCAGTAAAGAGACAAGAGGAAAAGCAACAAAAGGACAGGTGTCCATGTCCTCACTTGCAAATCACCCAGGCCGGCTGGGGGCTGGTCTCTGAGTTCTCCAACCACAGGAGGTGAGCGCGCCCTGCTGCTGTGGGTGGGGGTGGGGGGCCGCCTCACTCGCCCCCGGGCTCCCCAGACACTGCCGCCAGGCCCCCCAGCTGCATGCGTGGTTTTGTGCCCCACCCTGTGCAGACGAGGTCTCCTGCTCTGCATTCCCGGGGGCACCTGCCTCTGAGGGTGGAGACCATGGGACATGCCCCCCGCCCCCACGTGCCTGGCAGAGTCCCACTCAGTCCTCGCCACTCAGCAGCTGTTGGGTCGGAGCGAAGCACAATTTGGTATAGGGCGCAGCTCTGCCCACGGCTGGCACAACTCTGGGGTGAAATACTGAGGTTTTCACAAGGCGCCATGTGGCTGGTTACACAGCCTGGGCTGGGGAAGAGCGGATGTGTGGGAGCGGGTGGGAAGCTGCGTGTGCGAGCAGCTTGGGGAGGGCCCCGTAGGTGGCCGGTGCCCTGCCGGGTGCCTGATGTCGGTCCTGTGACTCTCTACTTAACACAGGACGGCAGTGTCGTCTGGACCCATCTCTGATCTCCTGTGGGGATTAGAACTTTGGTCTACGGGATTCCTAATTTACCATAACAAATGAGAACTGCTTCACCACAGGAACAAAGGACAAAACGCTGAGGTCCTTAATATATTAAGATCTCCAATAAATCAGTAAGAGGTCCACAAACCACTTAATGAATGTGAGATCCTGACTAGTGTGGACAACAGAAAAAGCTCCCTGGTGGTTTAACTGGTGACATTTGCCTCAGTTCTAGGGCTTTGGTCAATGGTATTGCAGGAACGTTGATTTCTGATCAATGTTTGGTGGTTATGGAAGATGCTGACCAAGAGGAAGCTGGGTGAAAGGTATATGGGAATTCTTTGCATTGTTTCTGCACTTTTTAAAAAAAACTTCCATAGATTTTATTTATTGATTTGACAGAGAGAGACGCAGCGAGAGAGGGAACACAAGCAAGGGGAGCGGGAGAGGGAGAAGCAGGCTTCCCGCCCAGCAGGGAGCCCGATGTGGGGCTCGATCCCAGCACCCTGGGATCATGACCTGAGCCGAAGGCAGACGCTTAACCGACTGAGCCACCCAGGTGCCCTTGTTTCTGCACTTCTTCTGTAAGTAGAAAAGCATCTCAAGATTTTAAAAAATGAATGGTTCACAACGGACGTCAGCAATCCACAAAAGGCATGACAAATGACCATGAATGAAAAATGCGCCACTCTGCAGTAATCCAAACGTTATCGATGACTCGAGGAGATGGTCCTTTCAGCCTCTGATCCAAGGAGACCAACAAGCCAGGCCCCTGGACGCGATGAGGGGCCCTGGATGGGGCATGCCCGGGAAAGTGGTGGGGCAAGTGACAGAATTCAGACGCGGACCTTGGAGATGGAGTTGACGTGGAGCTTCCCGATTCCGCTAACGGTCCTGCAGTTATGTAGGAGAGTGTCCTTGTTCTCAGTAAATTCCCGCTGGAAGACTTAGGGGCGAGGGCACCGATGTCTCCACGTTAATCTCCAACAGCTCAGGAAAAATTAACTACACACACGTTCAACTACGCACATGCATAACTCTGCGTGTACAGATGACTACGTTCCTATGTCCGCTACAAACATCACCCTCTGCACATGTATGTACACACCCCGTGCACACACAACAGAAACACGCGCACACACGTGCACACACGCACAGGGGAGGCAGGATGAGCAAACAGGGCAGCTGGAAGCACCAGCAGCCTGGCGTGCAAAGGGCACGTGGGGTTCCTTGCACTCTTCTTGCAACTTTCCGGTAAGTTTGCAACCAGAGCAAACACAAGAGTCGGTCTGGGAGGGATTCCAGCGGCTCTGTCCAGGTGAACTTTCCTCATTTTTACAAAATGGGACTAGTGGTCACACGCCACAAAGTTCATCCTCTTAAAGCGAACGGTGCAGTGCACCGTTTCTTTAAACCCTATGTGTTTCCTGAAAAAACAATTTGAAGACGAGTATGTGTCACTTTTATAAATAGGAAGCAAGAGCTATTTTTGAAAAGCCCTGACCTTTTGCCCCCTCTGCAGACTGTGGACAGCGGTGGGGGGCTGGCCAGGGTCCAGAGGGCTGGGGGATGGCAGGAGCCTGAGCAGTGCTTGGCCCACGCTGCGGCGGCCAGCCCCTTGTTGGTGCAGGTGCTGGGGCGGCTGGCATTTCCCACCTTCTAGAGCGCCTTGTTGCTCTCTGATGACTTTCCCATCTGCTCTGCAGGTCCATAAATTCAAAGCAAGGGCCGCACACGGGAGCCGCCTGGGGCAGCGTGTCTGGCCTGGGAAGCCGTGAGCCAGGGTGTGTGAGGAGGAGCCATGAGCCCAGCAGAGGCCGAGGGACGGGGCACGGCGGGAAGGAGCCAGGCCGGCCTAGGCACGCATCACAGTCCGGACATCCGCCGGCCAAGGGCCTTGGTCTCTGAGACTCAATTTCCTCAAATGGGAAAAGGACACAGAGGGGACGCACACACCCCTCAGCGGGAACTCAGACTAAATACTATATTTGGATCCAACAGAACATGACCTCAAAGTCATCTCGGCCTGGGCACAAGGTCAACCACGGGGACGACACGACCCCTGACATGACGTCAGGAGAAGGGCACTTCAATCAGGGGTCTTCCTCCCCGAAACCCGTCACCCCAGTCTGACCGTGAGAAAAACACTAGACAAACCCCAGCGGGGGAGACTTTCTACAAAATTCTTGGCCAGTCCTCCCCCAAACAGTCCGGGTCACGTAAGCAAGGAAAGTCAGAACTTGTCACAACCAAGACAAATAGTCCAGGTCACAAAAGCAAGGAAAGTCAGAACTTGTCACAACCAAGCGGGCCCTACGGAGACATGGTGGAGAAGCGAACGTCAGGCGGGACCGGGCGCAGGAGGCGGACGTGATGGCAGGGCTGGCGACGCGGGAATAAACCGCAGAGGCCGACGCACCAACGCGGTCTCGTCCGGGCCAACGCCAGGGGAGGCTGCCGGGCGGTGGGTGGCACCCTCAGCTGGCCTTGCGACTGCTCGGTAAACCTAAAACCATCTAGAGCAAGAGGGTTCAATCTAGAGATAACCAGAGCTGGCCAAGTGCCTCCTGAGGGCTCCATGCCACATGACCCCCAGCACCACCCGCTTCCCGCGGGGAAGGAGGTCTGAGAGCCGAGTGCGTCCAGTGGGCTGTTCTGGGCCGGCGGTCCTGGCTCGCGCCCCGTGCCCCCTGCTGCGGGACGGCCCTGTGCGAGAGGACGCTGCATCTTCCTACAGGCCCGTCCCCTCCGGGCACTGGTAGGTCCTCATCGTTAGGGTAGGGGTCCTGTGCCCCCGAAACGTTCCCCTGGTGGTGTCAGCATCTGCAGTGGGTTGAATCAGGCCCCTGAGCCTGTGACGCGACCTTACTTGGAAAGAGGGTTGTTGCGGATGTAATCAAGTTAGCAAGAGGCCGTTCGAGTAGGGGCCCTAATGCGATATGGCGATGTCCTTGTAAGAAGAGGGGAACCTCGGGCGCCTGGGTGGCTCAGTCGGTTAAGTGACTGCCTTCAGCTCAGGTCATGATCCCAGGGTCCCGGGATCGAGTCCCGCATCGGGCTCCCTGCTCGGCGGGGAGTCTGCTTCTCCCTCTCTCTCTGCCCCTCCTGCCCACTCATGCTTGTTCTCTCTCTCAAATAAATAAAAATCTTTATTAAAAAAAAGAAAAGGGCACCTGGTGGCTCAGTCGGTTGGGCGACTGCCTTCGGCTCAGGTCATGATCCTGGAGTCCCGGGATCGAGTCCCACGTCGGGCTCCCTGTTCTGCGGGGAGTCTGCTTATCCCTCTGACCCTCCCCCTTCTCTTGCTCTCTTTCTCTCTCACTGTCTCTCAAATAAATAAATAAAATCTTTAAAAAAAAAAAAAAGAAGAAGAAGAGGGGAACCTGGACACGGAGACGCGCGGAGGACAGGACCACGGGAGCACGGAGACAGACTGGAGTGACGCCCTCACTGGCGCCTCGGGAGGGAGCGCGGCCCTGGCCTCCGGAGCCAAGGGAGGACGGACCTGTGTGGTTTTCGGCCGCCCCGTGCGTGGCTGCTCTGCCACGGAGCGGCCTGGGGATGCTGACCCAGCCGGCGGTGGTGAGCCTCTCTGCGGTTATCCGCTGTCCTCTACACGGGCGCGCCCCCGCCCTCCTGTGCCACGGGCAGAGGATCACGTCCAGAGAGGGGGACATTCCACGCGGCGAGAACGGGGCCGAGGAGACGAGCGCATGCGGCACCGCGTCCCGCCGGGCCCTGGGTCGGGAGCACACCCGGCGGCGCGCTCTGAGAGCCCAGCCGAGGGCCAGCGCGGCGGCTGCGGATTCGCGCTGGGCGTGAGATGACGCCAGGGCCCGGCGTGGTGCGGACGGGCGGCAGCGGCCCTGTTCTCACACGGAGGGGCTGGGGCGCGACGCCTGTGGGTCACTTGCCGACGTAAGGTGCGTGTGCGGAGGTGAGTGGGCAGGTGGCGGGCAGGCGACAGACCGACTGGCAGGGATGGGTGGGCGGTGGAGAGAGAGCACGCACGCACAGGTCCCCCCGATACTGCCTGGAACGCTCCTGAGCCCACGTTCTCCGACACAGTCCCCCCAGGCCTCCCTCCCGCGTGCCCCTGGCCCACCCTGCCGGCCCCGCTCCCCGCTTCCCGTCACCCTGCTCGCCAGGCACTGTCCCTGTTCTCGGAGGGCTCCCGCCTCGGGCCCCCACGCAGACCCGGGCCTGGCCCACAAGTCCTTGCTGTAACCCGGCCACCCCCAGCACGGCGGACACGGGGCTGCGTTGTTCTCGGGGGCGTCCCGGGCACTGTGGGGTGGAGCAGCATCCCTAGCCGCCCCCCTTGATGCCAGGAGCTGCTCCAGTCCCGACAACCACGGGGTCCCCAGGTGTGGCCCGGTGCCCTGGGGGGCTAGATGACGGCCAGTCCTCGCCCCCACGAAGAGGGTCACTGTTGGGATGAACCACGTCGGGGTCGGGGGCTGATGCCGGGCTCTCCGCCCAGGCTCTGGGCTCGGAGGGAACCGAGGTCATGGAGACTTGGAGTCAGGGAGGGGCAGGCTGCTGACGGGCTCCGGCTGGCTGGCCTCTGGGGAGCTGTTTGCTGCGCTTTCCCTCCCAGAGGGCTCCAGAGTGCAGATCCCACCCCCAGATAAGGACGGGGACCCTCGCTACAGAGTCACGTGGAAGGCAAGCTGGTTACCCTCGCCCCTGCCCCCAGCGACGCCCCACCTTCCACAGGGTGAACCCTGCAGCTGCCCCCGGTCAGCACACACTCACCAAGGCCCCCTCGTTTCTTCTGCAGCTCCGTTCACTGACTGTACGTTTAAGGGAAGACACGTCCAGGCAACAACCCCCCATTTTTGAATCCTGGCCCGGGGCCAGCTTGGTGACCCCACCCAGCCGCGAAGGGGGCAGCGGGGCGGGCAGCGGGGGCCTGTTTCTGCGGCCGGGGACCGCACTTGTGCATGCAAGGAGGGAAGGCAGACGCCCACTGGGAGGGGCCGGGCTGCAGGTGGGAGCTCCGCGCACGCTGGGCAGCTTTCTCAGCGGGAGGCAGACCGGTGCACGCGTGACATGTGAGCATGTACACGGAGGACCCAGAGCTGAGACGTGAGACAGAGCCAGCGGGAAGTGGTCTCGGGCGCATGCACACACACCGTGGTGCACACGCACCAGTCCACACGGGCCTCCCAGCTCTGCCCACGGTGGGCACCTGGAAGCTGTGACACCCCACAGTGATGAGCCCCAACAAGGGAGTCGATGGCCGCCATGAGACGGATTTCATTTCACACCACAGGCCCTAACGCCACGTCTGCAGTTGGCGAACAACACATCTGCAATTCTCTGCCACCTGCTGAATGGCCCCCGAGCACGTGCCCGCCGTCCTGAGCTTATGGAAGCAGCCCATCTTGCTGCTTGTTCACCAACGCTTGGCAAAAGGAGCGACTCAGACGATTCTCATCAAAGCACTCATTCCCGGGACCAGACAAGGCCAGCTACTACAGATTCAGCTGAGGTCGGCAAAGTGCATGGGCCCAATCCGGCCCACTGCTTGCTTTTGTCAATAAAGTTTTATTTATCGGAACACGGCCGTGCACATCCATTTACAAATAACCACAGAGGCCACGTGGCTGAGCTGAATCACTGCAACAGAGACCTGATCCCCAAAGCTGGAAATATTTGCTGTCTGCCTGGCCCTTCGCAGGAAGTCCGCCCCGCTCTGGATGAAGCGGACTTCAGGGTGGCCTCTTTGTATAAAGACTTCTGGCACTTCCCAGGCACTCTTTCAGCGGGGACCACCGTGCTCCCTGCTGCCTCTGGCCTTTGAGCAGCGTCTCCTCTGCATCTCCCTCCTCTCTTAAAGTGGCGCCTTCACCCTTCTGACCCGAGAGACCCCCCTCAGCCTGTCCCACTCCGGCCCATTCTCCTTTAAACAAGAGATGGTCCACCAGGAGGATTTCTTTGCCTTGGGTCGGTGATTCTCAACTGGGGGTAATTCCTTCCTCCCCCAGGGGACACCAGGCGATGTCTGGGGGTGTCCGTGGTCACCACGACTGGGGCACTCCTGGCACCGAGGAGTGGTGGTCTGGGATGCTGCTCAGCCCTCCCCCCAGCACCCAGGATGCCAGCAGAGAATGACCCGGCCCGGTGTTAGCGGTGCAGGGGTGGGTGGGTGGGTGGTGGGGACGACCCTGCCTTAAGCCTCAAGTAGCAACATCCAGGATGTCTGGGCGGCGAGGCTTGGAACCGAGCTAAGGCGTCCACCCAGCTGGGGGAGGCTGGCCACACCCTGCTTTGGGGAATCAGGATTCAGGTCCTCAGCAGCCTCTGCTTTCCTGCACTCTGAAGCAAGAGACCACAGGGGACAGGGACTGCCAGACACCTGGTGAAGGGGACGCTGGCAAGGCCACGTTCACAGAGCTGTGGCATGCACGGGGCACGAGGAACAGACCCACCCCTCCCTCGTGAAGCTCACGTTCCGGAAGGAAGCGTGTGATCCCGCCAACACAGAATTAGAAACCAGGACGACAGGTTTCAATGAAAAGCACAGAAAGTCATGAATGCACGTACGGGGGTCCTGATTTCCCTCGGGGAGGGTCAGGAGGTGACTTTTAAAAGGAGAAGAGTGCTTAGGAGGTGTAGGGGTGAGGAAGGGAGGGCTGCATTAACCCACAAACCCGCCGATGCATTCTCACTTTTTGGATTTGCGTTGAGAAGTGGGGGGGGGGGTCTGTGGCCCAGCCGGGGGTGGGGGGGCGGCTCTCCAGGGCTCTAGACGTCAGGAAGCAGCGACCCCCCCCCTCTGGTAAGTGATCAGACATGACGCAGGATCACTGGCATGATCATCATCTCTCCAGTCCTGCAGGGGCCCAGAGAAAGGAGGCTTTGGGCTCTGCCCCTCAACAACTCTGGCCAGCAGTGTCCACAGCATCCAGCACCAGGCCCAGGGCCTGCCGCGGGGAGGTCTGCCTTCCGCCTCGCCAGGGCCACCCACGGGGTCTGTTCAGACAGCCTGGGGTTGGTCGGACTCTTCCACTCAGCTCCCCAGCGTCCTTTTTGCTTTTAATTTCTTTTTTTTTTTTAAAGATTTTATATATTTATTTATTCATGAGAGACAGAGAGAGAGAGAAGCAGAGGGAGAAGCAGGCTCCCAAGGAGCAGGGAGCCTGACGCGGGACTCGATCCCAGGACCCCGGGATCATGACCTGAGCCGAAGGCAGACGCTTAACGACTGAGCCACCCAGGCGCCCTTTGCTTTTAATTTCTATCTAAATTTTTTTTTTACATTTTGAAATCATTATCGATTCCTAAGAGGTCGCAAAAAAAAAACGTATAGTGGAGCCCTCGCCCAGCCTCCCCCGGTGGCGATGACTTGTGTATAGTTAACAACATCACTGAACAAACGTCCGGAAAAATGACGTTGACACGATGCACAGAGCTCACTCAACGATCTGCGTGTGTCTGTCGAGGCAACTTGAGCACACGCGTAGGTTCACGCCCCAGCGCCCCCGTCGCGACGCCCTCCGGCCACCAGCAGCGCCCCTCCTCCTCCTCGTCGCTAGCCCTTCTCCACCGCACCGGCCCCGCGTCCGTGCTCCTCAACAAGACACAGCAAGCCGGGCCAGCGGCAGCTGCGGGCAGGGTCCAGGCCACCCGGGGTATGTCCCGGGAGCGCACGCTGGTTTAACACGTGCGGTGGGTCAACGTGCCACATCGCGTCGCGTCAGCAGGACAAAGGACAAAGCCACAGATGGAGGCAGCAAAGACTTCACAAATCTCTACACGCCCCCGTCATAAAAACACTCCTCAAGCTGAGAACAGAAGGGAACTTCGGCAACCTGACGGAGGGCCTCCACGGAGGCACAGCCACGCGCGTTCCCACGACGAAAGCCTGCAGAGCTGGGGAGGGCAGGGGCACCCGCTGCGCAGCGTCATGCTGGACGTCCCGGCCTGGGCGGCTGGGCCAGGAGGGGACATAAAAGGCGTCCAGATGGGAGAGGAGGCCAGAGAACCACGTCTGCACTGCACTTGACACCCTCTGGTGCGGCACGGCACGCAACGGGCTGCCTGGGGACCTAGCGGGTGTGCGGGGCCAGCACCTCTCCCCCAGCGTGGCGGGGGCGAGGGAGGGGCTGCCGGGTGACGGGAGTCCAGCTGAGCCACAACTGGTCTTTCCGTCCCCATCGGCTAGAAGGGCATCAGATTGCATGGTTGCCCGGAGATCACGCCACGCGGGCTCTCTGCACAGGGACAGGTAGTAGGCAGGCCTCAGAAAGCACGTCAAGAGTTGTGTTTTGCCTTTTTCTTCTCTTTTCTTTCTTTTAAAGTCAACAGCTGCCCAGGGCGGTCAAAGGGCCTGTTCCTCCACTGGGAACAGGGTGGGGACAGAGGGCGGCTGGAGCTGGACGCCAGCCCTGCGGGAACGTTGTCCCGTCTGGGGCTGTATTTCTTCTCCATCCTCCTCTGACCTTCATTCCAAACGGCCTGCTGACGTATCCGTCCTCGGCCCGTGTCGTGGGAACCCCACGCTCAGGGTGTAGTGCTCTGGGAAGCCGGCAGCCCCTGCAGACTGGGCGGCCGGTCAGCCCCAACTGCTCCGACAGGCGTCTTTCCCCCCCGGGCCCCCCTTGGCTCTCCGGTACCATTCTCCTGCCTGGTTGCTGTGCTGTGACACTGGGGGCCCCATGCTGTCCCCGGGGGCCGGCCGACTCCCAGGTCCCCTTCCTCGCAGCTCCTCACAGTCTCGGGCCTGCTCTCGACCTTCCCGCACCGTCCCCACCTCTACTTCTCGAATTACTCCCTCCTCCGGGGCCAGGCCATGGATCTGGCGCCCCTGGGCCCTGTGCCACGGCGGTATGATGTTTGTGTCATTTAAAACGTCACTGAGCACGCGCGGCCCCAGGCTCGGACCCGAGCCCACGACGCTCAGGGAGGGACCCAGACACAGACGGCCACACGGGGTGTGAGTCCACGTGGGTGACACGTCCAGAGCAGGCTCATCCGCGGACGGGAAGGGGGCTCGTGGGGGCTGGGGGCTGGAGGGGATGGGGGGTGACCGCTGATGGGGGCAGGGTGCTCTCTGGGGTGATGGAATGTTCTGGAATTAGATGGGGCTCATGGTTGTGAATTCTGCAAATATACTAAAAACTGTTGAATTCTACACTGAAAATGGGTGAAGTTTATAGTTTGTAAATTTTGTCTCAATAAGGTGTTAGAAAATAAAGGACAAGCAACAACATTACCAAGAGGTTGGGCCCTTTATCTAAATGGACTTTTCTAGTGCGTTGGTTTTTAAATGCATCAGTAAAATTGAAAGATCAGAGTCGATATAGAACAAACAGACCAGGGGAAGAAGAGGTCAGTGTTCAGTTTCACTCTGTCAAGCACATAATCATTTTCATGTATTTTATAGATGAGGAAACAGGCTTAGCCATGGTGTTTATGTGAATTACATGCCAGTAGAGCGGTCCTGTCTGCATCTGTCCATCCATCCACCCATCCTGTCTGTCCATCCATCCACCCGTCCTGTCTGCATCTGTCCACCTGTCCTGTCTGTCTGGATCCATTCATCCGTCTGCCAATCCTATTTGTCCATCCACCCACCTGTCCCGTCTATCTGCATCTGTCCATCCATCCACCTGTCCCGTCTGTCTGCATCTGTCCATCCATCCACCTGTCCCATCTGTCTGCATCTGTCCATCCA
>NW_023270855.1:57104718-57169475 GCF_011800145.1 Mirounga leonina | reverse complement strand
CATCCATCCACCCGTCCCGTCTGCCTAGATCTGTCCATCCATCCACCTGTCCCGTCTATCTATCTGTCCATCCACCCTTCCACCCCACCCCCCCATCCACAGACACACAATCAGCAGAAAGGCAAGTAGAATCCAGGGCTTGCAAACCACGGTCCAACACTATTCTTATCCTTTGTGAATGTCAATACCTATTTATGTTTGCAAAGTTGAATGCAACGATAAGCATATGGCTCCTCGGCTTCCTGATGCTCCCGGTAACCTAGCAACCCTCATCTCTCCGAGAACGCGGGAGCATCCCGCACAGCATGTCTGCCTCATACCCAAGCGCTCCACGCTCAGAGAGCTTGTGGGAACCGATGATGCACAAGTTAGAAATAATCAAGCCCCCTTGTCATTTCTCACTGGAATTTTAAGGAATACTCCTACGTGCCTCCACTATTTGCCAGCATGCCTCCTCCCCGCCTCCACTCTGCCCTGCTTTCTTTCCTGGGAGCTGCCAGCGATGCACGCGGGGTGTGGCGGGGGTGCTCTGCCCGCCCCGGGGCACATTCAGGAGCCAGGCTGCCGCCCAGCGCTCCACCACCACCCCGCCTGGACGGCTTCAGGGCAAACCGCGCTCCGCTGAAGCCCAGGCCCAAGAGCGGTGTTGGCATTTAAGAGAAAAACATGATCTCAGCTGTTTCTTTATGACTTTGGGTTCTTTCTAGAACTCACCACCCCGAGACTGGGAGCTGCACACCAGCCCCTCACCCCCAACTGAGCCAGCCCAGCGCCCCAGGACCCTGTTTTCCTTACTTCCTCTCTCCTCCGTTTGTGCCTGAGTATTGAAGGCAAATCCAAACAGCACATGACTTCACCTGTATGTGCTTCACAGTGTTTCTCTAGGCGCTGAAATCTTTTTATCCCCCACGTGTAACTATAACTCCACTCTTACACCCAAAATTCACAAGAGTATCATCATCTACTCTCCAGTCCCCTGATCGTCAGAAGTGTCTTTTTCTGGCTCGTTTGTTAAAATCAGGGCCAGCGAAGCCTGTATGCTGCATTTGCTTGGCGTGTCTCTTCGCTCTCCCTTTCTGTCAATTATTAGTTAAAAAAAAGTAGGTTCTGGTTTCCAAATCCTTTTAGGTTTACAGAAAATGGTGAGGCTGGTGCAGAGTTTCCACATACCCAGCCCTCGCTGCTCCTGGCATTAGTGGGGTCCATGTGTCCCAATTACTGAGCCAACACTGACACGTTATTATTAACTAAAATCCATACTTTATTTGGATGTCCTTTGTATTTCCCCAATGTCCCTTTCTGCTGTAGGACCCCACACAGGACTCCACTTTGCATGCACGTGTGGCGACGGTTAGTTGTACGTGTCCGCCTGAGTGGTGTGTCTGTGAGGTACCCACCTGAGTCCGTGGCCCGAGGAACGCAGGCTGCCCTCCCCCGCGAGGGTGGGCCTCTCGAACTCACCAAGGGCCTGAACACGGCAAGAGGCGGAGTTCGTGAGAACGTGCTCTCTGTCTGACTGTCCAGCTGGGACATTGGCTTTGTCCTTCATTTCTGACTTGGACTCAGACTGGGACTCACTCCGTCAGCCCTGAGGGGTCTCCAGCTGGTCAAGTGCAGTTCTTGGACCTTCTCAGCCTCCCTAATGGCCTGGGCCCAATTCCTTATAAAAGCTCTATTTATCTATATATCCTGTTGGTTCTGTTTCTCTGGAGAACCCAGATCATACAGCTGTCGTGCCTCCTTAGGTCCCTCAGTGCTGAGACAGTTTCCCAGATTTTCCTTGTTTTTCATGACCTGGACAGTTTTGAGGAGGACTGGCTAGGAATTTTGTAGGAAGTCCCTCAATTAAAAAGTTTTGTGCATCAGAGGACATTTTCAATACAGCAAAAGGCAACCCAAAGAATGAGAGAAAATGTTTGCAAATCATATATCCAGTAAGGGATTAGTATACGGAATACATAAAGAACTCCTACAATTAAATGAGCAACAATTTGATTAAAAATGAGCACCCAGCTAGACATTTCTCCAAGGAAGACCTACAAATGGCCAGGAAGCACATGAAAAGACACTCAACATCATTAATAATTAGAGAATGCAAGTCAAAGCCACAGTGAACTACCACTTCACACCCATTAGGATGCCTATTATAAAAACAAAAAAGCAATAACAGAAATAGCAAGATTGGTGGAGACGTGGAGAACCTGGAACCCTTGTGCACAGCTGGTGAGAACAGAAAATGGTGCAGCCGCTGCGGAAAACAGTATGAAGCTTCCTCAAAAAACTAAACATAAAATTACCATAGGGTCCAGAAATTCCACTTCTGGGTAGGTATATACCTAAAAGAACGGAAAGCAGGGACTTGAACATATCCTTGCACACCCGTGTTCAGAGCAGCATCCTCCACAGCAGCCAAAAGGTGGAAGCAACATAAGCGTCCATTGACAAATGAAAGATATACACAGTGCGGTCCATCCACATGCTGGAACATGATCCAGCCTTAGGAAGGAAGGGACCCTGACACCTGCCGTGATGTGGAGGGACCCTGAGGACACCGTGCTCAGTGAGACGAGCCAGACACAGAAGGACACATCCCGCAGGACCCCACTCCCAGGAGGTCCCCAGAGGAGTCCTGTCCACAGAGACAGAGAGGGGAGGGTGGGAGCCAGGGCAGGGGCAGGGGGTGGGGAGTCCGTGCTTCGTGGGGACAGAGTCTCCGTGCGGGGAGATGGAACATTCTGGAGATGGAGGGTGGGGGTGACTACAGGATGGTGTGAGTATGCTTCATGCCGCTGAGCTGTGCGCTTACAGACGGTTACGATGGTGAACTTTATGTTGTATGTATTTTACAATGAAAAGAAGCTACATATATTGTTTACAAGACCAGGACTCTCTTAGGGCTTCATCATCAGGGAAAGACTCAGGTACCACCCAGCTGTGCAGAGGCGTACAAACACCTCGGGTCTGCCTCTCTCTGGGTCTCCAGGGCTTCTCCGAGCATGGTTGCCATAGCCCTGTTCTCACCCGAAGTGGCTTAGAAGCCGGAGCTAAGGAGCCAACGTAAAACGTGGTCCCACACATCTGGGGAACCTACCAGAAGCCGAGCCGCTGTGAAGAGCCATGCTCTCAAGCCAGGCCACCCGGGGCCACCTAGCTAAAGCTCAGGATGGCAGGTGCGCAACGCACGGGGATTTGGCGCACATCCACCTCTGCATGGCGGCGTGTGCCTGGGGAAAAGCCCGCAGGAAAGTCTCGGGGGGAAGCAGAAGCGGTGAGGACAACAGGAAGACCGGCCTGTTCGTAGCACAGACTCTCGCCCGGCCTTCGATACAGCTTTTCCGTCAGTTCTCTAATGCTCACGACCGCTCTGTGCCACCGATGGGTCTTAGTCTTCCGCCCAAACATGCCCATCATCCCTTTGCATGAACAGGGAAGCTGAGACACAGGAAAACCAAAAAATTAGCCTAAGACGCATCACGACAATTTGTGGCCAGTGTTGGACTGGACGGCCGTCCACCTGCTCACAGCCTCGGTGCAGGTTAAATCTGGGGAGCGGGGTTTGCGGTGGGAGATTTCCGTTTCCTCACCCCCATACTGTTACATGTATTTATAAATACATCCACAGTGGGGGCGAAATTCGACTCTCGGGGAGGCAACAACGGTCTTACTCTTCTAGCCCACCAAGCGCAGCAGCTATGGGTACCACGTGAACAAACACGTGACATCCCTGTGCCCTTGACCTCCCACAGGTCTCCCGTACACAGCATCTTTTTCTTGGCTTTTGATTTCTGGGACCTCACTTCTCCCCAGTCATGAGCAGCCTCCAATGGTCTACAACTGAGTTTTTAGAAGCGCTGCATGAACTCGGGGCATCTAGATACATGACGCATTTTCACCCGCTGCTGGCTGTGTGTTTTCTGATGAGCACTCAGGAAAAGAAAGTCCCCGAGGGAGGTGGTCACGAGAAAGAGAAACAAGGCTGAGAATGCATGGCCAGTATCACTTCTGTATTCTTCCCTCATAGTGAAGGGGAAAAAACTTGAAGCTGAACTAAAAGGTCACATCACTTCAAGCTGGAAAGAAGTCTAGTTTCTAGAAACATCTCCAAAAATGGGAAGCTGGGTTTCTAGTGTAGTTTCCACCGGGTGCGGGTGAGGAAGGGGCTGCAGGCAGGGAGGGGGCACGGCAGGAAGTGGGGCGCCCTGCTTGGCCGGGAGGACCGGGGCCGCGGGGCTGTGCCGTTGGCTGGCTGTGCAGACAGCATGCCTTTCAGGCGTACTTCCGGTGCAGAAACACCGCTTGGTGCCTCGCTGGCTGGACGCTGGCCTGCCCGCTGTCCTGGGCTGACCTTGGGGAGCGCTGCACTTTCCCTCGCTGACCTGGGGCATGTCTGTCCTTGTGAACATTCCCTCTGAGATCTGAGGTTTCGATTCCACAAAAATAAATACAGCAGTGGCCCACCCTCTCCTCAGTGGATCCAAATGGAGCAGGCTGGTTTCTGGGGGCATTTCCAGGGTTTCCAGGGCAGAAACCGTGGCCCTGCCAGCCTCCAGGATGCAGATGGTGGGAGCTGAGTGGATGGCCCCCAAGGCAGCCCTGCATGCAGCTGGTCCAGCTCCCTGGGGAGCCCCAAAGTCGGGGAAGCTTGGGCACCTCTCTGAACTTGGGGGAGGTCCATAACACGTCAGAGTAAGAAAGCAACAAGGACACCCTGGCATGAAGGGTCTGCCTCCAAAGAAGGGGGTTCCCAGGAGCCCCAAACAAGAAACTCCTTGCCTGCAAGACCCAGGATGCAAGGACCCCCCAGGGCTGAGTGGAAGTGGGACCACCAGGCCTCCCCTGCAGATCTCAGACCCCAAGGGGTAGGAACTTGCTAGAATGGGCTTCTCCCCTGGGCACTGTGGGCATTTGGTGCTGGGTCATTCTTTGGGGTGGGGCATCCCAGGTGATGTGGGGGTTGGCGGCCTTCCTGGCCCCACCCCCTCGATGCCAGGAACACCCCAGTCGTGACGACCCCAGACGACCCCAGACACCACCCGTGTCCCCTGGGGGAGAGCCCTGGCCTGGAACTCACAACACCTGAGCAAGCAACTGTCCTTTGTCTCAATCTGAGGAGCATACATTGCATCTCCTGGAAGATCGACTGGGGGCTCCTGTTCCCCAGGTTCGTGGCCCCGGGCGGGTCAGAGCCCCACGCCATGACTGCCCCCAGGGAGGCCCAGGCTGCAGCCACGCTGGGCGAGGGACGAACGAGCGAAAATGAGACATGGTTTTGCAGGGAAGTCCAGCTAAGGCTCACGTGCACAATAAACAATCCATGTCCCCCTTGAGAAAGGCCCCCGATAGGAAAAACATCCTTAAGAACCAGAGGGACAGGAGTGAGCCGGGACTGAGCTGAACACAGCACCTGCTCTTTGGGGTTCCAGGCCTTCCAAAGCCGTATTCTGTGCTTGCGAGCCTGCGGGTGGGGTTCACCCCTTAAGGAACGTCCCCAGTTGGCAGAAACTCAGGGGGCTGCCACCAGGGGTGGCCTATCGTGTCCTGGGGGAGTCGAGATGAGTCTCATCATTGGCACACACGGCGTCACAGAATCAGGGAACATGAGCTGGGTTAGAAACAAAACATGAGGGGCGCCCCGGAGGCTCAGTGGTGAAGCGTCTGCCTTGGGCTCAGGTCGTGACCCAGGGTCCTGGGATCGAGCCCCGAGTCAGCTCCTGGCTCCCTCTCCCTCTGCTGCTCCCCCACCTGTGTGTGTACACTCTCTTTCTCTCTCTCTCTCTCTCTCATTAATAAATCAAATCTTTTTAAAAAAAACCCAAACACGAGACAAGCTTTGTACACGGAGCAGGGTCCGGCTCCACCCACCATGCTGCGACTGCAGGGGCAGGGTCTGCGCCCAGAGCCAGACGGGCGGCGGGGACGGCCGCTCCCGCTCCAGCCGCGACGCAGAGCCCCTGGCGGTGAAGAGCCCTGCCCGGCGTGGCTACTGTGCCCGCTCTTATTGCCTGCAATGACGTGGCCCCTGTGCCAGCCCTCTGTGTCCGCGTGCAGGTGAAGGAAGAGTGGACTGTCCCCTCCAGGGAGGGAAAGCCGGCAGCGGCGGGCTCGAGAGCGAGGGCGGCCGACCGTAGCCCACCCACCACAGCCACTGTGTTCTGCCTTATCTCAACGTTCACCTTTTAAAGGCCTTAATTAGAGAGAGGAGCGCTCTCCCAGCAGCTGGGGGGCCGGCGGGTCGGGTCGCTCAGTCCCGGCTGCTCTCGGGCTGTGGGATCTGGGCCAACCGAATGCGAATGGATTTCCTGGCTCCTCACCTGTAGGACAAGGTGAGCAGGGGCAAGAGCTCCCGGATCCGTTATTCCAGTGATGTGTAAACGTTTGGCCCCAGGACCCGTTTCTACCCTTAAAAACGACCCAGGCTACGTGTGTGATCGGAGCATGCCAGCCACAGACACACGTGTGCGGGCGCCTGGCCCGTCTGCCCCCCGGGCTCAGCCGCCAGCTCCCTGGGGCGGGGACCGGGGGCCTCCTCCTCGCCGCGTCCCCAGGGCTGCGCAGCAGAGACAGCTGCAGCCGGGCGGCCGACGGCACCAACCCGGGCCGAGATTCTGTCCAGGAAGAGAACGGGCGCCGGGAGCCCCCATGGCCCTCGCGCTCCCTCCAGGAGCTGCGGGAAGCATTTTGGAGACCTGCCCGCAAAGGAAGCCTGCTGGGCCCCGAGACGCGACCCGCGGCACGCTTCTGACCGGGGCTTAAACGCCCCACGCCCTGGCTTCGCTCCACCTGCGCCCTACACTCCCGTGTGCAGGGGAGAAGCGCCAGCAGAAAAGAACAATCCGCAAGGGCTCAGGCTCCGCCGGCCAGCAGCGCCGTGGAGTGAGTGAGCGGGCGGCGCGGGGACACCCGGGCCGGCCGGGAGCGGCTGAGCAGGATCCACCACGCAATCGTGACAGCATGTGCTCCCTCCGATGGTATCCGGGAACCTAAATTAATCCCAGACACCGGGCTGGAGGCAGAAGCAGCAGCTGATCTCGTCCGGGCAGCAGGCCACCCGTGTCCTCCTCTTTCCTCGATCAGAACTGCCTTTCAGAGCAGCCTGATGTAGGACAACTGGGAGGGGTCAAGGGCAAGAGAAGCCAGGGCTATGAGGGCGGGCACGCAGGGGGCAACCGAATCAAGGCTGGAACCCAGGCCCCAGGCTCTGGGGCGGGCGCTGGGCACAGCAGAGCCGAGAGGTCGGGGGCCCAGGGCGTCTGCAGGGGTGAAGGCGCAGGGCCTGGGGGAGCGCACGCTCTGGGAGGGTCAGTGCACTGCCCGCCTTCCTCGCTTCGGAAGGGGGAGGCGCCGGGCACCAAGGGGCAGAGCTGAGGTTCGAAGGCACTCCTGTGTTCTTCCCACTCCGCGGGGCTGCAGGGGGATGGTGGCGGCTCTCTGGGCGGGACGCTCCCGGGCTCGGAAACACAAGCTCAGGGCCGTGTTTCTGGAGCCCAGAGCGGAGACAGAACAAAGCCGGGCAGGGTTCAGGCTTGCGGGCGATGGCGGAATCCGGAGCCCAGCTATCTGGGGAACGTGAGCGGGCGACGCGTTCGGGAGCAGCCCCAGGGTTTGGGAGGAGGATGTAAGTTTGCTCGTCTTCACTGTGCACAGAGCTTTTAGTTTTTCGCAGGGCGCCGGGCTGGGAGGGAATTCAGTTTGTCTCGCCTGATCCATTTCACACGTGCAGGAACTGAACATGACAGTCAGGGGCCCCTCTGTTTGGAGCAGGCTGCACGTTTTCGGCCCCGTGCCTCCGAGCCATGGCGCAGACACCTTCCCCCACCCATCGCACCCGAGGGGTACCGCACATTCGGGGACGAGGCGTGGCCTGTCAGGATGCTTTTCCCGTAGAGACACAGGACAGCGGGGGGAGAGCACCATCCGCGGCGGGTCCCTGCCCCCCAGAAACAGCAGGCCAGAGGGTCCAGGGGAGCCGCTGAATTCTGCGGGTGAATGAGGTACAGCCACGGAAATGCAAACCCTTTGTGCAGCCCGGACTCGTTCCTGCAGCTACTATAACAAACGCCACTGATCTGGTGGCTTAAACAGCAGACCTTTATTTCTGCTGAAGGCCAGGGTCCAGCCAGTGTCACGGGGCTGAGGTCAAGGTGAGGCGGGGCCGCGCTCCCTCCTTCCTGTGTCCTCCAGCTCCCGGGGGCCCAGGCGCCCCGTGGCTTGTGGCCACGTCCCCGGTCTCTGCCTGTGATCACATGACCTCCCCCGTGTGTCAAATCTCCTGCCTCCGTCTCATAAGGACACTCGATGATTGCGTTTAGGGCACATCGGGAAAATCCCTCCATCTCAAAATCCTTAGTTTAGTCACACCTGCAAAACCGTGGTCCTTTCAGGTGCCACGTTCCCAGGTTCCAGGGATTTAGGACCTGCTATCTCTGGGGGCCTTTCTTCCCCAAGCACAAAGTCTTTCCAGGGCCCACGTGCGTGCGCACAGGAAGAGGTCCCGTGCCCGGCGGCCGGGCGCACCTGTGTGGGGAGCTGGGCAGGCAGCTGAGGTTGTCCGGGGCAAGGAGGGGAAGGCCCCGCCGGCCGGTGCGAAAGCCCAGCACTCACAGCACCGTGACGGGGGCCGCCGCCCCACACTCTCAGTGTGCTGGGGGCCCGTGTGTCCTCATGTCAAAAACAGTCAAACTGCAGCAGTATTTCTTAAAATGAAGTTAGGAAATAAAATCCGCCTGGAGTCAGGGCCCCGGGGAGCCCACTGGCAGCGCCCCCTTCCGGTCGCACCGAAATGGCAGTGCCGTGGACAGCTGCAGGGGAGCTGGCCTGGCGCTGTGAGTCACCGGCAAACGCACGCGACCGGCTTTCTGGGGAGCGGCCTGGGGACAGCACAACGCGGAGCCGCGGCCGACAGCAGCGCAACCGCTCCCTCCGGGCCGGCAGCCAGAGAGCAGCCAGAAGGCTGGCGGGGGTCCGCGACACTGCCTGGAGGGGGCTCACAGCTCGGATGGCATTTGAGAAAAAAGGTCAGGCAGAGCCTGCCGGCTGCCCCTCCATGACACACAGCAAACCGCACGGAGTCAGAACAATCTGCAGGTGGCGGGTAGGTGGGGCTGAGTAGGGGTGTGAGGAGGAGGAAAACCGAAACAAGAGAGTACTATGATTCAGCAGAGGCCCTGCCCACACACGATCTGCCCTGTGAGAAACAGAAACCCGGACGCCATGCAAGGCGAGGCTCGAGGGCTGGGATGGCGGACGGGGCGGGCAGGCTTTCTGCCCGCGTGCACGCACACGGGAGCGTGGGGATCCCCACGGAGGCCCGCGGCCGGGCCACACCGTGCCGGCCGAGCGCACAGCACGAGCTCTCGGTTTGGAATCCGCGGCAGGCAGCCGGCTCGGCTGTTCCCGGAGGCAGGCACACCCTGTGCTGTCTTGCACACGGTCCCAGAGTCCTGGGCCGGAGACCCTGGCAGAGCTCCCCTCACTTCCGTCCGCCGTCCCGGCCGGGGTGCTCTGGGCCTCCTCCAGCGTCTCCTTCTGCAGGGAGCCGCGAGGGAGAGCCCCACGCTCCCTCCTGGGGTGCGCGAAATGCAGCCCACGGTGGCCCTGGGCCGCCCCGGTCTGCGGTTTGCCACCCTCTTGGCCAGCACTAAGGCCGCCGTCAGATGCCTGCAGGCCTGTGAACACGGCGAAATCTGGGTGCCTGATCTTCCTTCTGCCTACTTAAACTTTTTTTTAATTTTAATTTTGTTTTAAGTAGGCTCCACACCCAGTGTGGAGCCCAACACCGGGCTCAAACTCACGACCCCGAGATCAAGAGCAGAGCTGAGATCAAGAGCCGAATGTTTAACAGGCTGAGTCACCCAAGAGCCCCTGCCTACTTTTTAAAAAAATTCAGATGAGAGTTGCATAAAATAAAACAAACCATTTTAAAGGGAACATCTCAGTGGCAATGAGCGCATTCACAGAGCTGAGCAATCACCACCTCTACCAATTCCAGAATATTCCATCACCCCAAAAGGAGCCCCTTTCCCACCTGCATCCCCCACCCCGGCCCCCCGAGCCCCCTTCCCGTCCGGGGATGAGCCTGTTCTGGACGTGTCACCTACGTGGATTCACACCCCGCGTGGCCTTCCGTGTCCGGGTCCCTCCCTGAGCGTCCCCGCCCCCATCAACGGTCACTCCCCACCTTCTCCCCAGCCCCCGCCTCCCGAGCCCCCTTCCCGTCCGCGGATGAGCCCGTTCTGGGCGTGTCACCCACGTGGCCTCACACCCCGCGTGGCCTCCTGTGTCTGGTTCCCTCCCTGAGGGTCGTGGGCTCGGGGTCCGTCCCCGGGGCCGCCCGTGTGGGTGCCTGGCTCCTGCTCGCGGCTGAGGGACACATATGTCTGCACGTGGTGGCACCTTGATTGCTCCACCTCCTGGCTCCTGTGAATCGTGCTGCTGGGAACACTTGTGTGTGTGTCCTTCTTTGAGATTCTCTGCAGCTCTTCTGGGGACCTTCTAGGACTGGAGCTTTGGGGCCAGCGGGCTCCGTCTGCAGCTCTGCCATCCCTCCAGGGCCCAGAGCCGGCCTCGAGTCCTGCCCCGCGTGCCTGGCATTCCTGCAGTGCGACCACTCAGCGTGCAGGCACGCCTGCGTCTGATGGGCATCTGCACGCCCTCAGGTGACGGGCAGTGGGGATCCTGCAGGACGGCGATGAGACTCGGGTGTGAAGCCAGAGGGGCACCCGAGAGCCAGCCATTGAGGGAAGTTGTGTTTTAACGCTCTCTTGCAAAAAATCAAAATGAACGCAGAAAATCCATGATGAATGAAATGCTGACATTTAAAATCACGACAGGATTGGTAACCATGCGTGAGAACCGCGCTGGAGTCTGAGGCACGAGGAAAAGCCAGGGTGCCCGATCCTGTCCACACTTCATTCACATTTTGAAATTCGGTTCATTGTGCATTTTCTCATTGACTTAGAATTATTAATGGAAATAACAAACAGTGTTCTGTTAAAATGTTTACTTTCACATAAAATCAAACGTGAACAAATTGGAATGAGTAAGTTAACGTTAACACGAATTTTTTCTTTTGCATTAAACTGCTGTTTGATCCCTGAGGTTCTGGGTGCATTGTGCACCCGGGGTGAGTGCCCACTGGCCGCACCCGGCCCCAGCCCAGGACCAGCACAACCCAGAAGGCCCTACAGGAAATGAGGTGTTGTCTGTTGGTCCCGAGGTAGAGGGGAATGGGGGGCTGCTGGCGCGTTATTCTTCTCAGCCCCCGTTTCCCTGTCGACGACACAGGGGTCCCGACAAAGCCTCTGCTGCTGGTGGGGTGGGTTTTCAATGAATGCCCATCTCTGTCTCAGCCTTAGGGCCCTTAGGACCAACTTCCCAAAGATGTGGGCTCAGGGCAGGCAGCCCCCCAACATGTGCACAGAGGCGCCGTGCTGGTGAGGGTTAGTGTCTCTCTGGACGCGTGGGAACAGTCCTGGTGTGTGTGGAGGGGAGGGGAGGAGGCCACTGGCCCATCCACAACTCAGCAGGGCCCCCTCGGGGAGCTTTCGGCCACAGCGCCTCCAGTGAGGCCTCAAGGGAGCAGGCCAGCGCTTTTTTTCTCATAAAATGATTTGTTCTGCAGATGGCACCAGCAGGCACGTCCCTCAGCCCCGCCTGGCCCAGGACCGAGCCCAGTCAGCACAGCCAACCAGGTCTGCATCCGCTCCCGTACCCTGCCCTCTCCCCCTCCTCGGCCCGGGTGGGCTTCCGACCCCCGGACGGCAAGCGGGAGGTGCCCCCGGTGCTCCTTCCCAGCCCGGGGCCCCACAGGGGTGTTATGGGTTAAACTGTGTCCCCACCCCAAATTCACGTGTTGACATCCTAGCGCCCAGCAGGTGAGAACGGGAAATTATTTGGAAATGGGGCGGTCGCAAGGGTACTTAGTTAAGGTGAGTAGGGTGGGCCCTAAAGCGATGACAGCTGTCCTTATAAAAAGGCAACATGTGGACCCAGACAGGCTGGCAGAAACCCTATGAAGATGGGCCGATGCTTCTACAGGCCAAGGCATGCCGAGATGACCGGTGACCTCCCCCCGTGAAGCTGGGGAGCCTGGGACAGGTTCTCCCTCAGCAGGAACCAGCCCTGCACCACCTTGATCTCAGACTTCTGGCTCCGGAGCAGGGACAGGGTATGTTTCCATTGTTTCCACATCAGCATTGGTATGGCCACCCCGGGAGACCGAGACATGGGGCTAATATACCTAGAAGGTCCAATGGGAGCCGGCGGTGCTCGGGTCCCCACCCCAAACCTTCGGACACCCCCGTTTGGATCAAGAGGACGACACCTCAGGAAAAGCACCTGGCAAGGGGCTCAGCCTCAGGAGTGGCTCAGGCGGCCTAAGAAACGCGGCAAAGACCAGCCTTAAGTTTTGCAAGATGCTGACCCTTCTCAGGAGGGACCGAGGCGTGTCGGGGGCACGTTTCTCCAGGCCAGCTGGCTGTCCAGGGGGCCCAGGGTGTGCACACCTGTCTCCTGAGCGCTCAGAGACTCTCGTTCCCAAAAGACAACAGAGGGCAGACACTAAAAGCTGGAGCCAGGCGGGCGGCTGGCCTGACATCCCCGGCCCTGGTGGCACCTCATGCTGGTGTGAAAGCCACGCAGGGCGGGTTCCCTTTCCCCGCCGGCCCCCCCTGCTGCTGAGCCCCGGCCACCCCCGCCCAGACCCGGAGGAAGCCAGTGATCTGGCTCCTGGCGAGAGCCTCGACAATGCAGTGGGAGATGACGACTGGGAATCGGGATCACGCACGTCTCTGCACAGACTGACTCAAGGGGACAGGAATTCCGCCGGCGGGTGTCTAGACTGCGGTGTTTCTGGGATGCAGGAACCCGGAGCCAGAAGTGAGGCCCGTGGGGTGGGCTGTGCTGCCACCTGGTGGCCCCGGCTGCATGGGCCCTGCGGCGCGTCCAGTGCCGCGGGCGTGGGGGTCCAGGCCCTCGCGGGGTCCGGAGGGGCAGGCCGTGCAAAGCCTGCATTTACTTGCGGCAGGATGAGACCCCTGGGTCGGGGATTCCACTGACCCCAGGAGACTGCGCTCTGTGACCACTGGCCGGCCGCCTGAGGTCCCGGATGCTGCACATACTTCATGACACACTCAGTGCGGTGACTCACAGACGCTGGTTTACACGGTGTGACTCCTAGGGCTTGATTCTGTGTCTAGTGTGAGCAAGGACTTATTTTCCCAAAATAAGGAACGCAGGGTTTCCCATCCTGGCCCTGCCGACATTGGGGTGGCTTACTCTCTTTGGGAGGCGTCCTGGGCACTGTGGGCAGCTGAGCACCCGTGGCCCACAGCCCCTGGATGCCAGGAGCACCCCAGTCGTGATGACCCCAGATGCCTCCACACGTGGCCCTGTGGCCCCTGGGCACAGTCATCCTGGGTCAGAATCTCTGCATAGGTGATTATTCTTTTTTTTATTGGAACCAATGATCCCTTCTTGGAAGCAGAAACTAACTATCCAGGCAGCCCCTGTCCTCCCACCAGTGAGGAGCCCCCTGTCAGGGCTGGGGGTGTTGGGGGAGCACGGGAATGAGGGCTGGAGGAAAGCCCACCTGCTCCGCCTCGGGCAAGGCACGGCCCGGGCAGAGGCCACTGTGCCTGGGACGGGCACTCAGGCACTTGCTGGGTCCATGGGGCCAGGGCGTGGAGGCGGGTCTGTCCCAGGGGGCACAACCCACCAGGAGGGCTCACCCGTTGCCCCAAAATTCTGCCTCTGGATTTTGTTCAAAGGTCCTTAAGCAGGATCCTCCCCGTCCCGGCTGCGCCTGGACACAGGAGCACATGCCCCGCCCACCACAGGGCGACAGGGAAGATTACGTTCTAGAACTGCGTCTGTGTAAAGGTGAACATAAACCAGGCTGGGTTCGTTATTAAATACTCACTAATACGTTAGTCACCCTTTGTTCATGGGTTTTATTATATTTTAAAGATTTTATTTATTTGAGAGGGAAAGAGTGTATGAGTGGGGGGGGGAAGAGGGAGAAGCAGGCCCCCCACCGAGCAGGGAGCCCGATGCAGGACTCGATCCCGGGACCCCGGGATCACAACCTGAGCCGAAGGCAGACGCTCAACCAGCTGAGCCACCCAGGCGCCCCTTGTTCATTGATTTTAAAAGAAGTTAAAATCGGGGCGCCTGGGTGGCTCAGTCGTTAAGCGTCTGCCTTCGGCTCAGGTCATGGTCCCAGGGTCCTGGGATCGAGTCCCGCATCCGACTCCGTGCTCTGCAGAGAGCCTGCTTCTCTGTCTCTGTCAAATAAATAAAACCTTAAAAAAAAAAAAAAAAGACGTTAAAATCAACACATTTTGGTGGGCTGCGGACCGCGTCTGTGGTCCCTGGGTGCGGGGCCTCCCCTCCTGCCCAGGCTGGGTCTGGACGTGCCCAGCTCCCGGGTGTCTTCTTTGAAGCCTGGGCCAGCCTGGGACACGGGGCGACGTCTGTGGACATCTGTGGCTGTCCCTGGCCTCGAGGGGGTGGGGCCAGGGATGCTGCTGACCCCCACAGTGCCCGGGATGCCCCCCAGAGAGTGAATGAGCTGCCCTGTAGTGCTGAGACCCTGGGCTACGCCAACGTACTCAGACCGCAGGGCCGGGGTGTGCGTGCGCGTGTCCTGCTGCTGAACTAAGAAGACCCCCATCAGGGTGACCGAGGAGCGGGCAGAAGGCTGCAGTCACATGACTTCTGAAGCAGGGGCACAAAAGACCGCCTGCTGAGCCATGTCGCCGGGCACACCCCCAGGGCTCATGGGAGGTGAGGGAACCGGGCCTGGGAGACTGGGAGCCAGCCCAGAGCTCGGGAGACCAGGGAGGCGGGAAGGAGGTCTGTACCGCGCACAGCCAGGTCACAGGGCACCGGGTGGAGTGCCGGGGGCCCCTGCACAAGGTTCTGCGTGTCTGTGGTAAAATGCATGTAACATAAAAGCTAGCATTTTACGCTGTTCAATTCAGTGGCATCTATGCAGTTCCAGAACATTCCATCAGCCCAAAAGGAACCCGTCCATCAGCAGTCCCTCCCCTTCACGCCCGCAGCCCCCACCCCCACGAGCCCCCTTCCCGTCCGTGGATGAGCCTGTTCTGGGCATGTCACCCACGTGGCCTCACACCCCGCGTGGCCTTCCGTGTCCGGGTCCCTCCCTGAGCGTCCCCGCCCCCATCAACGGTCACTCCCCACCTTCTCCCCAGCCCCCCGTCCGCGGATGAGCCTGCTCTGGACGTGTCACCCACGTGGACTCACACCCCGCGTGGCCTTCCGTGTCTGGTTCCCTCCCTGAGCGTCCCCGCCCCCATCAATGGTCACTCCCCACCTTCTCCCCCGCCCCCACCCCCAAGCCCCCTTCCCGTCCGCGGACGAGCCTGTTCTGGACGTGTCACCCACGTGGACTCACACCCCGTGTGGCCTTCCGTGTCCGGGTCCCTCCCTGAGCGTCGTGGGCTTGGGGTCCGTCCCGGGGGCCGCGCGTGAGGGCGCCTGGCTCCTGCTCACGGCCCGAGGCCATGTGCCCATGTGTGGGGGACACTTGGGGTTGCTGTGCACACGTGTGTGCAGGCTTCTGTTTGTGCACCTGTTTCCCATTCCTTTGGGTGTGGACCCAGGCCTGGAACTGCTGGGTCACCTGGTGACCCCGTGTTCACCCGCAAACTGTCCTCCACAGTGGGCCCCACCTGCGTGGTGCATTAGCTTGCTTTACAGCGGCACGAGGATCCGCACCTGCCACGGGCCTGGCCTCGTGGAGACTCGTGAGGAAAGGGTGCCTCCTGCCCCCACATCCTTACAGGGCACCCCAGAACGTGGCTATGCCAGGCCACCAGCAGCAAGCCCGCCATGTGTCCCGGGCAGACGTGGCAGGGCCATCACGTCCATTCCCGTGGGTCCCTGTCCCCCAACACTGGCAGGGCCCTGCTGGCATCTTAGCTGGGGGGCTGCCGGCACAGCTCAAGGGCTGACCTGAGTGGACACAATGTGACAGGAGTGTTCTTGGGGCAAAGCCCTGTGAGCAGACCCCCACGCTGAGGAAGGGAGCTGGAGAGAGCGCAGGGCAGGGGGCTGCCGGCCTGTTTCTCCCACTGTTGTCATAGGATAAGCCCAGCCTGCCCTGCTGGCCGTGAGGGGCTTGTAAGAGAACACGGAAGGTACTGGCAGGTGAGATCCTCTCACAACTGGGCCACCCAACACGTGAGCACTGTGGAAACCACCACATGCGACAACCCAACATGCGTGAAGGCAGGGTTCCCCCCACCCAGCACCGCTGACGTGGGGGCCAGTTACGTCCCGGGCACTGGGAGGTGCTGAGCAGCCTCCCTGGCCCCCACTCCTTCAACGTCCCCAGCCGTGACAACCACACACATCACCAGACAAGGCCCCGGGGGCTCCTCTCTACATTAAGGGATCCCCTCGGCCCCCAAAGGACTTTACGTTCCATAATCATCTGACACAAATTCTAAAGTTTGAAAGTTTGCCTCGAACACAACTCAACGTCCCCATGTGGTGGGATCACGACGGGTCCCTGTAGGAAACCCTCTGACTCAGAGGTAGGCAAACCATGGCTCGGGGAGGAAGGGGGGGGGCACCTGTCCCTGTAAATAAGGTTTTATTGGCACACGGCCCATTCATTTACAAGGGCACAACTGAGTAGTCTTGACAGAGACAGTCTGGCCCACAACGCTGAAAATATTCACTATCTGGCCCTTTATGGGGAAGGTTCCCTGGTCTAGGCAAAGCTGAATGGACCCGACGTTCTAGAAAGGGCAGATACGCACGCACACAAATCACCACGGAAAATAGAGAGTTTCACTTGGCGGCACTGGGGGAGAAGTAGGGCAGTTCAGAAGGACCGGGTGCGGTGGGGAGAGGGAGGTGGGGTTCCAAGATGGGCCGGAGAAAAGAGGTCTGGCTGAAAAGGGACCCTGGAGCAAAGTCCCTAAAGAGGAGGGGCAGGGGTGCAGATATTTGGAGGGAGGGTGGCCCCCGGGGCAGCTCTTGCAAATGTCTGGGAGGGGAGGGGGGTGGCGAGGCCAAAGAGGCTGACAGGCCAAGTGGCCACTGTGAGGCGCCTGCTCTAGCCCTCAGGAGATCGGGAGGGGGGCACACTGCCAGGGAAGTCACGTGACCTGAGGAAGCTTCTGGGGCTGCCTCTGCCTGCCGCTGAGCTGGCCTTTCTTTCCTCCATGTGACACAGCCCTGACTCAGCTGGCCTAGATGGTGGCCGGGAAGTGGGACCCACCGCTCCTGGATGCTGGGACAGATTCGCAGAAGCTGACCCCTCCGCCTGTCCCCGGCCCCGCCCAGAGCTTGCTGGAAAGGGCGCCCTCCCCCCAGGCTCCCTCCGGGGCGTAGGCGAGCTTCCTGGAAGCCCCAGGCACACGGCCACAGCGGCCAGGGCCATGGCACAGCCTGCTGACATCCTGCCAGGCCGCTGCCGGCAGGACCCTTGGCAGCTGTGGAAGGGCCCCGAGGAAGCATCACAGGTGTGAGCCCCATGCCCCCCACACTGCTCCTGCAAAGGACAGCTGCTCCCCGCTCGCCCGGGCACCCCCCCCCCCCCCCGGCCCCCCCCCCCCCCGCCCCCCCCCCCCCCAGCTCACAAAGGCGGTGCAGGACCTCTGGCCTGCACCAGAATGGAAGGCATTCCTGTGCACGGCAAGTGAACCCATGTCCCCGTGACCCCCACCCACCACAGAGCGGAGGGCCCCCGCCAACATCCTGGCATCATCCCGTGCCATCCGAGACCAGAATCATAGACTCTCGGGGCTGGCGGGAGGCCAGACACAGCACTGGGCTGGAGCACTCTCAGGGGGTGTCCTGGGTGCTGTGGGGGCCCCACCCCCCGATGCCAGGAGTCCCCAGACGTCCCTATGTCGCCCCGTGTCCTGGAGGCGGAGCCGCCCCCGCTAGACCCCCTGCCTCACTCCCACGGCAGACGCGACTCTGGAAGCAGCCAGTCAGATCCGCCTGCAGGGCCCTGGGTCGGCCCCCGACGTGTTTGAGGAGCACGGTGACGGGCCGGTGGGGGTCCCGTTCTTGGGCTGGAGTGTGCAGAGCTCTCAGGTTGCCCAACCCCTAGAAAGCACAGTTCCCAGCCCTTCCGCTTCCCGGCCAAGAACCAGCAGAGGGTCCCGGGTCCTGGCATTGCTGGTGGCCCCGCGTGTCCCCAGGCCTGTGCCCAGCAGGTGCTGGGAGGGCGACCCAGCTGTACCCTGAGGGCGGGGCACCCTGCCTCCCCTTGTCAAAGAGCCTGGACGAGGGGTGGCTCTCACCTGGGCTGACTGTCCCCAGGGGACGTCTGTGGTTGTCACACAAGGGAGGCTCCTGGCAGCGAGGGGGTGGGGCTGGGGACACTGCTCAGCCCCACAGTGTCCAGGATGGCCCTGAACGTCCACAGTGCTGAGAGGGAGACGCCCTGCATTAAGTGTCTGGGAAAAATTGAGTCTGATCCCTGCTTACTCTAGACACCAGAGCAAGCCCCCAAAGGTCAGAGGGTACAAACCAGGGTGAGCCCGGCGTCATGTACTCCATCTGCACATCAGGAACATCCTGGCTGGGCAGGGGAGAGAAGGTGCAAGCCTATGGTGGCCAGAGAGGCTCCTGGGGGGCAGGGCCTGCCCAGGGGACAGGGCTTGGCTGACACTGACCCCGGGTCTCCTTCACAGGCAGTGGGGTGAAGCCTAGTTGCAGAGCTCCGGCCTGTGACAGGACTTTATTCCCAACCTCCTTCTGGTCAGCCCAGGGCAGCACACACACAGAAGCCCGAGAGGTAAAGGTGGACAGGCGCCAAGACCAGCAACACGGCCTTGCCCCGGGAGAGGACCCGAGGCGGGGCTCACAGATGGCCTGGGGTGGGGGGCCCACCACTCTCCCGACCACCACCGCAGGGCTGACCCGGCCGGCCAGGGCCCTGTGCCCAGAGGGCCCACCTTGTTTAATAGTCTGCGCTCACCGTCTCCAGTCTCCCCGTGGTTCTGGAACAAGGGGACCACAGGGTCTGTAACAGGTCGCATGGCTGATAGATGAGGGAGTTTCTGGGGTGCTCCCGGGACACTGAGAATGCTGGTTGGGGCAGAGGGGCACCCAAATTTCCCGGCAGAGAGCGACTTGGAGTCCCACCTGAGCCCAAGCCCAGCTCTACACCTGTGTCCAGGGTGAGCAGGGACTGGACTCAAGTTTTTTTCTAAATAATTAACACAGGGTCTCCCCCAGCACCGCTGACATCGGAGTGGGTTGTTCTCTGCGGGGGCATCCCAGGCACTGTGGGGGTAGAGCACGTCCGCGGCCCCAGCCCCTTGATGCCAGGAGCCCCCCACTTGTGACAACCACAGACGTCCCCAGACCCTGCCCAGTGTCCCCTGGGCACACCTGCCTTTCGCTGAGAACCGCTGGTCTGGACCGGGAACTGGGCTCCTCCAGGGAGGCTGAGCTGACCCACCGTGCGGTGCCCTGACCCTGCCTCGGGGGCTGAGAGCCTCGCCCCCGTCAGCCTGTCAAGAGCCTGGGACCAGCACCTGGCCATGAGCCTCATGACTGTCCCTGCCCTGCAAGATCCGGCTCATCTCCCTTCTGCCTCCAACGCTCCTCCCCGTCCCTCGGGGGTCTGCATGGACGTCCCCTCCTCAGAGACCTCCCTGGATCCCCGGCCCCCCGGCCCAGGTCCGGCAACGATGACTGACTGGCTCGGTTACATGACTGGATTGGGTCAGGACTGGCTGACTTGCGTGGCCTCTGGTTCCCTCTTCCGCCCCCCGGCTCCTCCTGGGGGGACGCCCGGTCCAGGGCAGACACCCCCCACCCTCCCCTGACCGCGGCCACAGCCCTCAACCCCACTTCCCTTCATTCTGTCCCATGTTTGGTTGTTTTTGTCCCATGTTTTTATTTTATTTTTTTTTTAAAGATTTTATTTATTTATTTGAGAGAGAATGAGAGAGAGCACATGAGAGGGAGGAGGGTCAGAGGGAGAAGCAGACTCCCCGCTGAGCAAGGGAGCCCGATGCGGGACTCGATCCAGGGAATCCAGGATCATGATCTGAGCCGAAGGCAGTCGCTTAACCAACTGAGCCACCCAGGCGCCCCTGTCCCATATTTTCAAATGAAGTTTTCATCTGGAATAATTTGGGATTTACAGAAAAGTTGCAAAGACAGTAGAGAGAGCTCGGTCCACCCTCTACCCAGTGCCCCTCACGGGAGCGTCTTCCCTCTCAGGGCGCGTCTGTTGCAGCTGGAAAGGCAACACAGCCTGACGCAGATGCCCCTGGATTTCCCCCAGATACCCTTTCCCGCCCCAGGACCCCACACCGGGCGTGGCCGTCCTGCTCCGTGGTCTCCTCCCCGGTCTGGCCCAGGCTCTGGGGCTCCCCCTGCCACTTTCGCACCAAATCTGCTTGTTTTTGAAAACATGGTTACTTTCTGTTTAAAAAAAGAAGTCACTTAGCATTTATTACTCTTATTTCTAAGTGAATTAATAAATATTTAAATCGCAGTTTTAATTTCAAGTCTAGTGACTTCTAATAAATAAAACCTGCATAAAACAAAAGCTCTTTGGAATCCTCAGGACCAGAGAGTTTGAGAACCTCTGTCCTGAAGCCAGGATGGAGAACCACGCGCGGCCCCGGAGATGGACCCCGAGCCCTCGACGCTCAGGGAGGGAACCGGACACGGAAGGCCACACGGGGTGTGAGTCCACGGGGGTGACACGTCCAGAACGGGCTCATCCGCGGACGGGAAGGGGGCTCGCGGGGGCCCGGGGGCTGGGGCAGGGGGGAGGACTGCTGATGGGGTCAGGATTTCCCTTTGGAGTGATGGAATGTTCTGGAATTAGATAATGAAATGATTGCACAACCATGTAAATGTATTAAAACTCACTGAATTGTATACTTTAAAAGGGTGAACCGTATGGCGAGTGGATTATAACTCAACAAAGCTGTTATAAAAACATTTTTTTTAAAAAAACCGGTAGAATTAAGAAAACAGAGCTAACAGGACTGTACCATGGCTCCCGGACGCCGCCCCGTTTCATCGGCACAGGCCTGGTCTCGCCCTCGCTGCCCCGCCCTGCGATCCGGCCACAGACACAGTTATGGGCCTCCCACCCCCCCGGCCCCTGACCCCGACCCCCCAGAGCAGGGCCCACCCCAAAGGGCCGTTCAGCCGCAAGATCAACATGATACACAGAAGGGGAAAAGTCCAAATCATTTTCCATCCAAGCAAATTAGAGAGATCTCGGGCGAGAATGCAACACTTTCAAGCCATTAAAAGCAAAAGAAAAGGGGTGCCTGGCTGGTTCGGTCGGAGGAGCGTGCGAATCTTGATCTCGGGGTTGTGAGTTTGAGCCCCATGTTGGGTGTAGAGGTTGCTTAAAAATAAAAATTAAAAAAAAAATAAATGAAAGCAAAAGCAAAGATTTCGGGGGGACGTCCCAGGTGTCGGAGGGCTCCCAGGCCCTTGGTGCCAGCCACATCGGGGGCCCTGGGGGCTTCCTCGTGCCATCGGCAACCCTGGCTGGGAAGCCGGCGCCGGGCACAGAACCCACCTGCAGGGTGGAGGTCGTGGGCCGCGCTCAGGCTGTTCTGTGACCCTGGGCAACCTCTCTCAGCCGTCTCCACCTTCGTTTATAAAAGGGGTGAAGGATGGGGGTGAGGGCTCCGCTCCTGGCAGGGCGCCCCGAAGGTCAGACCACAGCTCGGCTAAGTGACTGGCACACAGAGGCCCATCTGTGCCGCTCTGACGAGCCCCGGGGCCTCCTCCTGGGGAGACCTGTCCCCCCTTCCCTCCTGCACAGCCTCCCTGATGGAGGACTGGGTTCACCCCCCACCTCGCATGGTGGATTGGATAGCGTGTCTCCTCATTCGTGTCCCCAGGAGCCTCGGAAGGTGACTGACAGGAACTGAATCGTGTCCCCCAGGTTCCTATGTTGAAGCCCGAACCCCCAGTGGGACTGTACTTGGAGACAAGGCTTTTAATGAGGTGATTAGTTTGAATGAGGTCACAAGGGTGGCCCTAGTCCAGTATGACCGTGTCCTTGCGGAAGAGCAGGGTGGGACCCAGATGCGCACAGAGGGATGACCCGGTGAGGACACGGGGAGGGGATGGTGTCTGCACGCCCAGGAGAGCCCCCTCAGCGGACACCCTGATCTCCGACCTCCCGCCTCCAGGACCCTGAGAACACGGTCGTTGTTGATGCGGCCCCGTCTGAGGTGCTTTATTTAAGCAGCTGGAGCAGGCTCTGCAGTGACCTTATTGGAAGAGAGGGAGGGTCTCTGCGGGTGTAACCGGTTATGTTAAAATGAGACCGTGCAGGATTAGGGTGGGCCCCGACCCAGGCACTGGCGTCCTTATCAGAAGAGGAGAGACCCAGGGAGAGGCCGACGCTGCAGGGACGCAGCCACAAGCCCCAGGGTGCTGGGCCCCCCGGAGCTGGAGGGGGCAGGAAGGACCCTCCCCTGGAGACTGCGGAGGGACCGTGGCCCCGCCTCTCCTCGACCTCAGACTTTTGACCCCAGAATGTGGGAGAAAGAAATCCTGTGGTTCTCAGCCCCCTGGTTTATCGTCTTGTTACAGTGACCCCAGGACACTGGCATGTGCCTCTCTGGTCTCCCCTCCCCGCACCCTGACTGCTCACAGAGGAGCCAGCTCAATCCACCCTGCGTGCGGAAACCGCTCTGAGGACCTGAAGGGGCCCTCCGCCCTCGGGTGACTGCCGCGCGGTGCCTTTTGCAGACTGCTTTCTTTCCCTTTTCCTTCTCTTTTGAAAAAATGTTTTGATGGGCTGTATTAGTGCATTCTGGCTGCTATGACAGAACAGCACATGCAGGGCGCCCTAAACTACAGTCGTTACTTCTCATGGTCCAGGAGGCGGGAAGTCTGAGATCATGGGGCCGCAGGGTCGGTCCCTGGTGGGGAGGCACTTCCTCGCAGACGGCCCCCTCCTCACTGGGTCCGGGACAGAGCGCCCTGGCCCCTCGTCTTCGCCTCACCAGGGCGCTGATCCCACCATGGGGGCCCCACCCTCATGACCTCGCCTAACACCGATCACCTCCCAAACCAGCCGGCTGGTAAGGGCTTCCACGTAGGAATTTGGGGGACACGGACATCCGGCCCCTAACATGGAGGCACGTTATCGTTATTAAACAGCTGCTATGTCAAGGCCGGGGCTGGGCGCTGATGGGCGGGCCCTCGGTGGCTCGAAACGCCGAGGTGAGCTCCCTGGATTCTCGCCACACAGGCCTGGCCGCCTGACAGGCCCTCCTCCCCTCCCTTCGATCCATGCCTTCTAGTGGCTCCATGTTTGTGCTTCTGAGGGGTGCACGACTGCACCCTGCAAGAATTAAGGGTCAGAAATGGTGCCTGGAGGCGGAGCATGTCCAGGGAAAGACCCAGAAACCCGTAACAGCTGCTTCCAGGCAGGGAGGCCCAGGGCACAGGGGGAGGGAGAGCTCATTCTCGTCCTACACCATTTGCACCTTGAGAACTTGCATCCCACGGCAGCTGTATTTATGTCAAAAGTGTATTTTTCTTCCTAGGGGTGTGTGGGTCCAAGCGAGGGTGGGGGAGAGAGAAGCCCTATCTTGGATTCTGCAGCTCAGACTGGGCTCCCCTGTGTCCTGAGGGGGCAGGCAGGTGACCTGCAGGCTGGGGTGAGGTGTTAAACCAGGACAAAAGTATTTTATCCCCCAAAGAAGTGAAAGCAGGGACTCCCAACAGGCACCCGGAGTCACAGCAGCCCGAGTCACAGCCGCCAAAAAAAAGGTGGAAACAGTTCAGGCACCCACTGACGGATGAATGAACATAATATGGTTTGTCCCCACGCGGGAACACGCTCCAGCCTCAGGAAGGAAGGGACCCCGGCACCTGCCACGACGTGGAGGGACCTTGGGGATACCGGGCTCAGCGAGAGGAGCCAGACCCAGAAGGACACATCCCGCAGGACCCCACTCCCAGGAGGTCCCCAGAGGAGTCCCGTCCACACAGACAGAGAGGAGAGGGTGGGAGCCGGGGCTGGGGCAGGGGGTGGGGAGTCCGTGCTTCACGGGGACAGAGTCTCCGTGTGGGGAGATGGAACGTTCTGGAGACGGAGGGTGGGGGTGGGGAGTCCGTGCTTCGTGGGGACAGAGTCTCCGTGTGGGGAGATGGAACGTTCTGGAGACGGAGGGTGGGGGTGCTCGCAGGACGGTGTGAGTGGGCTTCATGCCGCTGAGCTGTGCACTTAGAGACGGTTACGACGGTGAGTTTTATGTGTATTTTACCACCAAAGAAAGAAAGGAAGAAGGAGCACACACACGGTGGCCCTGGCAGCCTCGTGGTGCAGGGGACTGTCCCCAGCCGCCATCTCCGCTGGGCTCCCTCCAGGGCACGGCGAAGCAAGCTGGTCGTCTGGGAAGGGTGCAGAGACCAGCTCTGCCAACCTTCCCTGTGGGTGCCAGGAAGGGGAGTGCAGGCGGCGGGCCAGGAAACCCGGCCCCCCCGGCGCACCCCGCCGCGTCCCAGGTGCTCACTGGGTGTGGAGAGGTCCGCTCCAGGGGCCGGGCCGCTCCTGCCCCGAGAACAGGAAAACAAGGTCAGCTCAGGACACGGACTACCGCCCAGCTGCGGTCCTTCCTGGTGGATGCAGGCCGGGCCTGGAGAGGTGGGCTCTCGGCCAGGGGGCACGCTCTGTCCGCGCGGTTCTGCCCCTTCTTTCTCATCTTCCATCAGAGGGAAAAGTACCGGGATAGCAGCAGGGGTCCAGGCCTCGCCACCCACCTGCCGAAGGGCCTGGGGCCTCTCCCTCAGGCCCGGTGTCTCCTCGGATACCAGAGAAGCCAGGTGAACTCGGCAGTCTTTGGACAGGAGGGAGGTGGAGTCCAAAGAGGAAGGTCCCTGGGGAGGGTGACCTCCACTGACCACAGGCTAAGCGACATGCTGCCTGTTCATCCAGAGCCCTGGCCTGGGGAGCTTCTTACCTCATCGACTCCCTGCAACGACCCTGGGCATCAGGATGGTTGTTACCCCAGTTGCACCAAAGGGAAACTGAGGGTGGGGGCAGGTGCCTGCCTGACGGAGGCTCTCAGAGCTGCGAGGCGCTGAGCTTCCTGGGCCTTGCTCCAGCACCCACGCCCACCCCACACCCCGAGCTGGCCTGAGGCCCACGGGGATCTCTGCCCACCCACCGCTGGAGGGGACTGGGCACCCTCACCTTCTCTGGTTTCCTAATCTGGAAAACAAGGTCAGTTTGTCGTTGCCACGGGTGGGCCTGGAGCCCTCGGGATAAAGCACAGCTTCTGCCCTTGGCCTCCTCGCTTCCTCTCCCTCAGCTTGCACCCTCGGTCCTGGTGCCAGCATCTACTGCTGTGCACCTGGAAGGTCCCCCTGCCCCCAGTCAGCTCCAGGGCATCATCAACCTCAACTCAGACATCACTTCCTCTAGGAAGGCTTCCCTGAACACCTGCTCTCACTCTCCAGCAGGACTGTCACCATCCGTTTGCTCAGCTGGGGTCTCACCCAGGGCAGTCCTGCCCCAGGGAACCCTGAGTGACACAGGGACGTCTGTGGCTGTCATGCCTGGGCGGGGGGGGGGGGAGCTCCTGGCATCGAGTGGGCGGGGCCAGGATCCTGCTTGACCCCCGCCCCCAGTGCCCAAGTCGCGGCCCAGTGTCCGCGGTGCCCGGGGAGCCAGCTGGCTCTACCCCACAGCCCCGGGACACAGAAGGCCTGGTTAATGGTTTGCCAGGGGGACCAGCAGGTGTGACCCCAGCCTGCATCCCGGGCGCTGCCCGCGTACTCCGTGTGCCTGTCCCCACGCCCACCGTTGGCAGCCCGGCACCAGAAACACCCACCGCCCACTGGGAGTGCTGCCGGACCTGCTTTCTGTCCCTCCGGCTGCTCCTGGCTTCGCGAGCCCCACGTGGGTGCCCGGCTCCCCTAGGAGCAGAGGTCGGGAGGAGCGGGAACATGAGTCAGGGAGCCAGGGAACAGCATGTCACATTCCAGGAGGCTAATGAGCTCAGAGCTCAGCTGGGAGATGACTCCGCCAAGGAAGCTGCATGTGATCCTTACTCCTCCTGGGCTCTGTCCCTGGTCCCTGATGTGTCGTTGGGCCGGTCACAGACTCCCCTCTCGGGGCAGGAGGTCAGCTGCGGACCAGGCTGCAGCCTTCTCTCCTTTCACTCACACCCTAAGCACCCGCAAGTGGTCAGACAAAATCCCTGACCCCGAGGAGCTTCCGGTCCGGCCCCCGGGATGGACGCCGCTGATCTGAACGTCGCAAAACACTGCCCGCGTGGCCCCGGGCAAGTCACTGAGGCCCTGAGCCGCCGTTTTCTCATCTGTGACATGGACACAACGGGGTCCTCCACTCAGGTCTCGCCGGCCTGACCTCAAGGGGCTGGGGGGCTGGGCTCCCATTTGCAGCCGTGGGACTGAGGCCCCCCCACTTCCGGGCTGGCTCCTGGACGGGGGCGCTGCTCTGAGCATTCACGACGCGGCTGCCCACTTTCAAGGCCGCAGAATGTCTGCTGAGCTCCTGCTCTCTCCATCTCTGTCTCTTTATTTTGGTGAAAAACACAACCACCTCACCCGTTTTATGCATACGGTTCATTAGCGTTAAAGTATCCGTGTTGATGTGCAAGGGACGCGAACAACTTTTTCACCTTACGGACCCGAACCCCTGGTCAGCACTAGCTCCCCGTCCGCGTTCTTCAGCCCCCCGCACCCACGAACCTGAGTACTCAGGACGTGCTTCTGGTCTCTTGCAAGAGCTGGTCTGATTAGGTCAGGCCCACCCGGTACCGTCTCTTCTGATGAACCCAGAGTCGACTGATTAGGGGTCTTCCTGGATCTGCAGAATCCCTTTTGCCATTTCACATTGGCCTAACCTCAGGAGTGGCATCCATCCATTCGCAGGTTCCCCGCACCCGAAGAGCGGGGACTAGATGGGGTGTGACACCAGAGGGAGCCCGCCTGGGGCGCCGTCTTGGAAGACAGGGCCGCACGGCTACTGTCTGCCCCCACCATGCGCCAGACTCTGCACCTGGATTTGAACCTGAGCCTTCTGGTGCTGGTGCTCCCGCCACGCAGGCTTCTCCCCTTCCCCTGGAAGGGCCAGCTGCATGAAGAGGGGGCAGGCGAGGCCCCCCAGAGCTGTGGGGGGGAGGGGGCACGGCCTGGAGCACGGGGCGTGGCCCACGGTGCCATCAAGGCAGACACCTCTGCGTCTGTTTCCCGCTTCCTGAACCCGCGGGCGCCGCGCACACGCGTGACAGGAGCTCTGTCCACTTGACGGGCGTGTGACGGACCTGCACACTCCTCAACGGGGCGAGGCTGAGTCTGCGTGTGTGGCAAACGGCAGGGAACCGCGCGCACCGGTCCCCACGCCGACCGTCTGGTTTTGCACTATAGCGACAAGAGATGCCACCACCGGGGGCAGCTGGGCGGAGGGGCATGGGGCCGTGCCGTGGGAGAGCTTGCGACTTCCTAGGAATCTGTGATTATTTCAAAATACAGGTGTTTTAAAAATGAGGTGAAGCCATGCGTACGTTTAGGTGTACCTGGGACAAGATACGCCGTGTGTTCTCCAAACACCTCCTCTCTCCCCCAGTCCTGACCCCCCAGAGTCCTGGCAATACTCCCGGCAAGGAGGGGCTGGAAGTCGGATGAGGAGGAGCAAGGCACCTCCTGCGCAGCCCGGCTGAGGCTCAGGCCTGGCTGTGTCTCGAGTGACTGTGCTCCCTTCTTCCCCTTTGGAGCTGCTGGGATTCTAAGAGCCCCCAGATCCCTGCTCCCTGCTGAGCGCACTGTGTGGACTCAACCTGAGTGTGGACGGCGCTGGGAGCGTGATAAATGCCATCCCCTGCTTAGGCGATCTGTACGGAAGAGGGGGTTTGAACGATGGAATTAAGCCTCCAAATCGGTTGGCTCTGAGTTAGTTAAGAAGGGAATGCCCCTGGGTGGGCCTGGCCTCAGCAGGTGAGCCCTTCACAGGGTCGGGGACCTCCCTGAAGTGAGAGGCTGGGAGTGTGAGGAGGCCAGTGGAGGAGACCGCATGGCTTGGACAGGCCCCGAGAGTGGCCTCTGAGAGCTCAGGGTGGTCCCTTGCTGGCCGCTAGCAAGACAAGCTGAATCCTGCCGACAGCCAAAGCGAACGTGGGGGCGGCTTCTTTCTCCGCCGCGCCTCGATGGGCACTCAGCTCTGGCCGAGCCTGGTGAGGCCCTGAGAACAGCAGCAACCACGCCGTCCGCGCTGCTGACCTGCAGAACCGGGAGCCGACAGACACGGTGCGGCTGGGTGTGCGGTCACCCGCTATGCTAACACACTCTAGGAGACGGCCCTGGGGTCTCCCGGCCCCTGTCAGGGTCGGTCAGATAGTCCGAAGTCTGGGAGCGGTGAGCCCGGAAGCGTGCCTGAAGACCGAGATACGTCCTTACTAGAAACCACACTATCGCCCCTCCGAAGGCCTCACCTCCGGTTACCACCGCGCACGGGGGGCACCAAGGACAGTTAGAGGCCACCGGTGATTCCGTCTGTGGCCATGAGAGGCCAGCCCCCCAACCACCCACGGGCCTGCACTTGGCACCCCTGCTCAGGCCTCTGCCAGGCTGCAGTCGCTGTAGGAGCTCTTGGGCCCCCCGCGTCCCTCTCCCAGCAGGCCCTCCCCAGGCCATGCCTGAGCCCTCCGTCCTGTGTACCCCCTCTGTCCCATGGACCCCCTGTCCTGTGTCCTGCGCGGGGGGCTTCTGCAGGCAGCTGTGAGCAGTTCAGCCCGGCGGGGCCCCGGCACACAGACGTGGGAGGAAAGGAAATGAGGAGCCACCGACCTACGGACTCCAAGGGAATCGGGCTGAGAACGGGCCCCGGGAAGATGCAGGGACCCCGCTGCCCTCCACAGGGCTCCTGTCTCCCCCGCCCCTCCTTCCCGTCATACGTGACTGTCACCCTGAGTGTGTTTTGAGTCAAGAGGCTGCAGCTGGATGACGAGGGGCGCGTGTGTGCCATGCCCTGCCCGGAGGGAGGCTGACTGTGCGAGTGGTTGCCCGGCAACGTCCCTGTGCCCACGGAGGCATGGTCTCCGCCCGTGTGGCCACCCGGCTGCTTCAGTTCTCGCAGCCCCAGCTCCCGCAATGCCGGGGCCCTGACTGTGTCGACTCGGTAAAACCAGGCGGTGGTGGCACCAGCCAGCCAGTGAGATGGAACCTTCTGGCACACTTCGGCCCACAGGGTCTGGAGTCGGCGTGGGTGGAAACCAGGCAGTGGCGCACGTGGACAAGAAGGTGTGATCTTGACTCCCCCTCGGAGGCGAGGGTCCCGTGCAGCGGGGATTTCTCCCCTCACCACGGTGGACATCGGGGCAGGTCACTCTCTGGGGGCATCCTGGGCGCTGTGGGGGGCTGAGCAGCATCCCTGGCCCCACCCACCCGGTCTGTTGGCCACAGACCTCCCACCACGTGGCCCCGTGGCCCCTGGGGCACAACAGCCCAGGGCGAGCGCCTGCAGGGGAGGGTCACGCTCGTGTCCCAGTCTGCCAGATCAGAGCCTGCGGGCTGCAGGGAGAAGGTCTGGGCACCGTGGGCTGCGGCAGGGCCCCCGAGTCATGTATGTTCTGTATGTGTTTTCTGTTGGGAAGGCGGCGGCAGCCCCACGAGCCTTTGCGAGCAGAACGTTTTAAGGTTTTGACTGTCGATCTTGGCAGTTCTTGCAGGAGAACAGCTTGTCCGCAGAAAGAACTGATGATAACGTGCATCTCCACACGCCTGGGACAGACGAGAAGCGGGTAACCGAGCGGGGGGAGAGCAGTGCGCTCAACGAGCAGGCTGGGGCTGGAGTCTGCTCCACCCAAGGGCCACTCTGGAGACAAGAGGCTCCAGCCGTGCTTTCGGCAGGAATGTTTTCAAAAGCTCCCAGGAGAAGGAGCAGCAATCAGAACAACACACTGCTGTTTGAAGGTCAGGGAATTCTTTTGTACTCTCTGCCGTGAGCAAGAAGGCTGGAGAATGCGCGTCCTTGTCCGGAGTGTTCTCCCCCTCCCCCGGCACCGTGGACATGGGGGGCGGGCCACACTGTGGGGGTGCCCCGAGCACGGTGGGGGCTGAGCAGCATCCCTGGCCCCACCCACTCGGTGCCACACCCCCAGTATGACGACCACAGATGTCCCCGGACACGGCCCAGTGCCCCCTGGGGGCAAGATCGCCCTCAATTAAGAATCACAGAGTTCACCTAATGTATGCAAAATATCATTTCCCCGGTGGCCCCATTGCGGGTGCTCGGAGCTGCCGGCAGTTCATGCCTACCATGCTGGAAATCGCGGCTCTGGACACGGGATTCAGCTCCAAGACAAGGTCTCATCCAAAGGAAAGCCGGCATCACGAGGGCCCGGAACACCGAGCCCAGGTGACTGCCGAGGTGAAAGTCTAGTGCCCTCAGGGGACGGGGGGTCAGAGCTTCCCAGGCAGCGGGAAGACCCACCCAGTGGCCAGGGTCCCCGTTACAGACACAGTGTGAGAGACACCGGGACCCTGCCCCCAGGGGACCTGGGCCATGGCTGGGGACATCCGTGGTTGTTCCCAGCGTGGAAGGAGGAGCTCCTGGCGTCCAGTGGGTAGGGCCAGGGAGACTGCCCCGCGTCCCCACAGCGCCTAGGACGCGCCCCCAAGGTCGCGAGGCCAGCGCTTCCCTCTCCCCCCCCCCCCCCCCCGGGATGCTGGTCCCAGGCAGGGGTGGCTCGGGATCTGCAAGGCGGGGGGCGAGGTGCCTGGGACAGGGTGACCAGGGACTCTCGGTGCTGGGACGTCCTGGAGCATGGGACAGGGCGGTCACGGAGCTCCAAGGGGGCAAGCGGAGGGCCGGAAACACCCGCCTGCCGCCTCACCTCCACCCACAGCCGGCTCAAGGCCCAGGCCGCGGGCCTTCTCTGCCCCCTCGTGGCCGCCAGGGGCACTGCCACGCTCTGGCCCGGACCCCCAGCCCCACACCCCAGGAGCAAATAGCCCAAACTCCCGCTTATCACTTAGCTCTGGCATCTGCTGGAGGACAGGTGGCAGGGGCCTTTGCTCAGCGACGCCCGGCTGCTCAGAGATAGTAGACCCTGGGCGGGCTCTCGCACGGCCGGACGCCCACAGACACCTCACACGGCGCCTGACAAACAGGATGTGCCCCGCGAGTGACTGTGTAGTTAGAACCAGGAAAAGCCTGGCATATGCCCCCTGCGAGGAGCTCCCACAGGCAAGCCCCTGCCAGGTCTGCCCATGGCGTGCCGGCTCATGGAGTCATCCCGCGCCACGCTGCCCGGCGTCCCCCACCCCGGCCCGCACGGCGGGTGTCAGACCCGTCAGAGAATCTGCGTCGAAGATTTAAGCTTAAAAGATGCACTCCGAGGGCACCTGGGTGGCTCAGTTGGTTGAGCGACTGCCTTCGGCTCGGGTCATGATCCTGGAGTCCCAGGATCGAGTCCCGCATAGGGCTCCCTGCTCGGCGGGCAGTCTGCTTCTCCCTCTGACCCTCCCCCCTCTCATGCTCTCTCTATCTCATTCTCTCTCTCAAATAAATAAATAAAATCTTTAAAAAAAAAAATGCACTCCGAATAAAACGCAGGTGAATTGCTTTTTAGCATCTTGAAATTTGGGGGGATGCCAAAGGAAACGCAAAGGCCAGCGCCAGTATACCCAATCGGTAGGAGAAAGCCCGCGGTGAGGACAGTGGTACGACCCGCTCAGAGCAGTACTCACAGCGGGGGTGACGGGCACCCGCCAGCGTCCACGCAGAGAAAGACGGAGGGCTCAAACACCGCGTATGAGGAGCTCAAGAACGTCGCCAATGGGGGGGACAGACCCCTAGCAGGGAGGTCAGTGAGGGCGCTCACGGAAGGCACAGCTCGGGGAAACGCAGAAAGCCCCAGCAGCCCTGAAACTGGCTGAGCAGATGGCCCTGCGGACGGCGAGCGGCTGTGGGTAGAGGAAGCCAGCACACGCTGATTCTCTCCGTCTCTCTCACACGCGCGGCAAACCTACGTGTGGGAGTTCGGCCCTGACGACAACCGGCCAAGGACGCACAACGTTTGCACGAACACATTCATCACAGAATGTAAAAAAGAGAGAGAAAAGAAGAACAGGAAAACAAACACCCCCACAGACCAATTAAATCAACCGTAAAATTATTTTAAAAGGAGTGACTAACAATTTGACCGTGATGGGGAATGCTAAGCGGGCGTCAGGAAAGATGAGGGAGACGCAGGTTTACTGACGAGGAAAGCGGCCCATCGAGCAGAAGGAGCACGTTAAAGAGTAAATCTTATTTATCCAGAATCACGCGTGTGGATGGAACTCACGGAGGGACGGGGGGAGAACGCTCACCAAGACGTCAGCATGCCGTCACCAGGCGGGGGCTTCGGTGGCCTTGCTTCTCCTTTGTCTGCACTGTCCTTTCTACGGGACGTCAGTCCACCTCCACCCGGCCGGCTGCTGGCGGTCTCCAAACGCCCCCCTGGCTGGCAACTCTGTGACATGGACGCCACACGGGAGATCATCTGCGTGGGACCCGCTGGGCACCCACACGTCACACCTGGCCCAGGGCTCCCATCGAGGCTCCTGGCCTCTGTCCTCAGAGACGGCCTCTCTCCTGAGCCGAGCCCAACCGTGTCTCCTGTAGCCTTACTGAGGCGCACGTTACGGGCCCTAAAACCCACCCGTCGGAAGTACACAAGGCGAGGAGTCTCTGGTGAGGGCACCAGCTCGCCCGACCACCCCCCACAGCGAGTACCCATTCCCACCCCAGCCGCTGGCGGCCACCAAGCACCTTCCCGTCCCTGCACATGGGCCTTTTCTAGAAACTTCATGGAGACAGACCCACGGGATGTGCGTCTTCAGGATCTGCCTCCTCTTCTAACATTTTTTCCTTTAAACACGTGCACACAGAGCTTGGGAATATCCAACGTTATAAAGACGTCCAACGTCCCTCAGATGTACCGACAAATGAAACACAACCCTAATCAAAGTTCCATCAGAATCTCTGCCGGAAACCGAAGTTGATCCTAAAGACCACAGGACAGAGAACACTGCGAGACAGCGGAGCCCTTCGTGGGCGGGCGGAAGGGCTGACTGGGGGCCGCCGCAGGATGAAAGCCACTCAACACCCTTTGGGAATGAGACCAACAGACGGACGGACGGACAGAGTTCAGAGAGCAGGATCCGAGCTCAGAGTCCTCCCGAGGCCGCGCAGTGCCTCAGTCGCCAGGACGGGCACCAGGTTTGAGAGATCCGCCACGTTCTTCTCCGGGCAGTGGCTCGGGACGGGCTACCCTCCACACCAAGCCAAGCGCCTCCCTCTCTCCCCCGCCCAGAACGGACAACTGAACCCCGCGTTCGCTTCGACAGCAGGGGCAGGAAACGCCACGACACTGACCTGTGCACGAGGCCGAGCTGTCCTGAGCGCCGAGGTTCAGGAACCACACGTCCGCTCCCTGGAAGGAAAACGGAACACTTCAGTGGGGCACCATTTGGTCAGAAACACGTGTCCATCGGTGGGGCAGCGAAGAAGGCTCGTGCTCACGGTCGGACTGCCATAAAGACCATTCTGGGGGTCCTGCCTTTCGGCTGCCCTGCCAGCCTCAGGGACAGGCCTCCCGGTGCAGAGGTGGGACTGAAGAAGGCAATTTGCCAGAACGGTCTGTGAGACGTTTGCGACGTCATCCCTGCTAAATTTTCCAAAGGCTCCCAAACTCAATGGATGAAAGGGTCGGACAATCATGTGACCTTTCATGCTTTGTAAAGATGTTCGCCCACATCACTTGACCCTCACGGTCATTCTGTGAGGAAGAGGTGGAAACTGAGTCAAGTCCCTGCCCCAGGGCACCCACCAACTCACCGGGGTCGGCCTAAGGAGACGTGAGGACCAAATGCCAGGTGGGGTCCTGGATGGGGTCCCGGGGCAGGAAAAGGACATCAGGAGCAAACTGCTGAAATCTGAACAGAGTGGGGCTGGGTCCACGGAAGCACATGCTCGTCACAAACACACTGTGGGTCCAGAAGGCGTGGCCATATGGGGGGGACGGGGCGATGGGCAGACAGGAACTCTCTTTGAAACTCTCCTGAAAATCTATAATTATTTTTAAATTAAAAGGTTATTTAAAAACAACTCAATTCTGGGGCGCCTGGGCGGCTCCGTCGGTGAAGCGTCCGACTCTTGGTTTCAGATCAGGCCATGATCTTGGGGTCGTGGGACTGAGCCCCGTGTCAGGCTCCGCGCTCAGTGCGGAGTTGACTTGGAATTCTCCCTCCCTCTGCCCCTCCCTATGCTCTCTCTCTCAAATAAATAAATCTTTTTAAAAAAATAACTCAATTCAGGGCGCCTGGGTGGCTCAGACGGTTAAGCGTCTGCCTTCGGCTCAGGTCATGATCCCAGGGTCCTGGGATCGAGCCCCGCATCGGGCTCCCTGCTCCTTGGGAGCCTGCTTCTCCCTCTGCCTCTCTCTCTCTCTCTGTCTCTCATGAATAAATAAATAAAATCTTAAAAAAAAAATAACTCAATTCAAAGATTTAAGTGCTGGCTCCCTTTCTGGGCGTTCGGGCCACTTTGCCGTCAACCCGGGCCTGGGACGGAGAACTGAAATCCCCACCGTCACCTGCAGGTGGCGTCACGGGCTCAGAAACGCGTCAGACATGCTGGCGGAGCTGCGGGAACCCTGAGCTGGCAGGGGGAGAGCTGCTGCGGCTGGAGGCCAGGCCAGAGGGCGCCCGGAGGCAGGGCCGACCCGCCGGGATGCGAGACGAATGGCCGGAGCAATATGCCCCTGGCCCCGGAGGCCAAGACTCGCCTCAACCATGCAGGGGCTGTCTAGGCACGTGATCCTTCAAGTTTTTATTTCTGAATCAAGTAAAGGCTCACAGGAAGTTGCAAAACTAGTGCAGAGGGGTCCTGGGCACCCTGCGACCATGGTGGCTCCTTACACAGCGGGGGGACGCTGTCAAAACCGGGCACGTGACTGATAACCAGGCATCGTTTTCCAGACCATCTCAGGGACATAGTGTTCTCATGCCACAAGGAAGTGCACAATAAAGTGCTTTTTCGTATCCTCAGAGTTGTGCAACTATCACCACTAGCAACTTTCGGGCTTTTTCATCTTCCCTAAAGAAGCCCCGCCCCCATCAACGGTCACTCCCCACCTTCTCCCCCGCCCCGGCCCCCCGAGCCCCCTTCCCGTCCGCGGATGAGCCCGTTCTGGGCGTGTCACCCACGTGGACTCACACCCCGCGTGGCCTTCCGTGTCCGGGTCCCTCCCTGAGTGTCCCGCACCCATCAACGGTCACTCCCCACCTTCTCCCCAGCCCCGGCCCCCCAAGCCCCCTTCCCGTCCACGGATGAGCCCTTTCTGGACGTGTCACCCACGTGGACTTAAACCCCGTGTGGCTTCTGTGTCCGGTTCCCTCCCTGAGCGTCGTGGGCTCGGGGTCCCTCCCCGGGGCCGCGCGTGTGGGTCCCTGGCTCCTGTCCGCGGCCGAGGGACGCTCCAGTGCGTGGGGGACACGCTGTGTGTGTCTGTTCACTACCGATGGGACACTCGGGTACTTCACCTCCATCGTGAACATAGTGTCATGAATCCTTTCAAAGATGGTTTCTCACTCTTTGCCTTCATGTGTACCAACTGCAAATCTCCCTGCCCCCAGCCCGGAAACACCAGCCTGCACTTGAACTTGAGCACCTCGGCGACCACCTCAGATGCCCCCACCTTGGCTGCGCTCAGCCCAGGCCCGCTTGAGCAACGCAGCCCTGCAGCTCTGTCCCGGGGCCCACGAGACCGCAGGCTGCCAGGTGCACCAGCCGGCTCCTGGCTGTCCCTGTGACCTTCACCAGGCAAAAACGCTGGGCTTTCACTTCCCCGTCAGAGGGAACCACAAGCCCTCCCGAAGGGCCAGCAGCGGTCCTGCACGAGGAGCTGGACCCGGCAGCAGGACCTGCTTCAGAATTTGCAGAGCTGGCAGCCAAATGGATCTGGGATCCCTCGTTCAAAAGTTATGCCAAACTTGAAGAGAACTACGGCAGAGCCTGCAGACCCCACGCAGACCCTGGCCCGAGGCGCTGCCAGGGAGGTAGGCAGACCTCAGACACACACAAAGAAAGCTCTGGAGGAGTGCCCGGTGCCAAGGGAGAGATAAATCACACCTGGAAACAGTTTCCAACGGTGGCCATCGGGGCGCCCGCGTCAGAAGGACCACCACCATTTGTCCTAGGGTGCACTTCTCACAACCTGGGACCCTCCTCTTGTCCACACACTTCCCTCCTCTTTCCCTTTCCTTTACATGAGATCGAATTCGCCGACCATGACATTCACCCTTTCAAGTGTCCAATTCGGTGGCTTTTAGGATTTCTGCACTAACTCCTGGATGCGATCCTCAGCCCCCGAGGGGCCCCCGGGCCATGCCGGGGTCCAGCCCAGTGTCCCGGGAGGTGCAAGACCCAGCCACGCAGGGGCCGCACCCCACACACACAGCACACAGCCATGACCCTGGGGTTTCCTGACCCCCAGCTGGTGCTAAGGGAAGGCCTGCGGAGCCCGGGGGCAGCCGGGGGAGACCAGGCAGCCCCCACAGAGCTGGGTGGCAATGGCCAGGTCCCCCCGGAGGCTTGGCTGTGACTTGGGAAGGGCCGGAACCCCGCTGCAGCCTGTGGGACAGGCCCAGGGGCTCGGTGAGCGCAGGGGTGGCTGGAGAGAGCCTGGTCATGCAGGCCCCCGTTCTTGGCCATCAGCGGCATCATCTGTCAATGGGAAAAGGGAAGACAAAACACACGGATCACAAGCCAAGGGCGCTCCAGGGGCTTCCACCAGTAATTCCCGGTGGTTTCTACTTCCCTCGTCATTCTGAAGCCTAAGGTCTCTGAATGGTGAGTGGGGGACACGGGCAGCGGGACCCTTAGCTCCCAACCCTGGAGATTCGAAACTCCCAAAAGCAGGGCCGTGAAACCGGATATCAGGGGAGATGACAGGCCGACCCCTGATGAAGGAATCACGTTGGGCCGCGCCCCTCAGAGCCTATGGTCAGCATCTCTGGATTAAGGAACTGAGGAGCCGGCCCCAACTGACACGTGACGGCTCATCTGGGAGGAAGGCGCATCGCAACCCACTGTGCCTGGTCAGAGCCTCCGGGATTCTTCCAGAGGGCTGGCACAGCCCTGCTTTGTGCAAACACTACTGTCCCTCCCTCTAGAATTCAGGGTCCCCCGTGCCCCGGCACTGCGGATCATTCTCTGTGGGGGTGGGGGTTAGGGGGCACCCTGGCGCCGGGGGGACCGAGCAGCATCCCCCAGGCACTCAATGCCACGACGACCACAGAGTCCCTGCAGGGAGGAGGGGGCGCGCTGCTCGACAGCCTGCCCAACAGCTTCCTGAAGCTTCTATTTGAGGGTCCGTGCCCAACTGGACACACTAGCCATGAGCTGCTGCCACCTCTGAGTGCCCTGTCCCCTCCTGGGGGGTAAATCCCTTTTTGGGTAGCACCGTGTCACCAATCTCCCGGGCCGGGGGAGGGGTGGGGCAAAGACTGAACCTGAACATCAACTAGGACTTCGGTTAACGGTCACATATCAATATCGGTTCATCGATGACAACAAATGTGCGGTGCGAGAGCAAGATGGAAACTACGGGGAAATGTGGAGGGGGCGGGGGCTATGCGGGAACTCTATTTTCTGCTCAGTTTTTCCATAAACCTAATGCTACTCTAAAAAGCAGTCTATTAAGAGAGGGTCTTGAAGAGACAAATTAGAATTCCGATTTTAGAAAGGAGGAAGGGAGCAGGGAGGGGAGAGGGAGCCCGTCTTAGGCCAGATGATCACTAAGTGCTCACATTTCACCAGTGATTCCTTCAACGAGCTGTTATGAACCAGACCCAGAGAGAAGCTGGGTCCGTCCTGGCCAAATGCATTTCCTACTTGTCCCCCCAGAGCTCTTGCGAGTATTGTTAACAATATAGTTCGGTGAGGATCAGCCTCTCCTGAATGCTCAGGCCTGGATTAACCTACACCAGAGCCATCCCCCAGGCCCAGGGACCAGAGTGGACCAGAGCCCTAATAGAATCAGTCCCAAACCTCTGCCCTCGGATTACTCCCAAATCCCATTTGGCCAACGGAAAGCCTATTGCGGCCGGTGATGAGCTGACTTCTGCAAGATGGCACCAAGCAGACCTCACCGTCCGAGACACCCAGGGGACCCTGACACCAACATGGTCAATACCGGGGCCCTGACGCCGACGGGGCCTGATCAGCGGAGAGCTGATTCACCTGCCGTCAGCACGGACTCACCTGACGTCCTCACCTAGATGTTTGGTCAACCATCACAGGGGTCTAATGGTAAGCACTGAGCAGTGGATTTTTCATTTTCTTGTTTTCCCAACACCTATTGGCCTGATGATGTGGGGAGACACAAGAGCCCAATGGGACACGAGAAATTCAACGAGGGGAGAGCAGCCTAACAACAGGGGTGAGAAAAGGAAATCTTTGTGATTTCACGAATTAGCACAACATAAATGCCAACACCAAGTTTCTGAAACTGAACGAAGCCCCTGCCTTTACCTCCTTTCCTCTGAAGCAGGGTCTCTCCCTCCCCCCCCAGCACTGCTGACTCTCTGTGGGCCCCCCCGGGCGCTGTGGGGGGTCGAGCAGCACCCCACGACCCCGCTCGCCCAAGGCCAAGAGCGCCCCAGTTGTGAGGAGGCCAATATCCCCAGGCACCCCCCACCGCCCCAGGGGGGCAGGACACCCCCAGTTGAGATGGGCCGCCCCGACCCGGCGGAGGGCAGAGGGCAGATCTCCCCTGCCCGGGCTACAGTCCACTTCTCCAGGAAATGAGTGGGTGGGACGAGGGCGTCTGAGCCCCCTCGACTTCCCATGCTGATGCGCCCCCCCCTGCCCCCGCCTCATGCTGCCACCCCCGGCGTGGGGCGTGGGGCGTGGGGCAGGAGCGCTCGCCTGCTTGCCTGCTAGGAGGCTCGATATAGCAATGCAGCCCCTCCTTTAGGCACTGCAGCGATCAGCCCAGCCTTCCCTCGTCACCACAGCAACCATCTAAATCTGTCACCCCACGAGGCTCTGACTGCAAATGGAGGGGGAGGAGAAGCCTGGGGGCCGGGACCGTGGGGAGGCGCCCAGGGGGGAGGTGACACGGCTGACCCCGGGCTCTGCCAGGACAGACCCAGGGTAGGTGCCATCACACCCCGATCAGACAGGACACGAGGGTACGGTCTGCTTGACCCCAGGGTTAAAGGTCTCCGGGAGCCAAGTACCAGAAGGCGGAGTCTCCGGGAGCGGAGGGAGTGCGGCTGCCCTGTGATCTCAGGTCCATGGCCACTCGGAGGCCCTCCCAGCCCTCCCCCACACAGCCCGGGGGGGGGTCACCTGGCTCCCACCAGGACCATCGGGGGTCATTCTGCCCTCACACGTGGACAGGGATCTGACTCAATTCTCCCCCCAAAATCTGGCACGGCTTACATGGCCGGGTCATTCTCCGCGGGGGCGTCCTGGGTGCAGTGGGGGCCGAGCAGCATCCCGGACCCCCACCCCTCGATGCCAGGAGCCCCTGGCTGTGATGACCACAGATGTCCCCAGACACGCCCATGTCCCGGGGGGCAGGACCGCTCCCCTGTGCGAGGTCATCAAGCCCCCACCACCTGGAATTGTGATGTTTGTAGGGACAGGCAGTTGATTTGGGAGAGGACCAATGTCTGACCAAAAAAGGGAGACAGAGAGAGAAAAGACAATATGTAGAAACAGATTTCTTTTTCCACTCAGAATTAAAATGGTGACACAGTCCCACGGAAGGGGGTGGGTGGGGACGCATATTCTTATACCCAAGAGGCAGCGCTGCAGCGCGCTGTGTGTCCCGACTTCCAGGCTCACGGCCTCCTCTGTGCCTCAGTTTCCAAATCCGTAACACAGATGACGGGAGCACCTACCCGACAAGTGCTTTCCAGATTAAACAGCTGAAAATCTGGGGGCACCTGTGAATCAGCCGTTAAGCGTCTGCCTTCGGCTCAGGTCGTGATCCCGGGGTCCTGGGATCGAGCCCCGCGTCGGGCTCCCTGCTCCGCGGGAAGCCTGCTTCTCCCTCTCCCACTCCCCCTGCTTGTGTTCCCTCTCTCGCTGTGTCTCTCTCTGTCAAATAAATAAATAAAATCGTTTAAAAAAAAGAGAGAGCCGGACATCTATACGATGTTACAATCAGTGCCTGCCACTGTGAACAGCGCCCAGCCCCTTCACCATCGGAGCTTCTGCGTTACAGAAGACGTGTCACCGAGTTAAGTCACAAACAACTTCTCCATCACTTAGAACTTGAGTTGCCGGCTTTGTTGACAACACCAGGGCCCAGCAAAGTGTTCCCAGGAAGGGCCGGATGGTCAATACTTTCAGCGTGTGAGGCAGGTGGTCTGTGGTTACTACACGACCTGGCTACGGTAGGCAAACGGGTGTGGCCATGTGCCAATAAAACTTTATTTACAAAAGCAGGAGGCCTGGGGCTGGCCCATAGGCTGCAGCTTGCGACCCCTGGGGCAGAAGACGGTCTGTTAAAACATGGCACTATTTTAGCCGCAGATGCTCATAGCCAGACACCACTGCAGAGAGAGCGGTCCGATCTCATCCCGAAACTAGACCGTGTGTGGGTCACATGGAAAAGCTCCGTGCTGCCCCAGACCGTCACCCAGCAAAATGATCTCAGACCTTCCTGCAACAAAGGACACTCACAACCCCAGAGGTGCCGCTTTTAAATTCCTAAGAGGGCGGCTGCTTTCCCATCAGCGGGAAAAAATCCATCCCCCAACTTGGTCGTAAATACCTCATCTTTATCGACTGGCTAGCGAGCCTTGGCTGCAAAGGGCACCCAGAATGTCCAGACCTGGTGAGCAAAACTGCCACGAGTAACAGACCGCATGACCCACCCCCCGAGTGGGACATGGTTCATGTGCATGGAAGGTCTGAGAAACCGCCCCAGCCCAGCAGGGCCTGAGATGTGACAAGTGAATGTCGCGTGGGGTCCTGGATGAGGTTCTGGGGCAGGAGAAGAGAATTAGGGGAAAAGTAGAGAAATCTGAGGTATGGATAACAACATGCCGATATCGGTCTTTTATCTGTGACAAATGTACCGCACTGAGAGAAGATGGGGACCGCAGGGGACCTGGGTGTGGGCTCTGTGGGAACTCTGTGCTGCCTTCCCCATTTCTCTGGGGATCTCAAACTATTCTAAAATGAAAGTTTACTGAAAAAGAGAAAAGACTGTGACGACGGGCAATTAGCTGTTGATGCAAGGGAACGCTCCAGAGTGTGACTGAGGGAGCATTAAGTCCCTGTGACAGCACCTAATAATGACATGATTATATAAAACCTAGAAGAGAAAGACGCTAAAAACAGGATATGCTAATCAACAGGGGAAGTTTGCTCTTATGACAGGAACGGCGGGGGGTGGGGGGAAGACAGGTGGCTGAGCAGCCCCCCCGGGCAGCCACGGTGGATCCACCACAGGGTCCTGCTAGAGCAGGCCCCTGTGACATCTCAGGCCAACCTGGACACCGTGGTGCATCCACTCAGGAGGCCTGCTGAGTGTCCAGCGCCTGGGCCTGGAGGACGGCAAAGGTTTTACAGATGGAGAATTCTGGAAAATAAGAGGGAAGCTGTGGGCCAAAGAAAGAAAGAACTAATAGAACATGGCATCCTGGTCTTTGCAAGTTACCTTATTAGACACTTTCATCTACACCAGGGTCTCTCCCCCTCGGGCCCGCAGACCACCAGGGCTGGTTCATTCTCTGCGGGGCCGTCCCGGGCACTGTGGGGGCGGAGGAGCATCCCTGACCCCACCCCCTCCATGGCAGGAGCACCCCCGGTCGTGACAACCACAGACGTCCCCAGACATCACCCAGTGTCCCCTGTGGGTAGAACCCCCCCAGATGAGAACTACCATCCTATAATACCTAACAATCTACACACAACCCATAGGAGTATAATTATCCCCACTGTACAGATGGGGTAACTGAGGCTCGGAGAGGAGATGAAACCAGCCTGAGAAGAAAGGGATATCACTTTAGTAAGGAGAGGCCTCTGAATTGGGAAGGAGGCAATGCTCATCTATCAGGGAATGGAGGGCAAATCTGGCCCACTACTTGCTTTGTAAATAAAGTTTTATTCAAACACAGCCATGCCTATTCACTTATACACCATCTCTGGCACATCTGTTACCTATAAAGGAAGAACCTGGCAACTGCAACAAACGGCTGGCCTGCAAAGCTGAAAATACCTACCCTGTGGGCCTTTACAGAGAGTGTGGACTCCTCACAGGGAGATCCTGCATCACCACTTCAAGGCCCTGCAGGGTTTCCTTTTCAGACTCTCGTCTAAGTGTGCAGTGCCTATTCTGTTGAAGGAATGCACACAACACAGCCAGCCTCCCTGGAAGTAAGGCAGATCTGGCCTGCTTCTGCTTGGCTCTGGCCCAGGAGGCCTGCCCCGTGCTCCCCCCGGGGCCAGAAGAGGGCCTGCCCCCCCACCCGCCTTCCAGGGAGCGCAGGTCGTCGTAGGTGTGCGGGGACTGTCGGTGAGTGGCAGCTGGTGGCATGCCAGCCCATCGGCCTTCGAGGCCCCGGTGTGGGGGCTGTGCTGTCACCCCAACCCTGCTCTCACGTGGGACGCAGCGGAGGCTTCTGCTCCGGGCTCTGGGGCTCGCCGGACTCTGCAGGTCAGCCCTGCGGCCTCCCAAGGGCAAAACATGCTGAGTGAGCATAAGCTCATCCTCCCGGAGCTCCAGCGGCCTCGGCACCACTCTGGGTCCCTGTGCTGAGACCCACTGGATGTTCTGGAATCTGAAGGTCACCTTGCTCCACGCTTTCTCCCCCCAGGACTGTGGGCACAGGGGGCAGGTCACTCTCTGGGGGGTGGGCACTCTGGAGGGCTGAGCGCCATCCCCGGCCCCACACATTCAATGCCAGGACCACTCCAGCCGTGACCATGAAAAATGTCCCCAGATTCTGGGCAGTGGCAAATAGGGAAACTGCTTGCTCTCTAAAAGTAACTCCTGGGGCGCCTGGGTGGCTCAGTTGGTTAAGCGACTGCCTTCGGCTCAGGTCATGATCCTGGAGTCCCGGGATCGAGTCCCACGTCGGGCTCCCTGCTCGGCGGGGAGTCTGCTTCTCCCTCTGACCCTCCTCCCTCTCATGCTCTCTGTCTCTCATTCTCTCTCTCTCAAATAAATAAATAAAATCTTTAAAAAAATAAAAATAAAAATAAAAAATAAAAAATAAATAAAAGTAACTCCTGGATGGACCCACAAGACCTGACTCCACCCAACACTTGGAGGCTGAACCAGGGGGGCCCAGTGGTGCCAGAAAACCAGAACTCCAGTGCAGCAACCCTGAGACCTCGAGACAGGCCACGCCCAGCAAGTCTGTTTCCTGAAGCTTGCGTCCTTCCTGACCCGAGCCTCACTAACCGTATGCGTTTCCTGGGGTGGCCGTAACAAGTGACCACAGGCCAGGCGGCTTAAAACCACAGGTACTTCTCTCCCACCTCTGGAGCCGGAAGCCCGAGACCCAGGCGTGGTCAACAATGATGACAGTCTGGAGGAAGGAGGCCGGAGGCCACCTCTCCATCTGCCCCAGATGCCGGTGGCCCTGAGCCCCACGTGGCCAGCAGCGGCCAGCCATGTCCTTCACACTGACCACAAAGTGCTCCCAGGTAACTTTCCCTCCCCTGCATTCCAACATGCTTTTCTGACTTACAGTCACCTCCAGGGGGGCTGTGTGTGGGAATGAGCTGCCACGGGGACATTCCCCTACAAGGGTGGATGGAGGGCCATGGTGGGAGGGGGGCAGCGTGCCATGCTCCAGCGGCCCGTCCTGGGGTCACAAGTGTGAGATGGGCCCCAGTGCAGGCAGGTGGTGACAATGTGGGGTCCTGGAGAGAGGACACCTGGCTCGCTCTGTCACCACATGGGAAGTGGCCCAATGTCACCAGCTCTTCCAAGCATCCTGGGGAGCTGGGAGGTCTTTCATTATAAAATTGCCTGATTTTTAAATGTTGGCAGTAATTCAAAGTTTAAAACCCCTGGGTTCTGGCTCAGCCAGGGGATCAGGGTCAACATCAGCTGTGGACGGCATGAGCCCCTCTGTGTGTTCTTACCCAAAACCACAATCTTAGTCGGACTACGAGAAAACACCAGAAAAATCCAGATCTGGGATGCTCTGCAAAGCTCCTGACCTGTTCTCTGCATGACCGGCCAGGCATGAAAGACAAGGAAAGTCAGAGAAACCGTCTCAGCCCAGAGGGGCCTAAGGAGACATGACAATGTCATGTGGGGTCCTGGCTGGAGTCCTGGGGCAGAAAAGGGACATCTTCTGCGAGATGGGAAAGAATAAGGAAATCTAAGTATAGACTTTAGTTAATCATAATGTATTGATATTGGTTCAAAAATTGTGACAAATGTACCACACTGATGTACGATGTTAATACCAGGGGACTCTGGGTGTGGGCTATATGGGAATTCTCTGTACTGTCTTTGCAACTTTCCTGTAAATTCAAAACTACCCAAGGGAAGTTTATTTTAAAGAAAGGTTTGCAGGGGCGCCTGGGTGGCTCAGTCGTTAAGCGTCTGCCTTCGGCTCAGGTCATGATCCCAGGTCCTGGGATGGAGCCCCGCGTTGGCTCCCTGCTCCGCAGGAAGCCTGCTTCTCCCTCTCCCACTCCCCCGCTTGTGTTCCCTCTCTCGCTGTGTCTCTCTGTTAAATAAATAAATAAAATAAAATAAAAGATTTAAAATATGGCTGGTGTGGGGTGCCTGGGTGGCTCAGTCGTTAAGCGTCTGCCTTTGGCTCAGGTCATGATCCCAGGGTCCTGGGATCAAGCCCCGCATCGGGCTCCCTGCTCGACGGGAAGCCTGCTTCTCCCTCTCCCACTCCCCCTGCTTGTGTTCCCTCTCTCGCTGTGTCTCTCTCTGTCAAATAAATAAATAAAGTCTTTAAAAAAAAAAAAAAAAGAAAGGTTTGCAAAGTGCAAACTAGGTGTATTGGTATAACACACTGCAGGATGTTCACGATTGCCTTGTAACTTGCTGTTAAAGGCTCAATGTGTCTTCCAAACTCAGTGGGCTTGTCCTCAGAAGTGACCATCAAATAAATATAAATATACAGCCATGATAATTTTTTTAGAAATTAAAAAGAAAAAAAAAAAAACTGCTGGGATGGTCAAGCACCCAGGTGTGAGGACAGGGTTCATTTAGTCTATGAACCAGCAAACACAAGTAGGAGAGCAATGGCAAAAATGGTTAGAAGGTGGGGAGCCCCTTGGGGGACACAAGCCTAGCCCTTCATGGTGGCAGAGGGGCACAGAGGTCCCTGGCCCCCAGCAGCCTCCCAGCCAAGAAGGGCCTTAAAACCACATCAGTGGGCACCACCCCCGAGCAGTAACAGTGACCACAGCGGCCCTCTGAGCTGGGGCCCTGAGGATCTTATGTCACTTCACCCTCACACCAATATGGCTGCAAGGTCAGGAACCACTCCTTTTCTGTTTCGTTAAGGAAAAAAGCTGTTTGATTGGGGTTTTTCTTTTAAGCTAAACAAAACACAAAATACTGCCCAAAGCCAGTAAGAGGAAAAGGAAGAATTCAAACTCAGGTTTAACTCTAAAGTTCACGAAGGGAGAGATCTGGTGTAACCCAGTGAATCCCCCCACTGGAGACACTCAAGGTTTGGAGACACTGGGAGTGCTCCTGGCATGGAAGGAGTAGGGCCAGGGATGCTGCTCAACCTCCACAGTGCCAAGGCGGCCCACAAACAACGACTCAGCCCCAATGTCCACAGTGCTGAAGGGGTGAGCCCCTGATGGACAGGGAAGGAGTAATAGCTTATCATACACCCAGACCTATAAGTGCTAACTCTGTAAGAGACCCAAGACATTGGTAAGTACCAAGAACTGCAGACCAGTACATCAACCAGCACAAGCCATCTGAATTACAACATTTTCTTGAAAAGATACATTTGTACATATACTTGCATATGCAAAGGGAAAAATATTCTAGAAAAAAACCAAACTGTTAACAGTTACAACGGTGAGTGGGATTGACGGGTGGGAGGTTTATTCTTTGTTTTATGCCCTTACATATAATTTGAAATTTTGTTTACCACGAGCACAATTGATAATTCAAAAATTACTTCTAACTGGGGATTTGATTATATTAATTATCTAGCCCCAAATGCCAATAGTACCTAGGCTGAGAAACCCAGATGCATGGAAAATATAATTTAGAGACATGACCACTGAAGAAGTAATATGTTAAAGATTATTTCCCCAGAGAAAGGAGGCAGAGAAATGAGAAACATGAAAAAGCTTCATGATTAGGAGGGAAAAACAAAGGCAACCATCAATGCAGACTAATATGTAAGACAGAAAGAATTACAGTTGGGGATAGGAGATGGCATCCAAGTTATGAAATCAAACAAAGTGGTAGCTATGGACTCTCCCACAGGAAACATGAGGACAGATTTCAATTCAAGTGCACAGCCCAACCCGTGCTTTAAAGTCTGTTCCAGCAGCACCTGGGCGGCTCAGTCAGTTAAGCGTCTGCCTTCAGCTCAGGTCATGATCCCAGGGTCCTGGGATCAAGCCCCACATCAGGCTCCCTTCCCAGCAGGGAGTCTGCTTCTCCTTCCCCCTCTCCCCTGCTGCTTCTGCACACTCTCAATCTCTCTCTCTCAAATAAGTAAAATCTTAAATAAAATAAAATAAAGTCTGTTCCATGGAGGTCTCTGGGTGGCTCAGTCAGCAGAACATGAGACTCTTGAACTCAGGGTCATGAATTCAAGCCCCATGTTGGGTGTAGAGATTACTTAAAAATAAAATCTTAAAACAACAACAAAAAAAGTCTGTTCCATGGAAATTGAGTCCATCTGGAGATCGAGTTCTTGTGGAGCTCAGCTCTAGGAATCTGCTTCCCAGTAGGCAGTGGGACAATCACGCACAGTCAATGAGCAGGCAATCCCACCTGCTACCACACAAAGAAGGAGCCTAGTGCTCCCACAAAAAGCAGGCACCATACAGAACACCTCCACACATAACTTACTAGGTGTTGGCCACAAACTTTCTAGAAAAGTAAACTTGAAGCCTTTAGCTCTCAGCTTTTGGCTTCAGTAAGTAGTTTCTTAATTATAAGGAAAAAACTAGGTGTTTTTTCTCTGCCATTTTTACTTAACAGTCTATCATTGGCATTTTCTTTTTTTTTTTTCCTTTTTTAAAAGATTTTATTTATTTGAGAGAGAGAGAGAAAGCAAGAGAGAGAGAGAACAAATGGGGAGGAGGGGCAGATGGAGAGAGAGAGAAGCAGGCTCTCCCCGCTGAGCAGGGAGCCCGACATGGGGCTCGATCCCATGACCTGAGCCAAAGTCAGACACCTAACTGACTGAGCCACCCACACACCCCAGTGATTGGCATTTTCTAAGTATTCTTTGAAAACAGAATATATGAAAACAAATATATGGCTGCCCATATATTTACATCGAGTTAATATACCATAATTGTTGAACCATCTTCCTTACTATCGGTATTTAGACTGTTCCCAATTTCTGCTTTACAAGTAATGCTAAAGTGAACATCATTATGCCTATCTCTAATTACTTTCTTTTTTTTTAAATGTTTTATTTATTTACTCATGAAAGTCAGAGAGAGAGAGGCAGAGATAGAGGGAGAAGCAGGCTCCCCGCCTAGCAGGGAGCCCGATGTGGGACTCGATCCCAGAACCCTGGGATCATGACCCGAGCCGAAGGCAGATGCTTAACCATCTGAGCCACCCAGGCGCCCCTCTAATTACTTTCTTAGTCTACATTTTTAAAGATGGCATTACGGGATCAGAGAGCATTAAATATTTTTAAGGTTTTTGGGAAAACACACTATTAAGTTATTATTGAGAAAGATTACTCCATTTTATACTATCCCCCTGTCTACACCCTCATCAACACTGGTATTTTTTATTACTCCTCACCTATTGTAAAGGTGAAAAATAGAATCTTCTTTATTTTTCAATAAACTTTTTTACTTTGGAATATGTTTAGATTTGCAGAAGAGTTGTAAAGATAATACAGACAGTTCCTACATCCTTCACCCAGCTTCCCTTAATGTTAAGGACTCATATAACCAAGGTAACATTTGTTACAACCAAGACAACAACATTGCTACATTACTATTAACCAAATCAAATTCAGATTTCACCAGTTTTTCCACTAATGGCCCTTTTCTGTTCTAGGATCCCATCTAGGATACCACACTGCATTTATCACACTTTGTTGTGATAATGTTGTCCCTAATCCTTAGAACAACCTTATAACCTAAGGTCTAACATCTCCATTTTGCTGATAAGATGAGGGTTCAGAGAGGTTAAGTGACTTGCCAAAGTCACACAGCTGGTGAGCAGCACGGCCCAGATGCAGGCCACACCTAAAAGACTCCAGATCCAGGAATACTGGGAGCATGATTCCTTCTCTCATTCCATCCTCACTTCCTTCAAACGTGCAGAGGCTGGTCTCTAATTCCCCACTAACAAACGAGGTGATCCAAGCAAGGTGATATAAGTGGGTAATTAGCCCACATGACAGAATTAAGTCATTAATTCTTCCCTTCAAATAGCCTCCCTGGGGAACTCTTTCAAAGCAATATGCCATCTCATAATGTTTCTGTATGCACCTTGGGAATCACCTTTGGAGAGAGTAAGAATCTTATACCTGTGACATATGGTCCCACAACTTAGCAATGACATCCCCCACTCAACCCAAATCGGCCCGCTCCTGTTGACCTCTGGCTGGCTGGAAGGCACTCAGATGGTCCCCCCGTGATCCCCAACTCCTGGTTCTCACGTCTTGTGTCGGCACCTGCCCCTGAATGTGGGCAGGACCTGCGGCTTGCTTCTAACCTCTAGAATATGGCAGCGGCGATGGGATGTCACTTCCATGATTATCTGGCGTGACAAAGTAACTCCCATCGTTCTGACAGACTGTCCCCTTTGCTGCTGTGACGAAGCAGGTTGCCTACCGACCAGCAGCCAAAAAAACTGAGACTGGCCTCCAGGTGACAGCCCATTAGAAACTCAGCCATGCCAGCAGCCATGTGAGAGGGCTCCGAGCTGGATCCTTTCCCAGTTGACACAAGTCGACAGTCCAGGCTGACGGTCTGATTGCAGCCTGACAGACCCTGAACAGAAGACCCAGCTAAGCTGCACCCGGATCCCTGACCCACAGAAACGGGGAGACAATAAACACGTCTCCAGCCGCTAAGTTTGTAGTGATTTGTTATGTGGCTTAGCACATAAATACAGGCTGTTTCCCAAATTCAAATCTACCCTCAAAAGATAAAAATGTGGGGGTGCCTGGGCGGCTCCGTCAGTTGGGTGTCCAACCCGTGATTTTGGCTCAGGTCATGATCTCATGGGTTGTGGGATTGAGCTCCGTGTCAGGCTCCAGGCTCAGCGCGAGTCTGCTTGGGATTCTCTCTCCCTCTGCACCTCCCCCCACTCGTATGCGCTCACTCTCTCTCTCTCTCTCTCTCTCTCTGAAATAAAATCTTTGGGAAAAAAGGATAAAAATCTGAAATTTATCTGAAACCTACATATTTGTATATCTGAAAATACAAGAGCAGCGTAGCCCACTCCCGGAGGCACTCACAACTGCGCATGTTAGAACTACAAATTCTCCCAAGGTGACTGGTAATGCGGAGGGCACCTGCATCGATGTGAAACCTGGGGTGGTGAAGAAGACACAGACCCCCTCAGCTGATGTTCATAACTCAGATTCTTGTGCTCAACAGCACATACCCCATCAGGCGGTTGCTGTACGGAGTTTGAAAGCTGTTCTGTTGTATACCACCAAAAAAAAAACTGACTCAGGAAATAACACTATGCATTATATATATATATCGTACTATTTTTCTTAAAACGGAACTGCTATAACGCCTCCCCCTCTGGCTGAGACTAGAATAGATAAAATCCAGATTTTTACACACTTGGGATTGGTAATGTTTTAACACATGGAAAATGCTATGGGGTTGCAAACTGCTTTATATTCTTCAAACATATTTCCAACTGTGCCAACCATCCTAACAGTTGGATGTGTTCATAAATGAACCAAAACAGATCACATTCTTGGGGACAGATGCACCGTGGAAACCAAAGGGTCTCTCTGCTGTAGGCGGTGGGGGGAGGCAGTCATTAAACCCCTGAACCATCACAGAAAACGGGAGTGTGGCCTTCGTGAAACACCAGGGCTCAGGGAACCCAAGGAAGGGTGAGGACTATGGCCACGTTCAGTGTTGCCCAATGAAAACCGGTAACCTCAGGGCGCCTGGGTGGCTCAGATGGTCTGCCTTCGGCTCAGGTCATGATCTCAGGGTCCTGGGATCGAGTCCCGCATCGGGCTCCCTGCTCCTTGGGAGCCTGCTTCTCGCTCTGCCTCTCTCTCTCTCTCATGAATAAATAAATAAAATCTTAAAAAAAAAAAAAAGAAAAAAAGGTTCTCTCTCAATTTACCATTAAAAAATAATATTAAAAAAAAAAGAAAAGAAAACCGGTAACCGCAAAGACCAGGAAATGCTGGCCAGCAAGAAGGAGAGGTTGCTCAGAGGTAAAGAAGCAGGGACCATTACTTCCCAGACTAGGCTGGTTAGACACCAGAAATACCGGAGTGCATGGCCCCTCTCCTGAGGACAGCTCTGAAGGACAGCCGTGACCTAACCTGGTTCCTGTGCACGTCTCGATGTGTACAGAACCACTGGGAAAGCACTTCCCCGGGGTCCTATAGGGCACAAAGACAACACATGAAAAACACATACTCCTTGCACAGAGTTCTCAATGGGAGAAGCGGGACAGTTCCGCCCCCAGGGGATGTTAGGCCAAGTCACGATGAGATGCTCCTGGCATCGAGGGGGTGGGGCCGGGGATGCTGCTCAGCTCCCCCAGCGCCTGGGACGCCTCACAGACAGTGAACTGCCTCGATGTCAGCAGTGCAGGGACGGGGATGGGGGCGACCCTGCTCAGTCTGGCCCTCGTATCTAAAGGGACTCCTCCATCTTTATCACAAAGACAAATCTGTGTCATCGCCACAGAGGGAAAAACGGCCGCTTAATTACATTTCCATATGTGTTTCGGAGAGTTTCCCTAGGGAAGATGGCCGGGAACATCACCTGGAGACAGGACTCCGCTGTGCGTCTCCCGAGCAGTCTAAGCCCAGCTGTGAGCCCCGAGTGTCCCTCTGTTAACAGGATATCCCAGAGCACCCCAAAATTTCAAACATGTTTTCTTTGGCTTTGATCCCTTTACAAACAGCGAGGGGCGGTCCTGCCCCCAGGAGGCGCGGTGCTGTGTCTGAGGACAGCTGGGGTGGTCACGCCCGGGGGCAGGGGGCGACTGGCATTGAGTGGGCGGGGCTTAGGGATGCTGCTTAAGCCCCACAATGCCTGAGACCCCCGCAATGTCAACGGTGCCACCGAGGGGAGGCCCTGGCTCCCAGGCAGCGCGTCTGGAGGAGAGGCACCGGGCGGGGGGTCAGAGTGCACAGTGGCGATCGCACCTGCCAGACAACGAGGCCACCGGAAACCCCGCAGAGCAGATGGCCGACCCACGGCGCTTGCAACGATCTTACCTCGTCACCACCGTGACTCTGAGCTAAGTGTTCTCACTTCCCCATTTACAGGTGAGGGAGCATGGAGGGAGGGCCCCCAGGAAGCTGGCGAGGGCTTCAGATTTGGTTGGGTTTTTCTTCGACACTGCGGCCCCTGTGTACTCATCCTATGACCTGGGGCAGGCTTTACAAGTGCTCGGCTTTCCGACCCGGAGCGCTGGGAACAAGGGCACACGCCTGACACGTGTGAGGCAGGGTCTCTCGCCCCCAGCACTGTGGGCACTCAGGGCCAGATCATTCTCTGGGGTGGGGCCGTCCCGGTTTAAGGGTTAGATCAACAACGTCGGCGGCCATGAGGGCGTCTGGCATGGAGGGGGTACTCAGTGAAGGCTTCAGCTCCTTTTAATTTTTCTGGGGGCCGGGGGCGTAGGGGGCCAGGCCCAGCGTGGTGCACTCCTGACCGGGGCTCAGCCCTGAGCCCTCCGAAGCCTCCGGGTGAGGCACCAGGATTCCCCTTACTGCCTGCCCGAGCGGAGACAGGACGCCCCCCTCCACAGAAGCCAGCGTGGCCTGCCACTCCCCAACAAACCGTCACTGGGACACCACGAGCCCTCCTGTCCCACCCAGAAATTCCTCACCTCGGCCACCAGCATCCGACCACCGGGGCCTCTGTGTGGCTGTTCTGGCAGGGTGAGCACCCTTTGGAAAACGGCGTGCCTGGGGTCCAGCCCCTCGTGTGCAGCTCTGAGTGCAAAGGGGGTGAGTGGCTGCGGCCGCTCGTGTCTCAGGGCGCACGGCATCCACTGCTGGGCTCGGGCACGGAGGCAGAACAGCGTAATGGAGAAGCCACGGAACGCAACCACCCAGGGATGGCACGGTCACCAGCCGGGGGGCTGTCCGTCGGGGTTCCTGGCAACCTGGCCACGCTTGGCACACCTGTTGTGGGGAGTGAGACCACCTCCTTACTCTGCTCCCACAAGGGCCCTGACCTGGGACGGGGGATGAGATCGTGTGCCTGTTTCCCCTTCTGCAACACAGACAGGGGTCCAGCCTGGCGGGGCCACGGCAGCAGGCAGCTTCCTCCGCACTTCACCTCCGACCCCATTGGTTTCGTGGCAGCCCACTGCTAGGAGCCTCAGCTCCCGGAGGGGCCTCTGGTGTCAGGTCCATACCCACCACCACGGAATCCCACCCCCGCCTGCAGCCCAGGGCCGCCCAGCCCCTGCCACGCCATCTTCAACAACCAGGGACCGAGGGCTTCCCAAGACAGTCCGTCTGGCTCCCCAGCAAGTCCAGCCACTGCGGTTCTGCCCCCACGCCGCCAGGAACGGGTCTGATGCCTGAGGCGGCGGCTGTTAATATTAAACACTCGTAATAACAGTGCGAACAGAACAGCGGCCACCACACCCTCCCAACCCTGCGGACGATCCTGGGGGGTGACTCCTATTCCTTTGTGCCCACGGGGAAACAGAAACAGAGAGACTCAAGTCACACAGGGAGAATGTCACCCAGGGCTGAGCAGCAATTCCAACCCTGAAGCCTCACTACGCCACAATGCCCTCCACGTTCCAGAAGGTTCCAGAAAGGCCCATAACTCCCAACCCGTCACCTCTTCCGTACCTTACTCCCCAGGTCCCTCTTCCTCAGCAGTGCCACATCCAAACCTGACTCACCAGTTCCTCCCAGAGACCCGGGAGCACCTTCCTGCCTCCCAACCTACGCCTCACATGCGGCTGCTGAAGGCCCAGGGCTGGCAAGACCAAAGTCAAGGGCGTGACTGCTCCGCAGCCCCAGACGCAGAGGAATTCACGTCCTCGTGCCAGACTCACAAGGACGGGACATAAATGAGAACGTGCCTGCGAGCACGGCTCCACGGGGCTTGACCTAAGGCGGAGGGAGGGGAGGGCCTCTTGGGAAGAAGACAGAGCCATTCTCCACTGCCCTTAACCTGCAATGGTCACGTGTTCCGAAATATGACCACTTAGACCAAGAGGTATTTGGGGGCGGGGGGTTGACAGAGTACACAAAATAGAAAATTTATAATGTTAACCAAAGTATACATTTCAATGGCATCTAGTATATTCATGGAGCTGTGCAACCATCACCTCCAACTAGTTCCAGAACATTCCATCTCCCCAAAAGGAAACCCCGTCCCCATCATTTGTCACCCCCCTTACCCCCTTCCCTAGCCCCCGGCCCCCACGAGCCCCCTTCCCGTCCGTGGATGAGCCTGATCTGGACGTGTCACCCACGTGGACCGCGCGTGTGGGTGCCTCACTCCTGCTGGTGGCCGAGGAACGCTCCCATGCGTGGTGGACATGCTGTGTGTGTCCCTTTATCCGTCGATGGACACTTGGGGTCTTTCCACTTGGAGGCTGTTGTGGATCCTGCTGCTGTGAACACGGTGAGCAGGTTTTTTTTTTGTGGACACGGGTTCTTGTTTCTCTTGGGTGGACACCCAGGAGTGGGACCGCTGGGTCAGAGGGATACCCCACGTTTTACGTTTTTTGAGGAACCGCCCGACTGCCTTCCAGAGCGGCCACCCCCTCGTGCTCCCCCCGCCCTGGGGGGGCTCCGAGGTCCCCCGTCCTTGACAATACTTGCTAGTGCCCCTTTGTTGGATTCTGGCCGTCCTGGTGCGGTGACGTGCTGTCTCACTATGGTTTTGATTTGCATTTCCCTGAGAGCTAAAGGACACTGAGCATCTTTTCACGTGAAACCAATAATTTTTTAATTTTTAAAAAATTTTTACTTGAGGTAGACTCCCTGCCCAACGTGGGGCTTGAACTCAAGATCCTGAGATCAAGAGTTGCATGCTTCACTAACTGAGTTGGCCCGACACCCTGAGACCCATTATTTTTTTTTTTAAAGATTTTTTATTTATTCATTTGAGACACAGAGATACAGAGAGAGAGAGCATGAGAGACCCATTATTTTTAATACTAGGAACCAGGTACCCAGGAACCAGCTCCACACTCTCAATCCCACGGCTTGAAGAAGTGCGGCAGTCCATCCCCGAGACACAAAAATCCTATGCAAAATGCAGGCGGTGCAATTAGGAGGAGCTACGAAGTGGGGGAGCCCCCGGGGCTGGGGTCCTTCCTGGCACGCTCCCCCATCCTGAACCTCAGTGTACGCCTCTGAAGACAGGACCCCAGACGGGCACCTCAGGGAGTTGCTCTTGGGGTCAGCGCAGCCCTGGGTGGGAATCACTGCACGCAACGGGAAGTGAGACAAGAGTGGCCAGCAAGTCACCTTGCCCTGGAGCAGGAGAAAGGGGGAGTGAGCGAGACACCAACCAACAAAAATGGAAGCTCAACGCAAAGAAAACTGGGCCAGGCCCCCTGGCGACTGCAGACAGAGGTGGCTGGGAGTCCAGCAGGTTCAGAGCATCGGGCGCTGGAGAACGGTGGACGTGGGGGGTAGGTGAGAGCAGGGCGAGGCAGAGAGGCGGCCCCACGAGGGGCAGGCTGACGGTGAGCAAGCGGAGTGTGCGAGTGGGCCCAGCGCAGAGGGCATTCCAGGCCAGGGAAACAGGGGCGAGACCCGGGGGGCGCCAGGGAGAAAACTCAGCCGCGCTGAGAAAGCTGCCCCGGTGGCGGGCTGGCGCAGGGCCCTGCCGACCTAGGCCCCAAGGCAGAAACGAGGATGGGGGCGGGGAGCCGACGAATGGGATCAGCCAGAGGAACTCAGATCCTTCCAGAGCCCCCGGGGCTGAGCCGTCAAAGGAGCAGCAAATGGACAAAAGTCCCACCAGGCACAGAAGCACGATCGATAAGTTTAATAATAGGTGATGGGCCCCACGATGCTGCTCCCGCGTATCCATCAGCCCTGAAAGCATCTGTCCACACAGAAGCCTCAACACACACGTTCACCGCATCACATTCACGACAACCACAAGGCGGAAGCAAGCCACGTACCCAGCAACGGATGCAGGGATAAAGACAATGCGACGTATTCATTCAATGGAATACTGTTCGGCCAGAAAATATGAACGTTGATGGACCCCGAGCCCACGACGCTCGGGGAGGGAACGAGACACAAAAGGCCGCACGGGGTGTGAGTCCACGTGGGTGACACGTCCAGAACAGGCTCATCCATGGACGGGAAGGGGGAAGGAGGCTCGTGGGGGCGGGGGGCCTGGGGGAGGGCACGGGGAGTCCATGCTTCATGGGAACAGAGCCTCAGTTTGGGGAGATGGAAAGTTCTGGAGACGGATGGTGGGGGTGGTTGTGCTTCATGCCACTGAGCTGTGCACTCAGAGACGTTAAGGGGCGCCTGGCTGGCTCAGTCGGTTAAGTGTCCGGCTCTCGCTTTCAGCTCGGGTCGTGATCTCAGGGGTGTGAGACTGAGCCCTGCGTCGGGCTCCCGGGGGAGTCTGCTTGAGTTTCTCTCCCTCTGACCCTCCCCCTGCCCCCCACTTGTGTGCTTTCTCTCTCTCTAAATAATAAATAAATATTTTTAAAAAGAAAGAAAGAAAGAGTTAAGATGGTGAATTTGATGTTACGGGTACTTTGGGTGGAAATGGGTGCGGAGAGCGGGGTGGGACGCTCGAGCTGCACTGAGCAGAGACGGAGGGAGAAGTAAATGGGGACGATGTCTGGTGCGTGACAGATGCTCGATCTGTGCTGACGGCCACAGCTGACAGGTCCCCTCCCCCTGGAGGCAGGGGGCATGGCAGAGGATGGCTATACCCGCGGTTGGTGGCAGAGCAGAGGCCAGGCGGCTCCCTGCCCTGGGCGGCTGGACGGGCGGCTGGGGGAACCCTGTCCTTCCTTACAGGGTGCCCCCCCCTCCGCTGCCCAGCTCCACTTTCAAAGGACACCTGAACACCTCCCCACAAAACAGCCTGCTTTCCAGCAATCCTTGGCTTTCCCCAGACGCCGCATCGACATGTGAACGAAGACTCACGGTGTTCCTTTGGGCCGCGGGCGGGCCGGTCGGGAAGGTAGGAACACCGGCGCTGTGAGGCGGTTTCCAGCCTTGGGCAGCACAGGTCCCAACTCTGCCCCTAGATCTAAAGCTCCCCCTCCTTTTATTAAAACGTAGCACCTACGCAGAGCTGTGACAAATGCTCAGAGCCGGCTTATGCTTGTCTCAGTCACCGGCGGTGGGACCCGTTCATGCCCCTCACTGATGCATGGGTCTGGGACAGGTGGGACCCATGTGTCTCAAATCAGAAGGGAGAGGGTTCTCCCCAGCACCCTGCAGTGTCCATGGCCACGGCATGTGAGACAATGACTCTTCCCACCTCCCCCAGATTATCTCCAGCTCAGCCGGCACTGGCTATGGCGGAGCCAGGAGGGAGTTTACACCAGGCCGTGAAGACGGACCGCAGAGCTGACAGGACAGAGGACGGGGAATCCAGCACGGGAGAGCGAGGGGTCCCGGGCCCGGGGTTCCCCAGCCCAAGGAAGGAAGGGTGGAAGGACACGCATCCAGGCCTCTGAGAACCTGGCAGGTGGGCAAACACGACCTGTGACTGGTGACCAAGGTCAACACCATCAGTGACGTCATGTGGGTGTCAGGGACCCCTGGTGTGATGTGCCAAGAGGGGTCCTCGCCACTGTGTGTCCTGCCCCCAAACCCATAACCCTGGTCCGATCACAAGGGAACATCAGGCAAACCCAGATTGGGGGTCGTTGTGCAAAATTCCTAACCGGGCGTCCTCAAGACTGTCCAGGCATAAAAGACAAGGAAGGTCAGAGAGGCTGTCAGCCCAGAGGGCGTAACGCCACGTGGGGTCCTGGGGCAGAGAAGGGCGGTAGAGGAAAAGTGGTGAAATCCAGACAAGGCGTGGCTTTGGCTAATAGCACTGCGCGCGGGCTAACTTCCGAGGGCAGCACGAACTCAGGGGCAATACTGGGCGTTTGGTAGCACGGGGGTCACGAGGGGACCCTGGGGACTCTCCACACTGCCTTCGAGACTTTTCTTACACCTAAAATCAGCCCAGAGGTAAAATGTTATTGAAGAGAAAAAACAAGTCTCAGAACTCAGCGCACCGTCTTTCTCAGAGGCCCCCTTGGACACTTACCTTACCCCAGGCCCCACTTCTCAGCTAGGGCACTGGAAGCTGCGAGGGGAGGGGACTGGGCCAATGTGGGAACGAGACGCAGAGGCAAGGCCGGGACCAAGGTCCCCTGTCCTCCTGAGCCCCAAACACCCACACACAGGAGTCTGAGGCTTGTGAATGCTGTGGGCCTGCTTTTGTCTCCTTTACACAGAGCTGAGGGGCCCCTGGAGCCCTTCAGTGAGACACAGAGACAGAGGGAGAGAGAAGAAAGACGGGGCGCCAATCTGTTCCTTGAACAACAAGGAATGTCCGGCCCACCCACAAAGCCCCCCAGCCCCATTTCCTCCCATCGGCCTCTTGCTGCCAATCGAAACAACCATGCATTCCCAAAGCGGCAGTCTGCCAAGAGACAAAAGGGGAAAAAAAGCAAAACAAACCTTCCGTTTCTCACCCTGGCCCCAAATATTTAAAATTCAGCCTACCTGAAGAATGAGTGCTTGTCAGTGCTCAGCCTAAAGACAGAAGCGCTTCTAAGTTCAGAGGGTGTGGAACAGAGACTCGTCCTTGGCTCCAGACGACAAAATTCACTGTGACCCGGCTGGGTTTTCAAACCTGGCTCCGGGCAAACTGTCACTCCTGGACATCATTCTAAAAAACCGCCCATCGGCTGATGTCAAAATTGTCCATCTGACTATGTGTTTGGAAGACCACTGCTTCATTGTGGGCTGTTTTATTTTTATTTACTCGATATCCTTTCTCGGTTTATAGCTAAAAGCCACGAGCATGAGACATTTATGTGCAGTTTTATGTTCGTGCGTCTTTAAGTAACGTGATAATAAACATAACTGGCATTTTAAAATGGGATCTATCTGGAGCCATGGTTCATCAAATCTAAGATGCCATTATTTCTAAGATTGGCTGTTACGTCTCGTGACCCTAAAGAAAATAAATAATCAGTCTCACTAAGTATGGCATGCTGTTATGGGGAAAAAAAATCATCCTACGCGTCTGTCCCCAAATCATTAACCTCTGCTCAACCAGGAGGCTATGGGGGTAGGAGCTCCCAGCAAGACAACATCAGAGACTACTCTCTGGAGCGAAGCATCACTTGCTCTCCCGAGACCGGAGCTAAAATGAACGGATAAAGCTGAAGTATGAGACCCCGAGTTCAAGTCCCAGCACTGCCACGAACGCATGAAACCAGGCCTGTCTCCTCATCTGTAAATCCCGCCATTAGACTAGCAGGTTGACCAACTTTTTCTGTAGGGGCCAGAGAACTGGTACTTTTGGCTTTGAGACAAGCTACCGGGTCTCCTGTGTTGTAGCCTGAAGGCCAATGTAGGCAACATGTCAACGAATGCGAGTGGCTCTGTGACAATAAAACTTTATTGGTGGACAGTGAAACTTGAATTCTATATAATTTTCATATGTCATGATATATTACGCTTCCTTTGATTTTTTTTTTTTTTTTATGAAACCACTTCAAATGTAAAAACCATTCTCAGCCCAAGGGCCACATAAAAACAGACGATGAGCTGGATTTGGCCCGAGCGCCATGGTTTGCCATCCCCTGGACTAGACAGTCTAGGGGGCTCTTCTGGAACTGACTTTCTAAGACTTTCAATCCACATTCTCAACCAGCAGATACTTTAGTAGCTCTAAAAACCACCCACAACATGTCCAAATGCTCAGCTACACTCATATACCTTTAGAGGTCTTAGTTCCTCCTAAAATTTCCCCTAGTCACTTCCTGCACCTGTGACGTCCAGTCTGTGGCCCTGAGCACCTGAAATGGGGCTCATCCTGAGACGTCAAAATCTGTAGGTGCAAACTACATACCAGATTTTGAAGACTTCATATAAAAGAAAGGAAAATAGCTCATTCATACCTTCTTCACGTTGATGACATGTCAAAATGTCAGTATTTGGATATAAGGGGTTATGTAAAGTGTCTCATTAAAATTAGTTTCACCTATTTTGCTTTTTTGAATGTGGCCGGTCGAACGTTTACAATTACATAAGAGGTTCGAATCCCGTTTCTGTTCAACAATACAGTTGCTTGGAGTGGAGAACATGGAAGAATAATTCATAGAAAACTCCATAGCCTACAGAGTTACATCTTTCCCAAAAGGCACTCGAGGTTACTAAGCTATTCTTATCACTTTGCCCATGAAGGCAAAATAGTGGAGTTGGGGGGGGATGAATCGGTGGAGAACAGAGGACTTTTTAGGGCCGTGAAACTACTCTGTGCAATACCATAATAGTGGATGCGTGACTTTATCCATTTGCCCAAACCCACGGTACAACACCAACAGTGAGTCTGAATGTCACCTATGGACCCTGGGTGATCATGACGTGTCTGTGTAGGTTCACTGACTCTAACAAATGTCCCACTCTCATGGGGACGCTGATAATGTGGGAACCTGGGCAGGGGGGACAGGGTGGTATGTGGGAAATCCCTCTGCTCAATTTTGTTATGAACCTAAAACTGTTCTAAAAAATAGTCTATTAAAAGAAAAACCAAACATATCTTTTTACTTTACTTTTTACTTTTATGAATCATGGTTTCATAAAATCTTATTAGAAATAGTTCAGCCCAGTGTTTCCCAACCAGGGGTGATTCTGCCCCCAGGGGACACTGGGCAGTGTCTGGGGACACCTGTCTTTGTCACGACTGGGGGGTGCTCCTGGCATTGAGGGGGTGGGGTGGGGTCACAGATGTTGCTCAGCCCCCAACAGTGCCCAGGACGGCCCCATAGGGAAGGCACCTGACCCAAATGTCAGCAGTGCCGAGGGGGAGACCCTGAGTGAAATGACGTGGAAGATTCAGCCCTGCCTCGGGGCTCGCACAAGGGGGGCGCACCCCCACCTGCCTCCTGGCAAACCTGTCAGTGCGAAGCTTGTCTCTGGCCCATCCTACACACAGGACCCCCGCCTCTCCACCCGCGCAAGGCTTCCTTTCTTGCAGCACCTGTGGAGCTCATGGGATACACAGGCCTGGGCCCGTCTCCACCATCCCAGGGACCCCCACTCAGAGAGCCAGGTCGGGGACAGAATGGCCCTGGGTCCCCCGTCTCCACGCTTCCCCACGCATGCACACAAGCATCTCATTCACGTGGTATCCCGGCGCCTGGCACCAGCTCTGATGCTTAAAATAGGCACACAAGCAGCCTTTGTTGGGGAGAGGCAGGAAGGAAGGCAGGCAGGCAGGCTTCAGACAAAGGGGACAGCAAACCGCACCATCCCGGAAAGGGGGCCTGTGCTGAGCGGGTGGCAGGGAGGGGCAGCAGGGGCGGGTTTCTGCAGGCAAAGTGAAGGTCACTGTGGAAAGGTGAGGTAGGGCCAACGTCCGTGGTGCCACCAAGGCTGCATGAGGCATTTCGATCTTGCCAAGTGGGTGATGAGTTGGTAGATGTGGCAGGGAAATGACGATACATCTAGGCCTTAGAGAGCAGATTCTGGCCGTGCGGAGCCGCCCACCTGAGCGGGCCACGAGGCCAACCCACCAGCTAGGATGCGTGGCACTGGAGACCGAGAAGCACTTAAGTGGAAAAGAGAGACGCAGAACACGGAGGGCTGACCCTGGGCCACCCCCAAGCTTTGGCTCAACAGGCCACCAAGTGTCAGGAAAAAGCCACTTAAATAGCAGCTTGATTGTTCACTGCCAAAACATGGGGGCAGCCCAGATGTCCACAGTCAGGTGAAGGGAGAAACAAAGCGTGTCCGTCCACAGGTGGAATATTACTCACCCATGAACAGGAGCGAGGTGCTGACATGCGGCCCCCAGGGACCGACCCCAAGCCCACGACGCTCAGGGAGGGAACCAGACACAGAAGGCCACACGGGGTGTGAGTCCACGTGGGTGACACGTCCAGATCAGGCTCATCCGCGGACGGGAAGGGGGCTCGTGGGGGCCGGGGGGGGGGGGACAGGGAGTGATGGTTAATGGTTATAGGGATCTTATATGAGTGATGAAAGGCTCTAAAGGTTTATGGGGATGGTTGCACAGCTCCATAAACTTCCCCCAAAACTAAACTCTCTCCTTAAAATGCCTGAGTTTTATGACATGGAAATTGTACCTCAATTGAAAAATGAAAAGCAGTAAGATCTTCCCCTTGGCAAAGTTCTCAAGGAAAACAGTAGCCGTTTCTGGAAGAGTCTCAGAGCTGCCCGAAGCCCCGCCACGTGCCAGCTGGCAGGGCGGACGAGGAGGAGGATAGAGGCCATCCCCCCCCGGCCCCCGGGGACAAGTCACTCCACCTTTTCAGCCCCCCCAGCTGGTCTCCAAGGTGTGCTGGGCAACATATGCCATGCCTTTCCTCTAGACCCTGAGGAGAAAGAGGCCAGGCCGAAGGGTAGCATGAGAAAGAAGCAATGAAAAGCCAGGTCCGGAACGGTGGAAAAGAACAGCAGGAAGTGGAGGGAGGTTCCTTGGAGTGCAGAGGCCAGCCTTAAAGGACCCGGGCATGCGGCGGACGCGAGAGAACCTTCCCCGAACAGAGATCCAGGCGGGCAGTCACCTGCCGACTGCTACTGCGGGGGGGCACAAAGGAGGGCGGTGGGGGGCGGGTAACTCTATATCGATACCCAGCAATTGTGCAACTGTCCTGGCAAACGTCCTCTCTAGAAAGCTCCAGAAACTTCCAGAGTCACGGAGGCCACGCACAACGGCCTTTTTGTAGGAAACTACAAAGGACTTCAAGAATAGGAATGACCCAGTAAATGCCATTTTAAAGACTGTTCTTTAAAAATGCAAATGCGAAAATCTGTAACAACACCTTGAACGGAAGAAGCAGCTTCTTACTCTACTACATGGTGTACAAAAATAACGCGTCCATTCAGGAAACATGAAGCTGAGTCTGTGTGTTGGGTAATTCATATTGCATCGTCCTTCCCTTCAAACCACAGGGCCCCGCGCTTTATGAAGCACCAAACAAGAGCAGAAAACAATGGCATCAATCACAGGATACTTTCAAAGTAAGACCAAGAATCACCCACAGAACCCCGGCATCTATGCAAGCCGCACGTGCTAGGTTAAAAACAGAGAAACAAATCCAAAACTTTGGCATCTTCCAATGCTTGCGACTTAGCAATTCAGCCCGTGGGTGAGATCCCTGTAAGGCATGTTCAGAAGCCACACAGAAGACCAACCGAGAAAGAAGCCAGCACCGCTAAAATCCTCTAAACGCGTTTTTCCTCTCAAAATGAGAGCACTAGATGACTTACAAAGCAACTCCAAATCTGAATGGCCGAATTTCCTAAGGATCAAAGGTGAGATGTGGTCTTCAAAGGGGAAAATAACCTCGTTTTGCCTAGAACAGGGCGTCTCCACTGGGGTGACTCTGCACCTAGGGGGCACTGGGCAGTGTCTGCGGAAGGCTCTGGCCATCACAACTTAGGGTTGGCACCCCACAGTGACCCACCCCGATCGCAGGAGTGCCAAGCGGAGAGACCTGGGTCCATCATATGAGCTCCAGTTGTCGAATTCATATATTTAAAGAGCATATACTTGCAGTCCAGTGGTCCCCTTTGGGGTACACATTGGAATGGCTCCTGGGGGGTACACCTAAATCAGAATGACCCATGCAACCTTCTCTTAAGCAGATGTGCCTGTTTCTGGACAAACCTTCAGAATCTCCTGGTCACGGACCCTTCTTCCTTTTTTGTTTTTTTCCCCTCACTTTTAATGATACGGACTTTTTCCCCCGCCCAGAGATTCTTTTTTAAAGCTCCAGGGGTGATCTCATGTGCCACCCCAAAGCTAAAGGACTGGAGTCAAGCTCCAGCTGATTCCTTCCCTCCGCTCCCCTCCCCTCTGTGACAACCCAGTAATTCTACCCACCCACCTTCCCCCCTCCCAAAAAAAACCCTTAATTTAGAACATTATTATCAACGTCTCACGTCCCCTCGCCATGTGCCAGGGGCGTGCTAGGTGCGTGCATTCCCTCATCTGACCCCCCAGCAGTCCTGTGAGGTGCCTGCTACAGCTTTCTTATTCCTATTTCATGGAGAAGCAAAGTAAACTCCCAGAGGCCCCGCGGCCCCGCCAGCAGCTGGAACCCAGGGTGGAACACAGGCCCGCCATCCAGAGCCCATTTCCGCAAGACCTCAGCATCCGACTGAACAAGTTTGTGAACTTGGCGTCGCTGCATCCCGGACACCTAGCAACAATCGAAGCCTCTGAGCTGCTGTTCATCACGCCTGTCTTCTCCCGCCCACCTTCCAGCCCCTAGCAACCCCCGCTCCCCAGGAAAAACAAAGTGCCACCCACATCCCTCAATACCATCGTCCCCAAAACTCCCACCTTGGTTCCTCATTCCCGAGCCCAAAAATTCCTGAAAAATTCAGTCACCGCCACGAAACCTTTCTGCTTATACCCTACATCCTAGAAGCTGACCTCCAAAGTGGATTGGACTCCCATCTCTCCTCCAGCTCACGGTCACCCAGGGGTTTCTGCCTACCCTCCTCGTACACCAAATGATTAGCCCTCCAAAAGTAGGGGGCGAGTGGCCTCCACAATCCTTGTAACTGACTTCTAACCAAGACCCATTTCCTCCTGACTAGTCGTCCTCCCCCCAAACACACCAGCACCAGGTTTCACAGCCTGCCATCACTGGGCCCCCAGGGCCCTTAGACCCCTGCTGAAAGTGGCCTGGCCCTCCCCTCACTGTGCCCCCTTTCTCTGCTCGCCCTCCCGGGAGACTCCTCAATCACTCCTCCCTCGGTCCCCAGCTCCACCCCTGGCTGCACTCCTCTGTCTCCTCCCTCCTGCCTGCAACCCCCAACTCCCAATGCAGCCCCCTCCCCAGCTAACCTCCACTTTCAACTCCACTCCCAGCCCCTCCTCAAATTACCTCCACCTTCAACTCAAGCACAATTCCCTCTCCCCGTCAACCCCTAACTCAAGCCCCACCCTTCCCCTGCCGACCTCCACCCCAGTTTGAGCCCCGACCCTCAACTACAGCCCCAGCCCCTTCTTCACTGACTTCGACCCCCAACTCCAGTCGGGATCCCAGGCCCTGGCCCCTTCCTCACTGACCGCGACCCCCAGCTCTAGACCAGACCCGGCCCCAGCCCCTTCCTCACTGACCACGACCCGCAACTCCGGGGGCTCCCCCCCCCCCGCCCCATCCCTTTCCTCA
>NW_023270855.1:57104381-57104618 GCF_011800145.1 Mirounga leonina | reverse complement strand
CCCCCCCCCCCCGCCCCATCCCTTTCCTCATTAACCGCGACCCCCAACGCCCGGGGACCCCCGGCCACAGCCCCTTCCTCATTGACCGTGACCCCCAACTCTGGACGGCCCCCCGGCCCTAGCCCCTTCCTCACTGACCACGAACCCCATCTGCCTCCCGGACCCGCGGCCCCAGCCCCTTCCTCACTGTCCGCGACCCCCAACTCTGGACCGGACCCGCGGCCCCAGCCCCTTCCT
>NW_023270855.1:57095604-57104371 GCF_011800145.1 Mirounga leonina | reverse complement strand
CCCAGCCCCTTCCTCACTGACCGCGACCCCCAACTCTGGACCGGACCGCGGGCCCAGCCCCTTCCTCACTGACCGCGACCCCCAACTCCGGGGGACCACCCGGCCCCAGCCCCTTCCTCACTGATCGCGACTCCCAACTCCCGCCCGGATCCCGGGACCCAGCCCCTTCCTCTCTGACTCCGACCCCCAACTCGGTCCGCAGCCAAATCGGAGCCCTCCCAGGGCGCCTTCCCCGGGCCGCCCCGGCCTGCCCTCCGCCCGGGCCGCGCCCCTGCCCCCGGGCCCGAAGTGGGGGCGGCGGACCCCGGCCCGGCCCACTGCTGCACGCGCCCTTACCTGCGCTCCGGCCGCCGCGGCCGCCTGAGCCCCGCCGCGCAGCCGAACCCGCCGCCTAGCCGGCGAGCGCCCGCTCCCTCCGCGGGGCGGGGCCGGAGCGCGGGGGACGGGCACTGGCAGCCAGAGCGGCCAATCGGGAGCCCCGGCGGCGGGAGGCCCCGGCCGGGGCGGGGCATGGGGCAGGCAGCGGGGTAGGCTGCGCCAGGCGAGGGGGCGGGGCTCGCGGCGCGGGCGGGGCCAGGAGGCGGAGCGCTGAGTGGCACCGCCGCCGGCCACCCGCGAGCGGGGAGCGCGTGGGGAGGCGGGGCTACGCTGATATGCAAATAGGCCCGCTAGGGTGCACCCCGCCGCCCGCGGCGAGCGGATTTCCAGAGGTGACTTGGTGACGTCAATGGGGTGCAAGGCCCTTCGCGAATTCGAATCTAAAAGCCTAGCTCCTGGGCCTCACTTGCAGGAGAAGTATATCCCTCCCTCATAGATCATTTGACCTGCGGGGCAATAATAACTGCCCCCTTATTTTGAACCTTCTGCATAAGGCTAAGAGATGAAATTACATTGTCCCCATTTTACAGAGGTGGTAACTGAGTCTCAGAGAGGTGAAACCCTAGGTCATTTGCCCAAGCCTGTCTCATAATTTCTAGGGTTTCTCAATTTCCTAACTCCTGGCCCTGGATTTTAAAAAGCAGGTTTAGGGGCCCCTGGGTGGCTCAGATGGTTAAGCATCTGCCTTCGGCTGAGGTCATGATCCCAGGGTCCTGGGGTCGAGCCCCACATCGAGCTCCCTGCTCACCGGGGAGTCTGCTTCTCTCTCTCTCTCTCTCTCTCTCTGCCACTTCTCTCTGCTCGTGCTCTCTCTCTCTCTCAAAGGAATAAATAAAATCTTTAAAAAATAATTTTGAGGGGCCCCTGGGTGGCTCAGCTGGTTAAGCGACTGCCTTCAGCTCAGGTCGTGATCCTGGAGTCCTGGGATCGAGTCCCGCATTGGGCTCCCTGCTCAGCAGGGAGTCTGCTTCTCCCTCTGACCCTCCCCCATCTCATGCTCTCTCTCTCAAATGAATAAATAAAACCTTTAATAATAATAATAATAATAATTTTGAAAAATGAAAAAGCAGGTTCCTTGGCCCCCACCAGATTGAATGATCCAGAATCCTGTGGGCACTGGACCCCTGGAATGTGTATTTTTAATAAGCTCCCCTGGTGATGTTGGAAAATGTATGGTGTGTCTCCAAAACATCAACAGGAGAATTTCTTACATGGGAAGATGGAGCCACCAGATTCCGGGACTCCTAGAACTTTGTGCAATATACTGATATTCTGTGATCTGAACCTCTGGCCTCCCAGCTGAGCCCCCCCAGGGCTCCTGTCATCCCTGCAAGAACCTCCCCACTCATCTCCTGCAGTGCACAGAGAGAGAACCAGGAGCCTGGGGGCCAGCATCTCACTGCCCAGCCCACATCTCCACAAAGGAATTGTTACTTAAACAAGGGTCACAAACTGGTGGTCCCCAGGTGGGATGTGGCCCCCCAAATCCTTTAAAAGTGTAAGTTCATTGCTAACATTTAAAAATAAGGACATTTCACAAAAAAAGAATCTAGATTTCTAGGCCCTCTTAAAAAATCAGAAGGTCTGGTCATTCCTGGGCTGGTTGGGTGAAGTGGCTGAGCATACTTCACCCAAGGACATCATCATGTAGCCCCAAAGACAGAGCAGGACCAGAACTACGGTGAGGCAAGAAAGGCACTTTTCTCAAATCCCAAACCTAAAGGGGCACCAATAAAAAACAAAACAAAACAAGACAAAACCAGAAAACCTTGCTATCAAGATAAATACTATGTTAATGCGATATTTAAAAAATGCAAAAGAAATGCAGAAATAATCCAGGATGAACAAAATACCAAAATGTGACAGAAAGACAAGATCTGATGCTGCCCTTGTGCCAACCATCGCCCTCGCTTCTCCCAGGCCCCGTCAGATCCTGTCTCGACTTAAAATACTGGTATTTTGGGGCACCTGGGTGGCTCAGTAGGTTAAATGTCTGCCTTTGGCTCAGGTCATGATCCCGGGGTCCTGGGATCCGGTTCCGCACTGGGCTCCCTGCCCAGTGGAGAGTCTGCTTCTCCCTCTCCCTCTGCCATTCCTTCTGTGATCTCTCTCTCTCTCTGAAATAAATAAATAAAATCTTTAAATATATATATATATATACATATGTAGGTATTTTTTTTCACCATGGTTTCCTTTGCACTAAATATTGCTTTAAAATATGTGTCTTGATGGCTGAGATTTGGTGTCCCCCACTTAAGTTTTATGCTCCTGGTGAGTGCCTCACTCTCCTCACCCTCCTCCTACCCCCGCTTTTAAGTTCGCAAACTCTGCCCCAAGCCAACATTTAGCAGATAGGGAAGCTGAGGCCCTATGGGTTCCACCCCATGTAAAAGGAGGGTCAGAGCACCTGCTTATTCCCCGCATCTGGCTGCAGTAATTGGGCTCCAGCAGGGCCCGTGAAGTCTCTTGTGGGGGGGCCACCTGGAGGAGTGCTGAACTGTCACAAACGTTCAACCTCTTCCCATAGCACCTTTCTTTCTCCCCATCCCTCACTTCCTCCACCCCTCACCCCATCCCTCACCTCCTCCCTATCCCCCGCCTCCATCCCTCACCCCCATCCCTCCCCTCCTCCATCCCCCACATCCATCCCTCACCTCCTCCCCATCCCTCACCCCATCCCTCACCTTCTCCCCACTCCTCACCCCCATCCCTCACCCCCAAACCCTCACCTCCCTATCCTTCATGTTTATCTTTTGCAGGTGGTGGGCTGCCCTCCCTGACCCCAAAGAAAGGGCACTGATGGGGGATGCAGGATCCACTTCTTTATTGCAGGAAGACTATTTCTAGAGCAAATGCTACACAGACCCCACAACGGGGGGCAGGGGGCACCCACATGCGGGGGGAGAAGGGGAAGGGGTGAAATCACAGCAAGCATGGCCTGGCATGGTCCCCAGAACCAGGGATGCCCAGGCAGGGTGGGCCAGCAGCTGGGGCAGCCTCAGGCCCCTCCTGCTGCAGAACCCCTTTCCCCCCCCAGGGGACCATGGCCTGGGGTGGGGATAGGCCTGGAAGTGGGTGGGACCCCAGGGAGATTGTGCTATCAGGGTGTGTCCCTGAGAAAGGGCTGCAGACCCCTGCCCAGCAAGGCCCAGGAAATGGCTCCCGGGGTAGGGAAGGGAGCAACACCAGTGGCTGGTGGGCCCCGGACCCGCCACAGGATGAAGGGGCTCAGCTGTGCTCGGGCAGGATGCTACCAGCGTTTCCGTGGGCCCGTCCATGTGCCAGGTGGTGACACACTCTGGCACACACACGCTCCCTCCCCACACAGTGTGCCCAGGAAACGTTTGTGGAGTCACACGAACACAGACAGGACCAAACACACGGCTACCAGGATGGACACAAACCGTCCCTCGTAACCTACAAACAGTCCCCACGTGGTCACACGACCCGACACGGCCTTTCTCCCACGCGCCCGCACACACACAGGCCAGTCCCGATGCACACACGGACATGCAAGCACGCACACGCAGCTCCGTCACACCCAGGACGCCCAACACTGCGAGCGGCCCAGGGAGACACGCACGGGGCGAGGAGCCCCTGGGGCCGCTCGCTGCCGTCCGGGGAGCAACGGAGCCCCTCGGGCCTGTAGCTGCAGAAAACCGAATGCCGCTGACAGCCGCGTGAGCGTGGGGGCCGGTCGGTCCCCGGTCAGGCCTTCCGATGAGACGGCAGCCAGCCCGCGCTGCGATCGCTGCCTCGAGGGATCCCGAGTGGAAGTCTCAGGTAAGCCGTGCCCGGGCTCCTGACCCCCAGGGATGGAGATGACCAACGCGTCCAGCTTCCGGTGGCTGCTTTGTGGTCATTTGTCAGGTGCCAACCGTGGGCGGATACAGAGTTTGAGCCGAGAGCCACCTCACTACAAAGTCAAACGGGCTTAGCGTTCCTCAGACAGAACAAACAGGTTCATAGGTGTGGTCCTATAAATCACGTCACCCACTCCCCAAAACACGACCACTTACAGTCACCCCCATGCTGGTACAGAGGTTCCCGTCGACACAAATAGCCAGTCCTATCGACAACCACCCTGCCCACCCCCACGTACCGCCAACCCCGTTACGACACAGAGACCGTGACACAGACTTCCATCCGAATGACACACACACACACACGTGCGCGTGCACACACTAACACATGCTTAGACACAGGCCGTCTGCACAAATACACCATCCCGCGGTCACCTCCCCACCCCAGGCCTACAGCTCCCCTTCGTGCTTGTCAGACAGCCCCGCAGGGTCCCATGAGTGCAGTTATCTGGACACTCTCAGAAAGCACTCAGAACCTCACGGACACACACCTTCCTGGGCAGAGCCCCCCTCTCTGGGGCACAGTTGGCGGGAGGCAGTGGGCCGGGCAGATCTCTGCCTTGATTCCCCTCAGATCCTGCTGGTGCTGGGTCCAGCTGCCTGCCCCCGGATGGGGCCCCGGGAGCCCCCTCCCCAGCACCCCAGGTGCCCCTGCCTGAAGCTCGGTGGTGACAGGCTGTGCCAATCTGTGCAGGCCGCGTCTGGGAAGGCCCCCCATGTTCATGCCGGACGGTCCCCTTGAGTTGTGCTGTGGCCGTGGGCCAGTCCCAGGCCTCCCCTGCCTGCACCCCGGGCCTCATCCCCAGGCGGGGTGAGGAGTGGGATTCCAGGCTGGCGGGGTGCTGCTGCAGGTTCTGTGGTTATTGCCTGGTGGCCTGAGACCCGTCCCGCAAGCCCCTCCCCACCGAGGCTGTGGGGACAGGGGTGAGGACTGATCTGGGACCTGGGGTGGGGGCACAGGCCAGAGGTCATGAGGGATGGAGCAGGGGCAGCGTGTGTTAAACACCAAAAAGGGGAAAACAAGCTCTGAGGTCCATGTGCATTTCCACTCCCCCTCCCCAGCAAGGTCACAGTGATCTGATGGGGGAGACGCGCAGGTCTGGCTGGGGGCACCCAAGGGAAAGAGACAGAGGCGGGCAGAGACAGGGAAGACCCGGCGTCCGCGGTCCCAGCGGGGACAGGCAGCTTCCCCAATTTCTCATGTGCGGATCCAGGGGGCCACCTCCAGCACGTGGCTTTGGGGGGTGCAGACAGGCCTGGGGGGGCGGGGGCGGGGAGGCAGAGCCATGCGGCAGAGCCAGGTTGGAGCCCCAGACCTGCCGCGGGCTCACCGGGGCCTCGGTCTCCCCCGCAGAGGCGCTGGGTGAAGGAAGAGAAGTGGAAGAGATGAGAGGGAGAAAGAAGATGGGGAGGAGGGCAGGGAGGATTGGAGGGCCAGGAGTGGAGGACTGGAGGAGGAGGAGGAGGAGGGGAGTTGGGAGAGGCATGGGCCGGCTGGTGGCGGGCATTCTGGGCTCACATGAGGATGCATTTGCCCTTGACGCGGTCTGTCCTCTTCTGTTTGCTGGAGCGCTTGCCGTCGATGTTCAGGCTCATGTTCCGGCGTGTCTCCAGCGTGAGCAGCTCCTGGAAAAGCTCCTTGACGTTGTAGTTCATCTTGGCCGACGTCTCCATGAAGGCGCACTTCCACTCCTGGGCCACGGCCTGGGCCTCGCGGGTGTCCACCTCCCGCTGCGTCTCGTCACACTTGTTGCCCACCAGCATGACGGGGATGTCCTCGACGCTGCCCTTGATCTGCACGATGAGCTGGTAGATGGGCCCCAGCTCCTCCAGCGACTGCTTGCTGGTGATGGAGTAGACCAGGATGAAGGCGTGGCCCTTGGAGATGGACAGCCGCTGCATGGCCGGAAACTGGTGGCTGCCCGTGGTGTCGGTGATCTGCAGCGTGCACACGCTCTTGTCGCAGCTGATCACCTGCCGGTAGGTGTCCTCGATGGTGGGGATGTAGGTGTCCCGGAACGTGCCCTTCACGAAGCGCAGCACAAGCGAGCTCTTGCCCACGCCACCCGCCCCGAACACCACCACTCGGTAGTCGTTGCTCTGCTCAGGCATCTTCCACACGGTGGCTGGCGGTCAGGGCCGGGAGGGCTCGTCCAGCTGCTAGAACCCCAGACCGACCCTGTACAGAGAGGAGTGTCAGGCACACAAGGCCGCAGGCAGGAGGGGACAGCTCTGGGCCCCCGGGGGGTGAGGCGACGGTTCGGGGGGCAGCTTCTCAGAGGAGAAGCCATCTCTCCTGCATCCTGGGAAGGCCCTCTGGTTGACTTGGCTGACTTGGCAGCTCTGACTTGCATGCAGGCTGAGAGCCAGCCCCCTTTGCCTGCTTCCCCGCCCTGCCAGAATCTGGGACCCAAGCTCGTTCCCAGGGGACTCTGGGCTGGGAGGGGTGCAGAGATGCCATTGTGCAGGGCACTAACTCTTTTCCTCACCTGCATGTCCCACCCCACCCCCAGGCTGCACTGGCTTCTCTTCTTCCCAGTGTGGCCATGGGCTCTTGGAAGCCAGCAGACCTGGCTCTGTGACCTGGGCAAGGCTGTGCATTGCCACCCTGAGCCTCGGTTTCCTCCTCTGTGAGATGGTGCCTCTCTCCAGCAACCCCAGGCTCCCTGTTCTCCCCTCAGCCCAGAGGTCCTTGAACCTCACGGGGGCCACGTGCTGGGGCGTCTTAGGCATGCCTGTCCTCTTGGGCCCAGAAGGGACAAACCTGGTGGCCCCAGGCCACGGCCCTGGGAACATGCACCGCACAGCTCCTCCCCTCTCTCACCCCGTAAGTGTGATCCTGATGCTAGGGTCCAAGAGACACAATTTGCAAATCATGGCACTGATTCCTGAGAGCATCCCAGGTCAGAGGTGGGAACACGAAAACTGGGCCCAATGAGAAAGGTGCCCACTTCCTGCACTCTGCCCCCAGATGAGTCTGGCCTGCCATGGCCTCTGGTTCAAGGTCTGCTGTATCTGGAGGAACAGATCTCCCTAAAGGGCGTCCTCCTAGCCTCTCTCTCAGCACCTGTACTCAGAGAGGTCCAGTGGCCTCCCGAGGTCACACAGCACAGCAATTCCTGAAATGCTGCCAGTGGGGCGGGGGGGGGGGGGGCCCGGGGCGGGGGGTGGGACGGCAGAAGGCCTGTCTCCAGCATCTGCGTCCTGACTTAGGGAAAGCAGGACACCGTTGCCCTTCCTCGTCCCAGCGGTCTCTATGGTGGTAGGTCCACAGTGGGAGGGAGGAGACACAAGGTTGCGCCTGGACCAAGTTACCTCCCTCGGGAGTGTGTGGGGTATAAGGCTCGGTGGTGTGCAGCTGGCAGGGAGACCCGGGGCAGGTCGGTCGGGGTCCCTGAGCCTTGGTTTTGTCGCAGTGCCTTGCTCCACAAGTTGCTGGGACAAGCACTAGAGAAGCTGGATAAAGCCCGGAGCCTGGCGCCCGGGGACCCTCGGTAAAGATGGACAATCATAACTCTCAGTCACGAGGGCTCAGGGTGTAAAGCACTTGGCTGGCAGTGGGCTGTGAAGGCGGGTTCTGAAGGATCCAAAGTACCAGGTGTGCCAGAGGCAGGACGGCCAAAGTAACAGCAGACACACACCCCACTTCCGTGCCAGGCACACTTGTGCTTACCAGTACTAACTCCTCGTAGACCACTAGGCATGTTGGCGACATGCATGGCAGTCCTCAGCATCGGGAGGAAGCTGGGGGTGGGGGGTGGCGAGGGGCGCCCAGCTCTGCAGGCACTGCCCTTCCCTGGGTGGGCACCCTGAGAGGGGGGCACGTGAGTGTGCAGCCAGGCACCACCATGGCTGGTTGGGGACCCAGACCACTCTTGCCCTGCTCTGGGTCAGACCCCCTGGCAGGACTCCAGGTCCATCAGCAGCAGGACGTCCTCCAGGAGCGGCCCTGCTGGGGCCTGAGTCCCTGGAGTAGGAACCCCCGTTCAGTAACCCCCAGGTCCATGCCAGGCACCTCCCTGGTGCTGTTTGAATCCCACCCTCACCTCCGGTGGGGTGGGGGTGGGGGGTCGCGGACACCGAGGCTCAGAGCGGGGAGGCCCTGGCTCAAGGTCACAGAGCAGGAAGGTGGCAGAGCGGAGTAGGATTTGAATTGGGCCCTGGCTGGCTACACAGCCCAGCGTCCTCCTCCTATGAAGGTAGCCCTCCCTGACACTCCCGGGGGCCAGGAGAACAGGCCTGGGACCCAGGGGAAGGCCCCGGACACACACACACACACACACACACACACACTCAAACACCGCTTAACGGAATGGGGGAGGGGTCTGACCTAGGGACTACCTGACTAATGAGGGGTTGGATGACGGGGGGCCCGAGGGAGGGGAGGCACGCTCAGGGGACCAGCCCACGGGCTCCCCTTGGCCAGCGGAGCATCTCGGTGGTGGGGGAAGGGCCCGACCAAGGGAGGGGCTCCTGGGTGGGGGGCTTGGCTCGCCCTGAGGGGCAGGAGGCTGAGCGGGTGCTCC
>NW_023270855.1:57085873-57095204 GCF_011800145.1 Mirounga leonina | reverse complement strand
GGGTCACCCTGGAGCCGGGCGCTGGGCAAGAGCGGGGCAGCGTCGCGGTCACCGGGGGAGCCAAGGGGAGGGCCTGTTGGCGGAACTGCAGCTCAGGGCCCGGGCGTTGGTGGGGTCGTGGGCCAGCCTGGGTTCCGCACCGGAGTGGGGGCTTTGCTGGGGTGAAGACATGATCAATGGATGAAGAGATACATGAGAGCACAGCGGTGGCCCCAGGGGGCTCCCAGGCAATGGGAGTGTGCCTGGAGACCACTCCCCCATCCTAGGGGCTTTGTCTTGGCAGGGGTGGGAGAGGGGTGCCAGGAGAGAAGTGAAGACAGCACTAAGTCTGGGTTGGTGCCCCCAAGGGCAACCCACCCAAGGGGAGAGCAGTTGTAAGTCTGGGGGACCGTTTGAAGGTGGGGGTGAACAAAGGGGGCTGAGGGGCTGGGGGACTGGGTTTGTGGTTTTGGTTAGGAAAATATTTATCTTCCTCAAATAGGAGTTGTCTCTGAGAATAGATATTTGCCTTTGGGAAGTGCCTGGTCGTTCAAAGTGTCTGTGCGCCCATGTTTAAGGCAACAAGATACCATCACTCTCTCCCTCCTGAAGGACTGGAGGGAGGCAGAGGCTCATCTCAGAAGAGACTGGACTGTTGGATGCACCAACCGGATTAGGGGTGGGCATAAGACAGCCCCAGCTCCCCAAAGCCTGTTGGAGTAAGATGCCCCTTGATGGGGAGGCTGACACTAAGGTCCCACAAGAAGGGACTTTCTGGGGTCAGAGCAATCGGAGGGTGAACAGTCTTTGGGAGGTGGTGAGCTCCCCATCGTGAGTGTGTGAGCAGGTGGTCGGCTGGAGCCTATGGGTCCCTCTGGCTCTCAGCGTCTGGATTCTCATTGACCCACCATCTCTATGGCTCTGACTGAGGTGGACGCTTCCTGCTCCCTTGGAAACACCGGCACTGCCAAAGCTTTGGGGCAGGGAGAAGTCCCATGGGCTGCCAGGCCAGGTGAGGGGTTGGGACTTTGCCGGTGGACGGTTGTCCCTTGCAGTGGAGACGACTTATGCAGGACAGGGACAGCTGCCAAATCCGGCTTCTCACCTGAGCTCTCCTCCTGGTCCCTGCAGGCTGCATGCAACTCTTCCCTGGGCACGTGTCCCTCCTGCCCTGTCCTGTCATTGGCCCCGTGGGGGCGCCTCAGAGGATGGTCTGGCCCCAGCCCCTCATCTTGGGGTGCCCTCAACCAGAGATGGAGACAGCTTGATCGACAGTCAGGTAACTTCTGGTCTGGGTTGCCATGTCCCAGCCAAGTGCCCCTCTGAGCCTCAGTTTCCCCATCTGTGAATGAGGATCACTGTTGTCTCACCTTTCGGGTTGCAGGGAGCGATCAAGATGACGTCCATCTTTGAGGGGCTGCTAGGTACACAGGTGCCCTGAGGCGACAGCCCCACTCCCTCCCATTCCGACGGCCTGCCTGCCTTGGTCTCCTGAGTGACCTGCCTGCACTTGGGCTGGGCCTCCAGCCTCTGGCCGGCTCTCCGGCTCCTCCGGGCGCCTGCCCAGGCCAGGCTGACTCATGCGTGGGAGCGTGGGCACAGGCAGCAGCTCCACTCTGCGGCTGCTATTTATAGCTCCCAGGCCAGGCTCTTGGCCTTGTGAGCCGGGGGAGGACAGGCCCAAGTCGCCTCTGCGCTCTCCCCAGGGCACGGGGGCCCGAGCCCCCATTGGAGCACCCCAAACTAGGATAGCAGTGACCCTTGCCTGTGGCTGGCGGAAGAGCCCTGGCCTTGGTGAGCATGGCTGTGTGCTGGGAAGAAGCTGGCTGGGGCTGGAACTCGGGTCCATTGGGCTCTGAAGCCACAACCCAGCCTTCTTGCTATCCCTGGCTGGCTGTCCCTGTCCTGCATAGTCGTCTCCACTGCAAGGGACCACTGTCCCCCGGCAAAGTCCCAACTCCTCACCTGGCCTGGCAGTCCGTGGGACTTCTCCCTGTCCCAAAGCTCTGGGACCGGGGGCGGGGGGGCCCATACTGGCCTTGCTTATCCCTATCTGCCCCCCCCACTCCTGGCAGTGCTGGGGGGGAGGGGGGAGGTGGCTGGGTTGCATTCTCTGCTGCCTCTCTGTGCTCCCAGGATTAATGCAATTATGCGGGCAAAGCAGAGACCGAGTGTCATGGTCTCTAGCAGATGCAGTTTGGTCCCCAAGGTTTTTTGTTTGTTTTTAAGTTTGGCGTCAACATTCGAAAATAAGAAAATCATTTGTCCAAACCCAGTTTGCCTTGGAAAATGAATGGGCTGGCATCCCCAAGCCTGAATTCTGCCAGTCAGCCTCTGCAGAGCTGGACCCCAGCCCTGAGTGAAAGACGCAGGCTCTTTGCCGAAGCCACCTGCTGGGCCAAATGGAGGCAGCCCGGGGCTCCTCCCAAAATACGGGGTGCTGCTGCTGTTACTATTACCTCTTGAGGAGAGGGGGTCCCAGAGTCTTCACCACGGGCAGGATAAAGCCCTGTGATGCTTGGGTGTTTTACAGACTGCCGCGGCGGCTGTGAGCAGTCAGGAAAAAAAAAGACCATGACTCGCAGAAAGACTCACGGCCTTTGCACAGGCTGTCTGTCCTCCATCCCCCCCCCCCACCAGAAAAGCTCTTTCCCCATCTTCTTGGGACTCCAGTGTGGCCCCCAGGGATTTCCTCCCTGACCACGTTGCTAAAATCATTTGCATTTTCCTTATCTCTCTCCCTTCACTTTGCTTTTTCTGTTTTCACGGCATTTATTGCTGATCCTGCATTTCACACTGATATGTCATCTGTCTCCCCTCACTAGGCGAGCTGCCATGCATCCTAGGGCAGTGGGCCTCACCCTTGGGGGACTCTGGGATATTTTTCGGGGGATACTTGTGGCCACGGCTGGGGTGCTCCTGGCATCACGTGGGCGGGGGCCAGAAATGCGGCTCACCTCCCCCTCCCCACACACACACACAGTGCCCGGGACAGTCTGTGTCAGCAGGGCTGGGAGAGACAGACCCGGAGTTGGGCAATGATCTCAAATGTGTCCCCAGACCAGCAGCATCAGCAGCACCTGGGGGCTGGGTGGCAATGCAGATCGTGCAGCCCCGCCCCCAGCCAGAATGCGGCTCGCAGCCTGCACCCGGTGGGCGGCGAGACAGCCCCAAATGTCTATGGTGCCGGGATGGAGACCCTGTCTGAGCTTGTCAGCCGGAGTGGCTGGGCCTGAACGTGCTCAGGGAGGCCCAGCTGGTCCCTGGACGGAGAGACCTGTCAACTGTGGTGGCTGTTTACTCTGGTCTAAATGCAGTACCTCGGCCAGGCCTCCCATGCACCCGGGAAGCTGGGACTCAGAACCGCCCACCTGTCCAGCCGCTTCTGCCCGGCCGGGCTGGGCACATGCCAGTCGCCCCAGCCCTCCGTCGAGCACTGCAGCCAGCCAGACCAGCTGCTCCTGCCGTGGGAGCCACAGAGGCCTTTGGGGTGGCAGGGGCCCGCAGTGGGTTCTCCCTGCTTCAGCCCGATCCGGCTTTAGCACCCCAGCGGCCCAGAGAAGAGCTCTAGCGTCTTCAGGGAACAATGCCCCCGCCCGCAGGAGGTTCTGGGAAGGTCGGATGGGCCCATCACTGGCTTTGCCCCAAAGGGTGGGCACAGGCTGGGGCAGGTGGGATGCGTGCCTCTTTCCCTGGCAGGTCTGATGCCACCGGGGGCTGGGAGACGCCGCCCCCTCCCCTGCCTGCCTCTGGGGGCTGGAAAGACGCAGACGGGCGGGGAAGCGGCGCACCGCCCCCCCGCCTGACGCTAATAACTTTTGCACCAGACACAAACAGCAGACAACAAAGCCCCGACACACTGTTATTAAGGTTGATTCAATCCACGAGGCCTCGTAATTTCCCCCTTTGTCTCCAGATCAAGGAGGGGAATGTGGTTGACTCCATCCAGCCTTCGCCTGTGCCCCGAGCCCCCACACGGAGCAGACCTTGGAGGGCTGAGGCCTGGGCCAGGGACCTCCTGGCGGAGGAAAACCTGGCCTTGGCTGATGAGGGGAGACCCGTCCGAGGTAACTCTCCTCCTGGCAGAGCTCAGAATGGTGCCCCAGCCCAGGGCACCCCCACCTCCTCCTTCCCACCCGGGACCCCTCCTGCTGGGGGCCGGGAGAAGCCTAGGCTGAGCAGGTGGCTGGGGGTGGCCTTGACCCAGCCACGGCCGTACGGACAGAGTTGGTGTTTGGTGTTCTGCGCGGAGGGTTTGGTTTTGTCAGACGGACAGCAGCGTGTGCTCTCTGGGCAGCCTCACATCCAGGCTGCGGCAGCCGTGCCTCCCGCCCGTCAGCAGGCGCCCGCCCCCCTCCTCTCTTTCCAACACGCACGTGGGATCTCAGAGCAAACTGGCCTCTGCGTGGAACCCACTGTCACTTCCTGTGAATTAGAGCGGGGACACCCCAGTGTGACCACCACAGACGTCCTCGGACACCGCCTGGCGCACCCTGCGGGACCCCCCCTACTGAGAACCACGGAGTGAGAAGACCCCCAAAAGCAGCAGGCCACACAACATCTCCTTAGGATCACAAAGGTGCACACAGATGGCCTTCCGTGGCTGATGCCCAGTTTTGTGCAGGGGCTGGTCCAGGGCCAGCTGGTGATTGATCCAGTCGTATCCACAGGAAAGCTGCTGTCACCACGTGGCGGTGCCCCGGTGTCCCAGCTGGTGGGGGATGGAGCCCCGGGTAGGCCTCAGAAGACCCTGGTCTAGGCCAGACTCGGCCACCAGAGCCCAGGAAACCTCAGGAGTTTCTCCGGGCTTCCGTCGGAGGGCAAAACAGCCACTCCTCCTACCTCGGCGTGGAGATGGTCTAATCCTCACCCGATGCGGGGAAAGCTGACCAAGACCAAGATACTGTCACCCCCACGGCAGCTTCTGGAAGCGGGTCCCAGGGCTGACCCTTGCTCCACTGGGCGCAGAAGACAAAAGGGGTGGCCAGAGGTGTCCTCGTCTACAACACAGCCCCCTCAAACCTCTTGGGATCCCAGCGTCCTCAGGGGGCCTGGAAGCAGCTTGCTGGGGCTGGTGGGACCCTAGGGAGAGCAGGTCAGCCGGGAGTGGCCACAGCCCAGCAGATGGAGAGAATCTGAGGACGCTGGGGACTCGGGGGGTGGTGACGTCTGACTGAGGGGCCAGCAGAGGGGCCCGTGGGCCTTTCCATGACCTGAGGCTCCTTGCTGGTGTGGTGGTGCCCTTCCTGGGCCCACTGGTCGGGAAGTGTGCTCAGAGTGAGCGGGACATGGCCTTGGAGACATCAGTGGGGGCAGGGGGGTGGTCAGCTGATGGCTGGTAGGAGGGTAGGGACCCTGTGGCGTGTGCGCTTTTGGCAGCGACAGGGCGTATGCAGCTGGGGTCCCTGGAGCAGAGACGACCCCGGCCCAGATGAAGGGAGGCTACAGAACCTGGTGGCTCCACAACGACCCGCCCACTCAGGGAAAAGGCCAAGTGGGTGGAAACTTCCCGTTCCTGGGTGGAGTGAAGTGGGGGGCAGGCCGAGGTTGACAGCACAGGACACAATGGAAAGGATGATGTCCCCACACCCTGGGGGCCACTTTCCCAGCACAGGGCAGGGTGAGGCCACGTGGGGTTTGGAGATGGGTCCCCAGGACAAGTCCGACAGAAGTTTCTAGCATCAGGCCTGACCGTCCTGCAGCAACAGGGTAGGGGCAGGCAGAGCAGAGGCTGAGGCTCTCGGACACACATCCCCGATCCCCCTGCCTCTTGTAACAAAACTGAAGGAGGCCGGGGCGGTGGCAAAGGTGGTCACCCTGTGCTGGGAGGGGCTGAGTGGTGGCAGCAGGCCAGCCCCCGGGGCGCCCACGTGGCCCCGGGGCAGAAGGGGCCCGTGCTCGGGAGGCCCTGCAGGCCAGGAGTGAGGCAGAGGAAGGGGATCAGGGTGCTGGGAAGGCACGCACCTGGGCCCTCGTGCTGAGGCTGCGAGAGCCGAGCCCAGCCCAGGCCACCGGCCCGCACTCCCCCAGAGCACCTCTGATGGTAAAATCCCCCAGGCAAGGCTTTCGGCCCAGGCTCCTATCCCCGGAGGCCCGCATCGGGGTTGCTGAGACAACGGGCGAGTTGAACAGAAGGTTGCCAGGGAGCCGGTGCCCAGGGTTGGTGCCAGCCCCACATGCACCCTGAGGCAGCTTCGGGCTTCATCTGCATCTGCGGGGGCTGATTCAGGTGTGTGTCCCCTGCCCCACGGCCCCGGGGACTGAGAACCAACGGCCCAGCCGGCCCCTAGCCCTGCCTGCGCATCTCTGCATCTCTCGGGTCCACCGAGTGTATGGCAGCGGGGGGGGTGGGGGGGGCACACAGAAGGCAGAGAAGAGGGAAGCGCTGAGGTCCCGGCGCCCCACCCGTCCCCCTCGAGGTCTCAGGTGGCCCGAGTCAGGGCTTCCCTGTGTGACCGCTGGATGGACGCTCCATGCGACAGAGCCAGCTGGGAGCAGAGGACATAAGTCTCAGGCCTCCAGATGGGCTCGGTGGCTCGGAGAAGCCACGGTCCTGTCCTGTCCCCAGGCGGGAGTGTGGGGGCGGAGGGTCCCAGGCCAACCCCCTGCGGCTGCCCGGCCCCGCCTCCTGTGTGAGTCATCAGATCCCAATGCCAGAGGATGACATGGCCACACAGCTTTGGTAAACAATTTTAAGAGAAGTATTTTTAAAAGTAGTCGCTGTGCCCCAGGCTCAGGGTGTCGGATCTGGGGCGCGGCCCCTCTGTGCACAGGTGGCAGCCCGGGGCCTGAGCTGCCCCGCCTGGGAGAGGGGGGACCACCTGTATCCGGTGGGCGGGCGATGGGCAGGTTCACCACTTGAGGAAGACCATGCCGGCCAGGACGGCATAACCCAGCACCAGAAAGAGGACTTTGAGCAGACGGTCGCTCTTCTCCTCCAGCTCCTTCGCTAGGATCTCGAAGAAGGTGACAAAGAGGAACGTGCCGCCTGCGAGGCCCTGCAGCAGCACCGAGGCCACGCTGCTGGGCACCCCCTGGGCACTCTCGATGCCCAGGCCGATGCTGATGCCCAGGGGGATCATGGCACTGACAGTGACGGCCAGCTTGGCCGCGTCCCTCAGGGCCATGGCGCTCCTGGCCATGCTGATGCCCAGGGCCACGGCCACCAGCGTCTCGTGGATGGCCACCCCCACGAACAGGCTCACTACCTTCTCTCCGTCCTCCTGCAGGCCCAGGGCCAGGCCCTCGAAGATGGAGTGCGCCGACAGGGCAAATACCAGGCTGAGGAGCCGCAGCGGGCTGGAGTGCGACAGCTCTTGGACACTCAGCCCGTGTGCGTGGGGGTGGGGCTCCGCATAGAGCGTGTGGCCCCGTGCACCCCCCATGAAGGGGCTCTCATACTCCGAGTCACTGCCGGCGTCCGAGCCAGCGTTGAAGGTCTCCAGGTCGATGAACGATGGCTTCTCCTTGCGGAAGGTCAAGATGAGCTGCTCCAGGAAGACAGTCATGAAGAAGCCCAGCATCACGATGGTCTCGGCCAGTGGGTAGTCGGTGCTGATGTGCCCGAGACTCAGAACTTTCTGGAGCTGGAGCAGAAGATGTGCAAGAGAGGAGAAGGAGAGAGAGGGGTTCAGAGCGGGCTGGACTCCTGCCACCAACACAACAGGGTTTGGGGGAGATATCACTGTTCAATTAGCAAAGCACATTATATCCACTAAATCAGCCAAATATTAATTATGCTGTAGTGGGCTGAACTGTGGTCCCTAAAGATATGTCCACTTGGAACCTCAGAATGTGACCTTATTCGGAAGAAAGGTCTTTGCAGATTATAATGAACGTGTGATGGGCTGAATTGTGTCCCCCACCAAAAATTCATATATTCAAGTCTCTGAACATCCAGAATTTCAAAACTAAACCTCCTTAGAGAAAGGGTCTTCAGAGAGGTGATTCAGTTAAAATGAGGCTGTTAGGGTGGGCCCTGCCCCACTAGGACTGGAGTCCTTACAGGAACCACCACGTGAAGAGGTGGCAAGGAGAGAGGCCTCAGAGGGACCCAGGCCTGCCAGCCCCTTTCTCCTGGACCCCTGGCCTCCACAAGGACAGACAGCAAACGTCTGAGGTGTTTTGCTATTTCCCCAGCCCTGGGGAAATCCTACATAAGATAAGGATCTGGATACGAGACAGATCATCCTGACTTAGGGTGGGATCTTAATCCAGTAACGGTGTCCTTAGGAGACACAAAAGGAGGGGACACAGAGAGACACACAGGGAGACGGGCAGGTGACCACGGAGGCAGAGACCGCGGTGATGTACCTACAAGTCAAGGAACACCAAGGACTCTCCAGAAGCAGGGAAATGGCACGGGACAGACTCTCCCTCACTGTGCCATGGACCAGCCTCTGCCGCCCTGAAGGCCTGTGTGGGGTCTGCTTCCATAGGACGCCGGGTGGGGCTGTTTCCAAAGGTCTTCCTGGGTGAATATGCTGGGAATGCGTGAGACTCTGCACATCCACACCCCCCACCCGCCGCCAAGGGGATCCTGCCAGCCAGCGCCACCCAGTAGCGCTTTCTGATGACGGAAATGCTTTCTATCTGTCTGATACGGAAGCCACCGGCCACACGTGGCCCATGAGGACCTTAAACACGGCCGGCGTGGCCAAGGACTGGCATGTTGACTCGTGTTTCATTTACTTCACTGAAACTCGACTAGACAGGCAAGGCGAGGGGCTGCCGCTCGGGACAGCCCAGGGCCGGATGCTGCCCGGCAAGGTGGGGGTGGGCTCCTCAGAGCTGGGCTCGGTTTGCCCGTACTCCTGAGGTGGTGTGCACACACCAAGGTTGTCCAGCCTGGGGCCGCAGAACGTGCCGTCAGCTGTCTGGACCGCTCCTCCTCCCGAGTGACTCAGGGCTGGTCGATGCTCAGGCTTTGGGTCTTGGGGTGCATGTAATTCCCAAGTGCTCTACCTGAGCCAGGCGCCCCAACACTATGCTCACAGCACCCCTTCATGACAGCCCGGGAGCGCGCTCACACACACACACACACACACACACACACACACAAGCGCGGGCCGCGCGGCTACCCCGCCCCTCCAGGGCACACTGAAGACATTTTGGTCGTCATGACTTGTTGGGGGGGTAGTGCTGACATTGGGGCAGCGTCATTCTCAGTGGGGGGCCGTCCTGGGCACCAGAGGGAGGTGGGGGGTGTTCAACAGCATCCCCAGCCCCACCCACCCGATGCCAGGAGCATCCCCCATCCTGACGACCACAGGCGTCTCCAGACATCATCCGGTGTCCCTGGGGGCAGGACTGGCCCAGGTGAGACCTCCTGACCCAGTCACCTGCCCTCACT
>NW_023270855.1:56949731-57085863 GCF_011800145.1 Mirounga leonina | reverse complement strand
GCAGCCCCGGCCTGAGATAGGAGTGTGATGAGGGGTGACGGCATGAGAATGTGGCAAATGGGGGGCAGGGCTGGAAGCGGCTCTGGGGGTGCAGACGGCCTGAGAGAGGACTCTGAGGTTTTACCCCCGGGATGCCGTGTGAGCTCCCACGCCGTGTTATGAAGGAACACAAGGTGGGCAGCAGGGAACAAGAGACGCGTGTCAGAAATCCAGGCACTTCCGGATGAAGCAAGTGGCTATTCTGGGGGGGGCCACGTGGCAGGGACTGAGGGCAGCCCTCAGCCACGAGAAGCAAGGCCCTCGGTCTGACAACCGGGAAGGAACTGAACTTGCCTCACCACCACATGAGCTTAGAAATCGACCCGTCCCCGTCAAACCCCGAGATGAGACCACAGCCCAGGAGACCTGGAATGCTGCCTGATGAGGGCCTGGAGCAGAGGGCCCAGCTAAGTGGTACGCAGACCCCTGACCCACAGAAACGCGACGTGACAAACACGTGCTGTGCTGAGCTGCTAAGCTGTCATCACTTGTTAAGCAGCAGTAGCTGCCTGATACGGGTGCTGAGGAGAGGCCCACGCCGCCCGCTACAGGGCAAAGCATAGCTACCCCGCTGGGCGGTCTGCTCAGCGAACAACGGACCGGCTCACCAGCTGGCAAGCCCAGGTCTAGTTCGAGCCCCTTGTCTACCAGGTAAGGCCCAGAGAAGAGAAGCAACCAACTCACGGTCACACAGCAACCTCACTTCCTGTCACTCCTGTAGTGTCCCGGCTACCACCAAGCTTGGTGGCATCACTGAAAACACACCAGAGACCCGGGGCCACAAGGTGCCACGGGCTGTGGCCACCACCAGGGAGCCCTTACCTTCTCCCTCACAGCCGGCAGGAGAGCGTTGAAGCACGTGGCCAGGAAGACCCCACCTCCAAAGGTGTTGCAGAGTGACAGGATCTTTTTGGAGCGATGGGCCTTCTCAAAATCCGTCTCGATGATCTTCACGGGGAGCAGGGAGCCAAGCAGCATGAAGAAGAACACGCCCACCATACAAAGGATTTTGGCCACCAGCAGCTTCATCATGGTGGCGGCCCGGGCTGCTGTGGTCGCCGCAGGGCCAAACCATGTGTGGGCGCACACTCCTTTCCCACGGCGTGCTACCGGGCCCAACCACGAAGCCGGGGGCTCATGCCTCCGTCCAGCCACTGTGAACGCCAGGGGCAACCCCGTCAGCTGTTGGAGGATTGAGCAGCTTTAGTGACCAAGCCCATCACCCCCCGTCCTTCGCTCCATTCCGGGCCTGGCCCACATCACTGTCTCCTGCAGAAAATTCGCCACGGCCGTGCTGTCCAATACGGCGGTCACGAGCCACCATGTGCGTCTGTTTAAATTAATTACAATTCCATAAAAGGCAAAGTTCAGCTCCTCGGTCACACTGACCACATGTCAAGTGCTTGGCAGTAGTGACCGCACTGGACGGCACGGACAGAGCCTTTCCACGGTTGCAGGACGTTCTACTGGGCGGTCCTGCTCCACTGGCTTCCCCCTGCCCTTCCGTAAAACCCAGCACCACACCCTGTAGAGAAGGCTCCGCACCATCGGCCTCTGCTTCGCCTCACCCCACACGGGCCTCTGTGGTCCTTGAGTATGCCCAGCCCGTGCCTGCCTCAGGGCCTTTGCACCGGTTGCTTTCTCGGCCTGGAATACGTCTTTCCCCCAACCTCCCGATGAGGTCTTGTCTTTTGGGGTCACCGCCTTTAGGATCCCTTGCAAGACCTCTGCCCTATACTGTATGCCTCGTACCCACCAGGAGCCTGGTGCAGAACAGAGGCTCAGTAACCACTGCAAACCAACAGGTGAGCTAAAGCGTGTGGACCTCAGTGAGCCCAAGTGGAGCCGATCTCACCCTGGAAACCCCACCGGTAGTAGGAGGGCCCTTGGCTGCTCCTGCCCTGTGTTTCCGCCCCTACCCTCCCGGTCCCCACTGCCCACGCCCCGAGCGAGGTCCTCAGGTCTCCGGGCAGATGCCACCAGCTGCAGAGGCCTCTCCCGCCCCCTTCCCGGCATTGAGTTCTGGCATCATTTGTGCGGGAAACTGCATAACCTGGAGTCATTGACTGAGCTCATGCGCTCGAGGCTGCGAGCTCCGCGGGGACTGGGAGTCTTGTTGAGGCTGGATCCCCCCGCACCACCCGCCGCACGGCCGGGTACGCAGGAGGGACCCAGGAAACACCTGCCGGTGTCCCGATGCCCAGGCTGTGCCGTGGCGGCAGGGGGTGGCCTGCCCGCTCTCAACACCGGGGCTGATGGGCTGGGACGAGGAGGCAGGGGCTCGTTCATTCATTCCCCCATCGGGCACTTATTGAGCGCCTTCTGTGTGCACCGCGCTGCACCGGGCGCCCCGAGGAGGGCGAGGCCGGGCGGGCCCCACCCGAGAGGGAGCACTCGCGCTCCGCCTGGGGAGTCGGAAGCAAATCAGCACACATCTCGCCGCCAACGGGGGAACCAGCGGCGGGCGCCGCAGCCCGGCCTCGGCTAACGGGCGGCCCAGCCGCCGTTGCCGCGAACCGCCCCGCCCCGCTCCGGCTCCCGGCCCCCGGTCCCGGCCCGCACGCACCTCCACCGGGCCCTCGCCCGCCCGCCCGCCGGCGCCGCCCGCCGCTCAACCGCCGCGCGGTCTCGACCCCACAGCCGCGGTCCTGTCCAGCCCCGGCTCCGCGCGCGGCGGCCCACGCCCCGCCTTCGCCCCGCCCACGCCCCTGCCCATTAGCTACCCCGAGCGCCGCGGGGCCGAACGCGCCGTGTCATTGGCTACTGCGGCCGCCACTCAACCTGCGACCCCCCCCCCGCCACCGGCACGGGAAAGTAGTTTCCTCTTGCTGAGCGGTAGGTACAGCCAGCAGGTGGCTCCGGCAGGAAACTCCGACCTTAGAGGAAAGGTTCCGACAGGACTTGGCTTCCAGAGCTGTCCAGGGGCGCCTGGTGCTGAATGCCGCTCCTATGGAGGCTTGGCCCGCGACGGGAAACCGTTTCCTGCGGGAGACTGTTCCTCCCCGAGCGTCCGCCACGCCGATGCCCTTCCCGTCAGCTTAAGACGCAGATTCATCTGCTCAGTATCCCTGTCTACTACGTATCAGGGCCTTTTCTAGAAGTACATCTGCGAGCAAAACAAAGATCACCCTTCCCGCCCTTTTGGAGCTTACATTCTAGGACAAGAGGCAGAAAATAATCAATACACATAATAAGTGATGGAATTATGTCGGAAGTGCTCTGGGATAATAGAACCCACAAGGGACTATGCTGGGTATGGGCTGCTATTTTAAGATGCTCAAATACGCCTCATAGAGAGATGTTTGAGCAAAGATGAAGGTGGAGAAGTTGGCTCAGTGGGTACATGGAGGCAAACCCTTTCACACATAAGGGACTGAGAGGCAGGTGTGTACAAGAACGTCAGTGTGACCAAAGGACAGTGACCTGGGGAAGTGTATTTGGAGATAAGAGGAGGTAGGTCACAAAAGGCTTTGGAGGGAAATAGGGAGCAATTGCAGAATTTTGATCAGAGACGTGACCGATACAATGTATTTTAACACAATCATTTGGTTATTGTATCAATGCTGCCAATAGGTCAATTAAGATTAAGACTGAAAATCGTTGATTTTTTTTGACAGAGAGAAGGTAACATTAAAAAAAAAAAAAGCGCTTGTTCCATGCCCTATAAAAGCAACCAGAGTTATGAAGAAGACTGTATTCATTTGTTAACTAAAATCTTATTGTCAGCCTACTATGGGCCAGGCGTGGAGAGAGCTGCTAAGAATAAAGAGCAGGGAATGCTACAATGTGGATGGACTGAGGACACCATGCTCAGTGAGAGGAGCCAGACCCAGAAGGACACATCCCGCAGGACCCCACTCCCAGGAGGTCCCCAGAGGAGTCCCGTCCACACGGACAGAGAGGAGAGGGTGGGAGCCAGGGCTGGGGCAGAGGGTGGGAGTCCGTGCTTCATGGGGACAGAGTCTCCATGTGGGCAGATGGAAAGTTCTGGAGACGGAGGGTGGGGGTGGCTGCACGACAGTGTGTGTGTGCTTCATGCCACAGAGCTGTGCACTTAAAGTTGTTAAAATGGTAAGTTTAATTTTATGTATATCTCACCACAATTTAAATTTTTTTAAATTAATGGAGTAAAAAACAAAAGAATGACTTCTGTCTTCCTAGCACAACCTCTGCCTGCCTTGAAGAAAGAAGCTGAGATGTTGGAGAGCTCCCCACTGCAAGGAACTGAGGATGACCTCCAGGCAATAGTCAGCAAGAGACTAAGACCTCCAGTGCAAGAGCCTGCAAGGAACTGAATCCTGCCAATGACAACATGAGTGGTTTTGGAAGGGGGTCCTGTCCCAGGCCTGCCTTCAGATGGCTGCTGCCCAGTGGGTACCTTGATTGCAGACCTTGAGAGACCCTGAAGCTGAGGACCCAGAATGAGGACCACGTTAGAGTTTGAGTTTTACCGTGAATGCAGTGCAATTCATTGAAGAGTGTTAAGCGGGTGAGGCTTGTGATCCAGTTTATCTCTTAAGGTGATACTAACGTCTGTGTAAAGACTGAATTGTAGGGAAGCAGGAATGGAGGCGGGAGACTGGTTGAGTCATTTGGGCGAGGATTGGTACTGGTTTAGGTAAGGGCACTGGCAGCGGAGATGGAGAAGCCAGGATGGAGGGTGAGTTGACAGGACGTGGCACTGGTTTGTCTGGGCAGGTTGCAGGAGTAGGAGGTGTCAGGGTGACTTTTAGTTCTCTGGTTTGAGCAATTAGATGGCGTTGTTCACTAAAATAGGAAAGACTGGAGGAGGTACAGATATTGGAGGTGCTGGAAGACTGAGCTGGGCTTTGCAGAGATTAAGTATGTCCATGAGTTCTTAACACTTAATGTCAATTTCTGCCTTCCTCATTGTAGGCACAAAATATGGGGTGGCTATTTGTTATCATTAAACAATTCATTATTATATTGTCTTTTCCTGGTTTCCGTAATTCACAACAACAAAAAAAGATTGTTTGTAATAAGTGCACACCAGGTAAATGCCCACATGGTGACACCTTCCTATAGAAGAATTCAGGATGTGCAATATTTGTTCATAGTTATTTAGAGAATGAGGCTGCTTGGAGAAGGATGTATTTTTGAAAACTTCCTAGGCTCCAAGACCTATGTATGAGCAGATATCTTCAGGGTACCATAGGAAAAAACCTGACACATCTGACCGCATTGTCTACTTCAAAAATCTCCCCTAGTGGAAGACACTGTGAATGGGCTTAAGAAACAAGATATGGACCAGAAGGAAATGCCGACAACAGATGACAGAGCGCTTGATAGAGAACAAACATACTAGAATAAAAATGGGAAAGGAGATGAACAGATGATTCACAGGAGAACAAATACAAGAGGGGAACAAATATTATGGAAACATGAAATAAAACCATTTTAACAGCTTTATTGAAGGATAATTGACATACAAGGAATGACACATATTTAAATTACGCAACTTGGTGAGTTCTGACGTATGTGTAATAAACCTGAGAAACTACCCTCACAGTCAAGAGAGTGACCACGACCATGACCCCTGCAGATTCCCTCCTGCCCCTGACTCCCAAGCATCTAGCATTCTGCACGGAGGCTCATTTGGGTAGTTTCTGGTGTTGGCCCTTGCTTAGGGCACTGCTCTGAGCATGCCTCTACTTGCCTGTGGGTGGCCATTCATATGTGTTGCTGTTGGGCATACGTCCACAGCTCGTATTGTACATCGGGGGCCCCAGGGGATGCAAACCCTTGCTTTTAGGACTTAATACAGCCAACTTTTCCCCTTTGGTGCAGGAGAAGAGTTAACACAGCCGCCCTGAGACTGCTGTCCTGGGAAAGGCCAGCTTGCAAGGTGGGCCCTCAGTGGCAACTGGGAACCATACTCCAGGGGCTTCTGCCCTCCAGGAGGCTCGGGTCCCTGAATTGTGCAGACACGAGGTTCGGGCTGAGCGCCTGCTCCCCTCCCGGAGTCTGGGGCCCGGGCCCAAGCCGGGCAGAGGGGCCCGCGAGACCGACCCCCACAGAGAACCGGGCACTGGGTCTCTGCCAGCCCCCTGGAGACCACACCTCACACACGCAGTCCCATTGTTTGGGGGGAGCTAAGCGCATCCTGTGGGACACCCCCAGAGAGGACTCTGGAAGCTCACGCCTGGTGTCCCCGCCCCCGCCCCCCAACGCCTCTGCCCTGAGCTCATTTGGCCTCCTGTCCTCTCTGTATAAACCACGGCCATGGGGTCGACTGTCTGCTGAGCCCGGGAGTCCTCCCGGCACATCCCCGCACCTGTGGTGCTCTTGGGGTCCCAGATGCATCTCTTATGAACAGCACTTGCTTTGTTCATTCTAACCGCTCTGGTGTATTTGCCTTACATTATGGTTTTAATAGTGTTCCTCAGATAGCTAATGAAATCGAGCCTCCTTTCATACACTTACTGACTAACTGCATACCCTGTTTTTTTTTTTTTGAAAGACCTAAGTGTTTTGCCCATTTAAAAAATTGGGTTCAGGTGCCTGGGTGGTTCAGTCCGTTAAGTGTCTGCCTTCGGCTCAGGTCATGATCTCAGGGTGTGGGATCGAGCCCGGCGTCGGGCTCCCTGCTCCACGGGAAGCCTGCTTCTCCCTCTCCCTCTGCCTGCCGCTCACCCTGCTCGTGCTCTGTCAAATGAATAAAATGGTTTTTTAAAAAAAGCTCTTTGATGGGCGCCTGGGTGGCTCAGTTGGTTAAGCGACTGCCTTCGGCTCAGGTCATGATCCTGGAGTCCCTGGATCGAGTCCCGCATCGGGCTCCCTGCTCGGCAGGGAGTCTGCTTCTCCCTCTGACCCTCTCCCCTCTCATGTGCTTGCTCTCTCTCATTCTCTCTCTCTCTCTCAAATAAATAAATAAATAAAATCTTTAAAAAAAAAAAGCTCTTTGAAAAATTGGGTTCTATTTTTCTCATGGATTTGTAGGAATACTTTATATTTTTGTGAAATATATATTGCAAATGGCCTCATCCACTCAGGCAGGCTGGAGACACAAGGGAGAGTTGACCCTGTAGCTCGAGTCCCAAGGCCATCTAGAGGCTGGATTCCCTTGAGGACAATTTCCTCAAGGGACCGGTCTTGTCTCTGAATGCCTTCAACTGGTTAGGCGAGGCCCACCTGCATTATGGAGGGTCCACGGTTCTACTCAAAGCCAACTAATTTAAATGTTACTCTCATCTAAAAAAAAATACCTTCCCAGCAACATCTAGACTAGTGTTTGACCAAATATCTGGGTATTGTGGCCTGGCCAAGTGGGTACATAAGATTAACTATCACAGTGTTGTGTTCTCTTTAAGAAAATTGGCCTTGGGGTGCCTGGGTGGCTCAGTTGTTAAGCGTCTGCCTTCGGCTCAGGTCAGGATCCCAGGGTCCATGGATCGAGCCCCACATCGGGCTCCCTGCTCCGCGGGAAGCCTGCTTCTCCCTCTTCCACTCCCCCTGCTTGTGTTCCCTCTCTTGCTGTGTCTCTCTCTGTCAAATAAATAAAATCTTTAAAAAAAAAAAAAAATTGGCCTACCCCAGGGGCACCTGGGTGGCTCAGTCGATTAAACGTCTGCCTTCGGCTCGGGTCATGATCCCAGGGTCCTGGGATCAAGCCCTGCACTGGGCTCCCCGCTCCGTGGGAAGCCTGCTTCTCCCTCTCCCTCTCCCCCTGCTTGTGTTCCCTCTCTCGCTGTCAATTAAATAAATAAATAAAATCTTAAAAAAAAAATTGGCCTACCCCAAATCATATCCTAAATTTTCTTCTATGATTTTTATAATTTTACCTTTTCCCCTTAGATTCCATTTTATCCACATCAAAACCAGGCACAACTAACCCATGGTCCTAAACACTGGGGGAGTGTTACCCTTTAAGGTGGTAATGAGTGTGGGGGCATGATGAGGGTGCTGGGTGGGCTCTGTTCTTGGTTCGGGTGCCAACCTTTGTGGAAATTCATCCAGCCATTTGCCCATACTCTGCACTTACACATATGTATTTATGCTTTGATGAAGTGTAAGAAGCACAGTAACGAGAGAGGGAAGAATGGACCCCCCCCCCCAAGTCTACATGAGCTTCCAATAGCCACGAGTGGAGCAGAATCTGTGATTCTCACCCCAGAGGGGATTCGCATTCTCCGACCCCAGGATGGTGGCCCAGCATCCTGGCTACAGCTTAGAATTCTGAAAGGACAGCCAGCTCTAAGAGCACAGCCCTGATCCTAGGACCATGGCCATTTCTAGGCTCAAACCCCGAGTGGTTTCAGGATTAGATGTAGCCTCATTCTTTCTAGTCCTGATGCGGCACGACGGCCACCAGGGACGACGTGCCCGGGAGGCCACGGTGCTGCCACGCCACCTGCTGGCCCCAGCGTCTCCCAGGCCAGGGCCACTTTGAAATAGTTGATTTTCAGGATGGAGGGGGCGTGTTGGGAAAGCCGTCACCCAGCCTGGGGCAAAGCCTTGCTGCAGAGATACGGAGCCCTCCAGAGCGGGTGAGCAGATTGTTTCTGCTGGCAGCAGAGCGGTTTAGGACATCTGTTTATCAGACACATTTTTCTAGGGCCTACTGGGTGCTGGGAATGCCGCAGGGTGCGTGCTGCAGGGGGCTGAGCAGCTCCCTGGCCCCAGCCTCTTGATGCCAGGAGCCCCTCTGGCTGTGACAACCCCTGATGTCCCCCAGACTCAGCCCAGGCCCCTGGGGGCATAACTGACCGTGGGGGAGACCCCTTGCTCTTTCCTTCCTCGGTGTCCTGGGACTTCATCTGGGTGGGGCTCGCGGTCGAGGGCCGGGCTACCGTGCACAGAGGGTGTGGGCACAGAGGACAGACCCTGTGATTCCATCTATGGTAGCGTCAGCAGCCTAGCATCTCAAGGCCCAGCCTACTCCTGGAAGCTTTCTCCAAGTCACGACTTATGCTAACTCCGTCTTTAATTGCCGTTTTTTCCTTCCCCCTCAATGCACCTCTGACGGGAATATTCAGGAAGATCCTATTTCTACCTCGTGTGGGATCGAGCAGTAATTACCCACGACACACATCTCGTCAAGTCACACGGAGAAGCCACCAGCTTCGGGGATGAGACGTTGACAGCTACTCTTTTCTTCCCCTCTTCCCACTCCGCCAGCAGCTCCAACGGAAAGTTTCTGGATCTTTCCTGAACACTTAGGCTGGGTGTGGGGCAGAGGCCCTGCAGGGCTGCTCAGCGATGGACACGCAGGGTGGAAGGAGTGAGAGGACCTGGGCAGACCTGTAACGCACACGGAGGGGTTTCTGAACACAGGGCTCGTGGCCCCGTGCCTCCCAGGGCTTCTGAGCGTGGCTCTCCAAACAGGCGCATCAGCACCACACGGGCTGCTCGTGCCAAGTGCAGAACTGACGGGGGCTGCTGAGCGCACTCAGGAGCACGGAGACTGGGCCTGCAGGGGCTGAGCCGCGTCCCTGGCCCCTCACCCCCGGACGCGGTCGCGACGGCCACAGACGTCCCCAGAACCGGGACTGCCGGTGAGCCTGCTGAGGAACCCCACACGCCCCACGAGACACACGTGCCTGCTCCCCCCTCCCCGGGAATCGATTCCCCGTCTGTAGGGGAGCGGGCGGCCCTCACACGCAGGCTGCCTGCGCCACGTCCCTCAGCGCGGCAGGTGGCCCTGCGGGCTACCCCAGGGGGCGTGGAGGTACCCTCACGGCTCTGCCCGAGAGGCCAGGAGTCCAGGCTGGTCCCTGGAGTGAGTGTGGTGGGAAGCGAAGGTGTGGGAGAGACAAACTCCAGGAGCAGCCCAGAGGTTTGCTGTTTCTGGAATCATCCGCGACCCCTGACATGGGAATGGCTTCCAGCTGCGTCGTGTCAGCCGTCGACATGACCGACACCCGGCATACGCCTGAGGCGGGAACCCCAGGCTGGGGGTTTCTGGAAGCTTGGGCAGGAGGGCCGGGGTGGCGAGAGAGGTGGAGGCAGAGCGGAACAGAGGTCGTGATGTCTATTTATTCCCCACACGTTTTCTTGTCACCATGGCTAGCACTCGTTAGGACACATCTTGCCAGACGTGGGACGGACTGCGGGTGGCTGGCAGTGCCCGTCTTCCTACTAGTTACCTACGACACACACGTACTGGGTCTACCTCGCAGACGGCCCGGACCACCAGGGAACCTCACACGATCCAGATGCCAACGCTGGCGCCCACAGACCCGACCCCCCTCGCCCATCCTGCCTGAGTAGAGGCCATGGGCACATCCACAGTGGCCTCGTGTCCTGGGCAGGCTGGCATGCCTGCTCCCCAGAAGCAGCTCTGGTGGCACCAGGGGCCCCTGCTGGCTCCCCAGCCCTCAACAGGACAGGAGAGCCTGCCAAGGACCCAGACAGGCCGGCCGGGCAGAAGGGCAGTGGGCTGGACTCCCGGCTGGAGACAGGCTGAAAGGTCACGATCTGCCCCTTGGGGTCTGTCGGTCATGAGTACTGGGACAGGAGGATCAGAGATGAGACACGTGTCCATCAAAATGCTCGACTGGAAGAAAAGTCCCAGTACCTGGTCCTGTGCGCCCCAGGTTGGTCCCACCCCTGCTCCCAACCGGGTCGCAAGGTCACGGAAATCGTCCTTTAGGAAAATGTGTCTGAAGAGCTCCTCACACGAAAACCCGCGGTCCGAGGGGCATGGCGGCCACTGGTGCCCAGACCGTGCTGGCAGTGAGCTCACCCGAGCAGGGCGCGGCTGGGGAGGCCGAGGTTGGCCTACAAGTGGCTTCTCACGTCTCCTCTGAAGACAGACCGCGGGCGCTGCAGAGAGGGGCTCTGGGAGCCATGGGTGTCCCCAACATGGCTCGACACAAAACGGGCTGCTTCCTGGAGAGTGGCCTAGGACGACCCCCGCCCCGGAACAGTCTAGAAAACACTTCCGTGACTGGGTTTTCAGGGGGCTGGGAGAGATCAGTGCTGGTCTGCGTTCACAGCTTGCTGGCTCTGTTTCGAGAAGGGTCTGGGGGCCGTGGGAGACTACAAACAGGGAGGGGAGGGTGAAGGGAGTAATAAAAATCCATCTTAACATGCAGGTCCAGTTTCTGTTTCTTTTTCTCTCTTGGGTGGTCCAAGGGGAGAAGACAGCAAAATGCGAGACGGCTTCCAGTCGGTGGGAAGAAGCTGGCGGCACTGGGAGGGCTGGGGGGAGAAGACAGGAGGGTGGCGAGTCAGGTCGCTGGCCAGGCGGCCGCGTTCGTTCACAGGCTGGGGCGGCCCCGGGGGCCACAGCACCACATTACCGCGGACGTAGAACATCCCCGCAGGCTCTGGGGCCGAGGATACCAAGTGCTGGCAAAAGTGTTTTGCAGAGAAGGTTACGACATATGACAAATGCAAAACTGATGTCAACTAGGTTTTGTTCTTTTTTTTTTTCTTTAGGAGTGCTTTGGGGGGGGGGGGAACGTGCCCAAATAATTAACATTTGTTGCTGCAGGTGAAGAGATCAAAGTTGTTTTTCCTGCTGCTCAATATTTTTGGCTTTTATTTATTTTTAAAGATTTTATTTATTTATTTGATAGAGAGAGAGCACAAGTAGGCAGAGAGAGAAGGAGAAGCAGACTGTCCACTGAGCAGGGAGCCTGACGTGGGGCTCGATCCCAGGACCCCGGGATCATGACCTGAGCCGAAGGCAGCCGCTTAACTGACTGAGCCACCCAGGCGCCCCTATTTTTGGCTTTTAAAACTCTTAAAACTATTTATTTTTTTAAGTTTATTTTTTTTAGTAATCTTACACCTAACACGGGGCTCGAACTCACAACCCCAAGATCAAGAGTCGCACCCTCCATGGACTGAGTCAGCCAGATGCCCTGTCCTTTGAAATCTTTAACAGAAAATCACGGTCAAAGGAGAAAGGAGAACAATGATGCCCAAGTCTCCTGGGTGGGAAAATCACGGTGCCAGGAAGCACATCTCCCAGGCACAGGATGAGTTTAGGGGCCCTGGGGGGTGGCACGCTGATCCAGCCACGGCCACTGGGGCCCCCCAGGGACCCCCACTCTGTTTGCCAGCAATCCTGCCTCCTTAACAGCTGCTTCCAGCAAACACACACCCAGGGAACCCCGAGCGTGCGGCGCGAGGCGAGGTGGGGCGGGCCTGTCGGCCTCCCTCCCGGGGACCTCGCTGGCCACCGCTGTGGCTGCCCGGAGACTTTCCACACTAGTGTGGCCTGGGAGCCGTGGGGGCTCAGCCCTCGTCTATACAAAACCTGCCAGAGTGACAAGCCCACCCACAGACGGCTGCCCGAAAGGAACAGGGTGTGAGTGGAAACACCTGGGAAGGGGCCTGATGATCCCCGACACGCCCCACCACGGAGGCCCTCCCAACCTCACGGACCCACGGCCCACGGGGACTCACGTGGCTGGTCACTCCTGCTGGTCGTCGTTGCTGGCACTGGGGGTCCGACTCCGGATCTGACTTCGGAGCTGTTCTATCAACTCTGGATTTTGCTGCTGCATCTGCTGGGCGAACTGCTGGCCGCTGCGGGAGAGACAGGCCCAGGCTCAGCCGCGAGGCCCGGGGCATCCTCCTGGCCACTTCCTGGGCGCACCCCCACAGGCAGCACGACTACCCGCTGGAGGATGCAGGGTCCAACAGAGAGCCCAGGGACACAGCACCTCCGTTGCTACGCTCATGGGTGGGCCCCCACCCCACCCTCGAGCCCCACTAGGCAGGTCTACTCACGCCTGGATGAGACTAGCCAGGTCATTCTGTGAGGGGCTGGTGCCGGGAGTCCCCAGGGGGTTGTGGCCACCCGAAATCATCCCGGACATGCTGCAAGGAGAGCCCACAATGTGACAGACAGTCCAACCCGCCCATTCCCGCCAGGCCCTGCCCCTTCACCCACACGAGCCCCCCTGGGGCCCAGGGCCTCCCCAGCCCACCCCTCTCTCTGATGGCGGCTGCTGTGAACTCCACCAGCTCACTTGGGAACAGCCTCTGTTTTTGGCTTAAAGACAGGGGTCTTCAACCAGAGTACATGAGGCCGTGTCTGGAATTGCTGGCCTGCCCCCATGGCGGCCTGGATGCCCCCGAGAGTGACCTGCCCCGACTTCAGCAGTGCTGTGGATGAGAAACTGTGCTTTAAGATTTGACCACAGCCTGGCAGTTCTTCAGTAAATTAAACAGAATCACCATGTGACCCAGCAATTCCGCTCCTGGGCATAGACCCAGACCTGAGCCCACAACACTCAGGGAGGGAACCAGACACAGAAGGCGACGTGGGGTGTTAAGTCCACGTGGGTGACACATCTAGAACAGGCTCATCCGCGGACGGGAAGGGGGCTTGCGGGGGCCAGGGGGGGCTAGAAAGTGCCCCTAATGGGGATGGGGACTCTTTTTGGGGTGATGGAATGTTCTGGAATTAGACAGTGGTGACTGCTATGCAAATGAATGTACTTAATACCACTGCACTGTAAACCCTAAAATGGTTAAAACGGGTAAGTTTATGTTACATGCATCTTATCACAATAAAAAACAAAATTCTAACCACAAGGCCCAAAGGAGGCCGGCTGTCACTTACAGCTGCTGAACTTGGGGATTGTTCATGAGGTTTGATGCCTGCAGAAGAGAATCCGTCATCAGACGCGTGAGCGCCCGCACCCATCTTCTGGCTGCACACCAGGCCTGGCCGACGGCTTTCCCTGCCATCTCATCTCCCACGTTTTACCACTTGGATCCTGTCTGGGTCTTGTCCCTCCTTAGGACCCGTTTCAGGAAGAGGCCGAGCGGGACGGGGAGAGGGCCCCACCTGGCGTGGCTCACGGGGGCCTGGCTAACTTGCGTGAGGCGCCGGAGCTGAGGTGCTCACGGGCCAGCGTCTGCCCCGACCACCCCCCCGATGCCGCCACAGGCGCATGGCGGGGGCTGTGCGCTAACTACAAAACCCAGCCTGCGTGCCGACCCCGGGCGCAGGAGGTCAGAGGTGTGAGCACTGCCAGGCTGAACCCTCCCTGCCCTGTGCCGGCTCTGGTCCCTGGGGGCCCGGCCGGCCGTCCCATCTGCAGACTCAGTGCGGCCTCTGCCGATGCAGGAGGCAAGACGCCCCTTGTTGCCCTGAGGGGATTTCTCTCTTCCTGACGCGTGGAGACCCTGGACCCTGAGGTGCAGTGAGACCACTCGGGGACAAGCGCATGCGGGGACCAGCCCTGCCCAGAGCTAGCGCTTCTGGCCTTAAGTCTCAGCATCGGGAGGTGGTGCTTCCGCCTCAGGGGCATCCACCCGAACCTTGGGAAGCAGGTGCGGTTCTGCTGTGGCCAGGGTCTCCGCAGCGGAGGAGGAAAACAAGTGGGGGGAGGGCAGGCCGTTTCCCTGGGTTAGTCGGCTGGGGGAGGCTCGAGGGTCCTTTGTGCTCAACACTGGGTGGGTCTCACTTGGGGCGGTGTTGCCCCGGGACAGGGGGCGGTGTCTCGGATGGCTGTGGTTGTCACACGGGGGGGGGGGGGGGGGCCCCGGGGGGGGGGGGCTGGGGCTGCTTCTCTGTCCCCCACGGCGCCCCGCTCAGGCCCCTAGAGAATGGCCTGGCCCAGAGTCAGCAATGCCCAGGCCGGGCAGCCCTGGCCCACGACAGGTGGCCCTCATGGGGATGGGAGCGCAGGTTACCATGCTCATGAAGCTGGGGTTGTTGAGCAGGCCGGCGATGTCAAAGCTGCCGACGCCTCCTGTCTGTGGGGATGAGAAGAGCCCTGGTGAGTGGTCACAGGACCATGGCGCTGGCCCCCAGAACGGAGACAGAAGATCCCACAGCGGGGCGGCTGGGATCCTAAGAGGCCAACGGCTCAGATGTCCTCACAACCCAGCAGCCAGGCCTTGCGGCCAGACGGTGCTTCATCAAGGGCATGAGCCATGGCACCGACCACTTAGGAAAAGTACCGTGGGATGCTCTGACATCCTGGGCCCCTGCAGAGCCTGGAGGGCCCTCAGGGGTTACAAATTCCCAGAGAACCATCAGCCACCAGTCCACGGCCCACACCCCCAGCCCTCCTCCATCAGGCTCTCACACTCAGGGCCACCACCCCCTGCCCTGACCGCCCCAGACCCAGGTGTCCGACAGCGAAAGCCGGCCCCTGGGCCGCGGACTCTGCTGAGAAGACGCATCTAGCCTGTCCTAGGCCTGCATCCCCTGCCTCACCCGTTCCTTCCTATGGAAACGGCAGTAAGAAAACTGGCCCACATTCCCCTGCTCCCACCCGCTCCCTTCCCCGGGGCCGCTCACAGGACTGGGCGTCTCTCTCAACTTCAGCTCGGCTATCTTGAGGTTCGACTTGTAGGTCTCGTTGTCAGGATCCAGCTCCAAGGCCTTCTTGTAATAGGCCACGGCCTCGGTGTGCTTGTTCAAACTGGAGAGCGCGAGGCTGGGGGAGAGACACCAGCGCGTGGAGGGGGCCTGGGAGGCTGCCCGCCACTCCCAAACTGCTCCAGTGGTCACTGTGGCCTAGCGTCTGGTGGGGACGGTGGGGACGGCCCGCAAGGGCTGGGGGCGCTGAGAGGATGGGTGTATGAAAAGAATTCAAGGGCACAAGTCCACACGATAGGTTTGAAGGCCCAGAGGAGGGGTGCAGAGCAGAGAACAGGGTGGTCGGACGTGGCTGGTCCTGTTCTTGGCACAGAACTTCTAAAACCTGAAACTGCCCAAATCACAGGCATCTCCTGGTTTTCATAATGACCCCCTTTGATCACACCCGAGTTTATGCCTAGGAGGTGACTCAGGATGGGGCTGGTGGCCAGGAAGACCAAATCTGGGATTTGAGGGGGGACCTCGTTACCCCCAAAACTCTGGGAGGGGAGAAGGCTGGAGAGCAGGCTGTAAACTGAACAATGAGATGTGGAGAATGTCCCCATTGGTGAAGGCATCACACCTCACTCTAAGGGGCCAGACAGAGCTCCTACCCGGGGACCCTCCTGGACCCTGCCCTGTGGAGCTCTTTGTCTGCATCCTCTGCGATGAACCGGTACACACAGGTGTATTTCCAACAAACCACTGGGGCACAGGAGAGTGAGCGGTGGGAACCCGATTTACAGCAGCTGGGTCGGAAGGAGGGGAGGCCCAGATTTAGGACATGTGAGTGGGGCCGAGTCCTGACTCTGTCTAGGCAGAGGATCAGGACTAAAGCAAACTGCTGGACACCCGGCAGGTAGTGGGGCTGGGCGTGTGGGAAGCACCCTGAATAGGAAAGGGGGTAACAGCCGGATGTGGGGGGTGGGGCAGTCCAGGAAGGTAGAGACGGCGTGGCCCCTCCCAGTCCCCCCGGGGCACTCACCCCATCCTGCCGTAGGCTTTGCTGTAGGACGGGTCTATGCAGATGGCTCGCTCACAGTCCTGCACGGCCCCAGTGTAGTTCCCGAGTTTGCTGTAGGCCGCGGCCCTGGGGAAACAAAGCAGGGCAGGCAGGGCTGCGGGGCTCACTCGCTGCCGAGGAGGAGCCTTTTGGGGAGGAGCCTGGGCTTCCCCATGTGTCAAGCGGGGTTGGGGGGACAGGCCAAGGGCTTTTGTCTGCAGAGCACCTGTGCTGGGGGCTGGGACAGCCTTCTGGGGAAACTGAGGCTGGAGGCAGAGCAGCTTGCCTCAACGATGCTGCAGACACCTGGCTGTGATGGGACGAGGATCTGAACCCCAAGTCCACGGGCTCAACACCCAGGCTCTGCCCCCCAGGCTCTGCCCCCCTTCTACATCAGGGAATAAAATCGGTTAGACAGGGGCGCCTGGGTGGCTCAGATGGTTGGGCGTCTGCCTTCGGCTCAGGTCATGATCCCAGGGTCCTGGGATTGAGTCCCGCATCGGGCTCTCTGCTCCTTGGGAGCCTGCTTCTCCCTCTGCCTCTCTCTCTGTCTCTCATGAATAAATAAATAAAAATCTTTAAAAAAAAAAAAAAAATCGGTTAGACAGTAACCGATCCACGAGACCCCTGTCCAAGCTCTCAAGGGTCTCCTCCCATGCGAGATGGGTTTTTGGACAGTTTCAGGTTTTAATATTGCACTTTGCGTTTCTCCCAGGTTTTGAAGTGCAAAAAGGCATCTGATAGGAAACACTGAGCGGCTGGGCTGGTGGAGGGTGTAGGGGATTCTCGGGACTATGTGTGCGACCTTCCTGTCAATCTGTTTGTGTTACTGCCCCAGAGAGCCAAAATAAAGAAACCAAAACGACAAGCAGTTCTAGCCTGGCGTCAGCGTGGATGACGTGCGGCACCCCCTTCCCCAGTATCCACCGCTGGGTCCCGGGGCCACCCTGCGTCCCACGTCCCACTCAGTCCCTCTCGTCAGCACAACGGCCCGTCCTGGGAGGCCGCGGGAGAGCGGAGGCAGCTCTCCCTCTAAAAGGACCAGCCGGATGCGGCCCCTCGCGGCCAGCAGCTGAGCCACTGTGAACGTGGGCGTGGAACATCACCTGTGGTCTGGCTTCTTTCCCTGCCGCAGCATCCGTGCAGAACGCGGCCCCGATTTTAATTCTAATGCCACGCTCAGCTCCTGCGGACACCAAGCTGGCCGCCTGCCGCCGATCTGGGGCTCTGGCTGAACAACCCCCAAGTGACAGTACAAACAATTCCCCCGTGTGCGCCAGCCAGTACCTGTTACAGAAATAGACGGCGTTGGCCGGGTTCAGCTCGATGGCCTTCCCGTAGAAGTGCACAGCAGCTTCAAAGTTCTCTACTTTCATCTGCTCGTTTCCTGAAGAGAGAGGAAGAAGAGCGTACGCCCCGCTGTTCCCGTCAGGCCCGAGGCGTCAGTCAGGCCCGGCTCTCCTGGGGTGTTCTCTGAAGATGTGAGGAGACTTTGGGGGGCAGGTTGCAACACTCAGATGTAGGCTCGGGGGTGGGGTGTACATGAAGGAGGATGTGGTTTGCGTCCGGCATCTTGTGGGTTCTGGCCTGAGCCACACTCTGATGACTGTCACTGCTTCAGTTGGGACACTTGGAGACACAAATCTCTAATACTGTCATTTTTGCTCCTTCTTTCGGAAGTAACCAAGTTTCATGAAATCTACTTCAAATAATCCAGCAGTTTTTAAATATTCATAGGTGTCTATCACCACGATCTAATGCCAGAACATTCCATCTCCCCAAAAAGAAGCACTGACCCTATCAGCAGTTATCCCCCACCCCCTCCCCAACCTCTGACACACACTAACTCATTTCTGTGTCCGTGGACAAGCCTGTTCTGGACATGTCACCCATGTGGACTCACACCCCACATGGCCTTCCGTGTCCGGGTCCCTCCCTGAGCGTCCCCGCCCCCATCAATGGTCACTCCCCACCTTCTCCCCAGCCCCCCGCCCCCACGAGCCCCCTTCCCGTCCGCGGATGAGCCTGTTCTGGACGTGTCACCCACGTGGACTCACACCCCGTGTGGCCTTCCGTGTCCGGGTCCCTCCCTGAGCGTCGTGGGCTCGGGGTCCGTCCCTGGGGCTGCGCATGTGGGCGCCTGGCTCCTGCTCGCAGCCGAGGGACGCTCCAGAATACGGATAGGTCACATTTTGTTTATCCTTTTTGCCACTTTAGGGACATTTGGGCTGTTCTACCTTTTGGCTTCCGTGGACACACGCCTGCATCTCTCCTGGGCCCACACCTGGGAGGGGAGCGGCTGGGCCACGAGCCCACATGTGACCACCTGGGAGCTGTCAGGATGCCTTCCACGGCAACTGCCCCGGCCACGTTCCCACGGGCTGCACGTGGGGCTCCGCTCGCGGCACATCCTCGCACCTGTGTGCTGTGCGCAGCTTCACAGCAAAACCCCCCCCCCCCCGCCGCTGCCACATCCCTACGGGCCAGCCCCCCCCGCCCCCCTCCCCGGCAGTCCAGGCGGGTGAGGTGCCTGGTGGGGATGCAGACGGTCTTGCCTCACCTTCAGTTTTGAGGCGCTCTGCCTCAGCCGAGTCCTCCTCTGAAGGTGGAGTTTGCTCGGGGCCTCTCAGGTCCTGCAGCACTTCCTGGCCCCAAGGCAAAGACGAGCTGTTTAAGGGGCAGCGGGCAACCCTACCGCTTTCCTCCTGCTCCAGGGCCGCTCCAGAGGGCAGCTGAGCTCCAACGGGGAGGACCTCAGGCCAGGGTGGCCGGGGCCGAGCCCCCCACTTCCCTGTCTGCAAACCGGGAACCACGCTCCACGGCGCGCAGCCCGGGAGGGAGCGCAGGCCCCACACAGGTGCTCCGCAGCCCTCGGCCACTCGTGCTGTGCCTTCTGTTCTGGGAAGCCCAGAGACTCACCTTGCCCGCAGCAGCTCCTTCAAATATCTCCGGGAGAGTCTGAGGGAGAGCGAGGTCGCGGTCTTCAACAGTCACCCCAAAAGCAGTCTCCAGGCACTGGATCGCAACTGGGGGGGAGACAAAGGCATTTTCTTCTGAACGCAGCCCAGACTTCAGGACTTTGGGGCTCAGAGGGAGTCCCTCCCCTGAGAAGCCCGGGTCAACGGCCTGGCACCTGCTGCCGAAACGCCACCTCCCACCGTGTCACTGCGAACTGAAGCAGCTGGATGCCAAGGCGCTGGTGGCGGGGTCCGCCTGGGCTCCTCGCCCACCCAGCCCCGTGCAGGTTCCAGCGGCCGTGGCTGCCCCTCCCTCTTTGAAGAGAGAGCCTTTCCCCTCTCCTCAGTGGAGTTGCACACGTGCAGTGGTGGAGAAGGTTCCGGAACTGCCCCTCGACGAAAGATGGGGAGATGACCAGAACACCTGCAGGATGCTGGGCCCGAGGTGACGGGGGCTGGCTACATGTGGCAGGAAGGAGGGAGGGCAGTGGGCCCACAGGTACCTTCCAAGCTCTCCTGGGCGTCGGATGAGAGCCCCCCATGCCGGAGCTGGTCGTGCAGGAACCGGATGATGGCGTAGGCCAGGCGCTTCTTGTTATCCATCTTGAGACAGGAAGAGACAACGCCCTGGGGTTTTCCTGATCTGCGGACCCAAGCCAAGGGCGTGAGAAGCACAGATGGGGGGCATGGGTGCTGCTCAGACAGCACCCCCGGACTGCTGGGCCTGGCTCACCAGGCCTGCGCCAGCCCCAGCCCCAAGGAAGCCACTTTAAGCACAAGTGAGGGCGATTATGACCCCATTTCACAGATAGACACTGAGGCTCCCTCGGGCAGGTGGAGTGTTCCCAGCCATCCTGCCTCCTTACGCTAAAGAAGGCCACGTGGCCTTGGCCGTCACCACCCCTTCAGATTCAGTGGCACACAGGGACTCCCAGGGATGCAGAGGGCCAGCCTGCAAGTGCTAGTCCTGCAGGTCTACGAACCCCAAGTTTTAGCTAAGCACAAGCCAGACCCCAGTCCCACCTGCTTCTCCACTCAGACTGAGAAAACAAACTGACGGTTCTCCAGGTCCTGATACCCCCAAGGGACATGAGGGGGTTGGACAAGTATCGTGGGGGGGGGGGGGCAGGAGCGGAGGGGCCCAGAGTAGACCAAAAGGCCCCAGAGGCACCGAGCCCTTTCCAGGCCGTCCGAGGGCCTTCTCTGGGTCCCTCCCAGGCCAGGAGTGATCCGGCCTCAGGGGCTCTGGGCCATGTCTGGGTACGTCTGTGGTGCTCCTGGCATTGGGTGGACCTGCTGCTCAGCCCCCGGCTGAGGGATGCCCACACAATGGAGAACTATCCGGCTCCAGCGTCAGCAGTGCCCAGAGGAGAGCCCTGGTCTGGAACATTCCGGAGGTGAGGGGGGTCTGCCACCTGAGGGTCCATGATGGATCAGGCATGTCACAACACCGTCTCATCCCCCTCCACACCGTGACCTCCACGGCTGCTCCCGCTGACAGAGGCAACAGGTTGGCGTGGGGGTCTGGGAGAAGCAGCTGGCCCAAGGCTGCTCAGGTCCACCTGCACAGCCGGAACCTGCAGCAGGAAGCACCTCGGTCTCCCGAAAACTCCTCCAGTGGGGTGAACAGCCTGTGCCCCATAGAAAACGAGCAGCAGGCCTCCTGACCACATTCTCATGAACCTGTTACCAGCCACGATGGTTAAACGAAGTCGGGAAGAGTCCGTCATGCAGCCCCAGGCTCTCCACCCTGAGATGGGGTCAGTACGGGGCGGGGTCACCGCCACTGGGCAAGGGCAGTCAAGACACTCGGTGCTGGCCGTATGCAGAGCTCGGTCTCTGGTTCACGGGAATCTACGTCCATCGACAGCTGCTTCTTAAAGTGAGGGAACCAGACACAGAAGGCCACACGGGGTGTGATTCCACCGGGATGTGGGACATGTCCGGAACAGGTTCATCCACGGACGGGAAGGGGGCTTGTGGGGGCTGGGGGGCTGGGGTAAAGGTGGGGAATGATAGCTGATGGGTACAGAGTTTCTTTTTGGGGTGATGGAATGTTCTAGACTTAGAGAAAGGTGTCGGTTACACAGCAGTGTGAATATACCAAAATCCACTGAATTCTAAGGCATGTGAATTATACTTCAATCTTAAATAAGGGAGAAACTTAAAACACCTGTGTTCCGTAAAGCAGGCGAAGTAATTAAAGCTCTTTGAGAATGGTAAGGAGCTTCCCATTTCTGGACACAAAGCCCCTTTATCTAGCAAGTGCCTTTGGCCGGAGAGCCTCCCTAGAACTGGAAGGTCTGGGATCAGGATGGGCCGGTGCCCGGAGGACGAATGGCCAGTCCCAGACCAGCGGACCTTAGGGGCAATAGAGGGGCCCACAGAGATCAACCACCACAACCCACTTGTTTTGGGGGAAGCAAAACTCCAAAAGGAGTCCTGGTCCCCAGCTGAGAGGGTATAGAGAGTAAACCAGTCAGCCTGCTGACCACAAACCTAGGAGAACAGACTAAAATGTCAAACTGTTCCCATTTTAGATATCTGTTTCGGCAGCGGCATTATTTACAGCAGCTGACGGGCAGACACGACACCAGCGTCCGTCCATGGATGAATGAATAAACATGGTGCAGTCCGTCCCCACGCGGGAACACGCTCCAGCCTTAGAAAGGAAGGGACCCTGACACCTGCCACGACGTGCAGGGACGCTGAGGACAGTGGGCTCAGTGAGAGGAGCCAGACCCAGAAGGACACATCCCGCAGGACCCCACTCCCAGGAGGTCCCCAGAGGGGTCCCGTCCACACAGAGAGGAGAGGGTGGGAGCCGGGGCTGGGGCAGGGGGTGGGGAGTCCGTGCTTCATGGGGACAGAGTCTCCGTGTGGGGAGATGGAACATTCTGGAGACGGAGGGTGGGGTGGGGAGTCCGTGCTTCGCGGGGACAGAGTCTCCATGTGCGGAGATGGAAAGTTCTGGAGGGTGGGGGTGGTCGCAGGACAGGGTGAGTGTGCTTCATGCCGCTGAGCTGTGCACTTAGAGATGGTTATGACAGTAAATTTTGTTATGTATATCTTATTAGAAATTATAATTAGGCGCCTGGGTGGCTCAGTTGGTTAATCATCTGCCTTCGGCTCAGGTCATGATCCTGGAGTCCCAGGATCGAGTCCCACATTGCATTGGGCTCCCTGCTCAGTGGGGAGTCTGCTTCTCCCTCTGACCCTGCCCCCTCTCGTGCTCTCTCTCTCTCTCAAATAAATAAAATCTTAAAAAAAAGAAATTAGAATTCAAATTTCTAATTAGAATTAGGAAAAGTTTTGTTTTCTTTTGTTTTCGAAGTCTGAGGTCCTCCCCTTCAGATGTGCAGTCCCAGGACCCTTTGTATGTTGTGTTCTAAATTAGGCCTTGAGGGTCACGTCTGGGCAGCTGCCTGTGGACAATGAATCTTGCCTTCTTAAGTCATGTAAGTGCCTACACCCCACCTACGGGTTCCAGGCACCACTTCTGAGCCTGGTTCCCTTCCCCTCCCCCGCCATGGGTCACTCACACTGGGCTTTGTGTATGCATATGTGTGTACGGGAGGACAGGGCTTGGTCTTCTCTCCCAGGGAATGAATGCAGGTCTTGATGGTGATGTGTGCTCACTTAAGAGTGGACTGAGAAAGGAAGTCTGGTCTTTAGCAGACGTTTCCTGCCCTCCTGGTCTGAGTGGTGAAGATGGGGGGAGGGGAGTGTATGAAACTACTGAGGTTCATGGAGGCAAGGGTTCAAAAAACTAAAGACCAGGTCACGCTCCTTTCTGGCAAACTTCCAGTCCTTCCCATGCCCCCAGATCTTGGAGCCTCAGGGCATTTGCACATGAGGATCCCCTGCCCCCAAAGGACTTGAGGCACTCTGGCCTGATTTCCCCAGCATAAGCTCTCACTGCCTGCTTCCTGGGCTTCTCCTGATCTGTTGCTTGGTCTTCTCTCAAATGCCAGCCCCTCCAATGCAGTTCACTGTCAATAAATCAGAGTCCCCTGGAGCCTGCCCTGGGCCTGGCATAGTGATGAGAGGCCAGATTTGCCTGGGTGGACAAGAGCCTGGAGTCATGTCTTAGGGCCAGCCATCTTTGCCTGAGGCCGGTTCCACGTCACCTTCCCCACCCTAAGCTAAAGAATGCTCTTTGTCCCATCTCAGAGAGTCGCAGCCAATACCCTCATTTTTCTCTTCTATAAAATGGGGTAACAGCGGTGTCCTTACCAGCTGTTACAAGAATTCGTGACTTAACGTAGAGTTTCTCTACCTTGGTGCCACCAACATCAGCGGCTGGATCATTCTTTGCTGGTGGCGGGGGCGGGACCTACCCTGTGCGTGCAGAGTGGTAACCGCATCCCTGGTCTCTGTCCAGTGTGCCCTGAAGCAAGGGGCAGAATCTTCCCCCCGGGTGAGACCCCTGAGTCAGGGGGTTTCACTGACCCCCAGGAGACTGTGCTCTGTAACCATCTGACTCCTGAGGTCCTGGGATGCTGCACGTTGAAATATACACACTGTGTCAGAGGGAGAGAGGGGGTGACTCACAGACGTTGGGGTCGCCCTGGTTTGTACCCTCTGACCCCGGGGGATTTACTCTGGTGTCCAGCGTGAGCAGGGACCAGACTCAATATTTTTCCAAATAATCACTGCAGGGTCTCTCCCACTTGGCCCTAACATTGGAGGCAGGTCACTCTCTGTGGGGGCGTCCTGAGCACTATAGGGGTTCAGCAGCATCCCTGGCCACACCCCTTCAATGCCCCTCCCCACAGTGGTAACAGCCACAGATGTCCCCAGACATGGCCAAACCACCCAGCTGAAAACCACTGAAACTCCAAGTGAGAAAAGTAAAGGCTCTAAATCAGTACAAGTCAGATTTTTCTGGCCCAAGAACTTTGATGCAAACTTTCTGGAAACTTTCTGTTTGCACATTTTGGGCTTCAGCCCTGCAGCAGAGGGAGCCTGGGTCCACAGCCGAGGACTATGTCCCCAAGGTGTGAGAAGGAGCCAGCAAGGCATTTGACACAGGTGGTCCACAGAAACTCTTGCTTCTTTGCGAGACAGTTTGTGAATCTTACTTCCACGTATGGCTTTTGAGATGAACCACCTTCTGCTCTCCACAAAGCTGGGCCCAACAAAACACGAAGACAGCACTTTTCCTCGACTCCTACCAGGCACCCGGACCCTTCTGAACAATCACGACTTGTAGGGTTTTGGCTGCTGGACAAAATTCTCAGAGAAGGCCTACTCTCTGAACAGTGAGTGCTTTATGAGCTCTCAGAAAGCACCACCGAGGTGCCAGCCGCACAGGGTGCTCGGCAAGCCTAGTGAGGGTGGAGTAGGCGGTCCTGGGGCCAGCTCCTCCGGTGGTCTTCACAATCCCTCCCGGCTCTCAGTCCACCTTTTCGTTTCCACATTTAAAAACAAAAACAGCCTCTGCTTCTTTTATTTCCCTGCCCAGAACTGGTCAAAGGGAAAAAATGGCATGCCTCACTAAAATGAGCGACCTCTCACCCACCTCGGACGGTGGAGCGCCCGCTGCTGAGGGCTGCCTGCCTCCATCCTGAGCCCGGACCTCTGCTCACAAACAGCGGTGTGCGAAGCCTGGGCTCTAGTCCTCTCCCTCATCCTAGCCCGCCCTTGGTGTCTGAGCAAGGACTGTCCCGAGGCTTGAGCCCACGACCCCCATCAAAGCCTGTTTCTTCTAAAATGCCGCCAGAATGCTCTGCATGCTTAAAAACCATCAAAAGCTCCCTGAAACTTCATGAGTGTGCATGTGATGCCTTTCACCAAACTCTCAGTGGCTCCGCTCAAACACAACTGCTCACCTTTCCTCCAACCCACCTGGAAACCCTTAATTCCCTTCAACACTGAGCTGCAAAGATATCTCAGACGGAGCTAGATGCCCGTTATTTTTTGGCAAAGTCCAAGTACCAGCCTTATCAGCAGCCCAGAAGGCTTTAAAACTGTCATCTGTCTCCCGCCCTCACCCAGACTGTGAGCACTGGACAGACATCTTCCCTTTCAACTGCAGCACTCAGCAGTGTCTGACCCATATGGTCTTGGGAAAACATTAGATCCCTGTCAAATTGAGAGCCACCCGACCAAGTTCTCTGGGAAGATCAGAAGAGACAACAAACCTTGGGTCTTGCCTACCTACCAACAGTTCCCTTTATTCCTTCAACCCCCTTGCTGAGCATTTCCCAAAAGGACTAGCACTGGGTCTTGGTAAAATAAAAAAAAAAAAAAAAATTGGGGCGCCTGGGTGGCTCAGTCGTTGAGCATCTGCCTTCGGCTCAGGTCATGATCCCGGGGTCCTGGGATCGAGCCCTGCACTGGGCTCCCTGTTCTGTGGGAAGCCTGCTTCTCCCTCTCCCACTCCCCCTGCTTGTGTTCCCTCTCTGGCTGTCTCTCTGTCAGATAAATAAAATCTTTAAAAGAAAATGTAAGCTCAAAGTTAAGACTATAGCTCACAAACTGGGGCAGAGCTTGACCCCGTTTACAGTTGCTCACCCTTCCTGAAAGACTGAATTATAAACCTCAGGTGAAATCCTTGGTGTGCTGAGCACTTTCCAGGCCCCGAGCTCAGTGCAGTGCATGCAATCACTTATGGAGGGGGTCAGTGATCATCTTCTGAAAAGGGCCACAGGGCTTTTGTGGAAACCACTCAACTTTGGTTTTATGCAAAAGCAGTCACAGGTTTTGTGATGAACTGCGCCCACAAAACTTCATTTACAGGAACAGGCTGCAGCTGGATTTGGCCCCCTGCTCACAGTCAGCCGAGCCCCTGGGTTGTTTATGACAAACCCCATTGTGCAGAAGGAAAAACTGAGGTTCAGAAAGATGGGGGTGCTACCCGAGGTCACCCAGCTTAGAAGACACAAACCAGGAATTTTGAGCCCAGCAGTCGGGACTCCAGAGCCTCCTAAACTCCCAAGTGCCCTTTCCTCTCCCCACAAAACCTGCACGTTTTCTTGAGTCCATACCCCACCCCCTTGTGTGCAGCTCATGCCGGTGAAGAAGCACTGGTCTAGAGGAAGGTTTAACTTCCCCACTGTGGACACTGCAGACGGTTCTCTGCGGGGAAGTCCTGGGCACTGCCCGGTTAGGCAGCATCCCTGGCCCCCACCCACTTGCTGCCAGGAGTACACCCAGTCGTGGCCACAACGAATGACCCCCAGACATTACCCTGTGTCCCCCAGGGCGATAAAATCCACTGGTCTGGGGAGAAGAAAAGCAGACAGACCAATCAGAGATAGAAAACCAAAGGAAATCCTACGGGATGCAGCCTGCACGTTTTCTGACACCTAATAAACCAGCCACTCTCTAGTAAACTCTTAACAAGCACAAGGAACTGAGCAGAGAATGTTCTGCTTATTTAACTTCACAGAGAACCTAGGAAGCACGTTCTTCTAGGGTCCCTGTTTTAGAAGGAAAGCGCTGCTCAGAGAGGGACGCGATCTGCCCCAGCTCACACAGCCAGTGAGAGGAGGTGGAGCTGGTCCTCAGCCCCAGCTCCTCCCCACCTCTAGCACAACCGACAGAAGACCCGAGCTGTGAAAGACCTAACAGCCGCTGTTAAGCTCTCACTTTGCGGGGGGCCCTGCCGCTTTAATCTTCCCAAGACCCCCACCTCCCACCCCACTCAATCTGGCAAGGACCGTGACGACGCCCGTTTTACAGCGGGGGAAACTGAGGCTCCGGGAAGCCAAGAGGCTGGCCAGGTGGGGAGCGGCGGCTCTGGGACAGGACCCCGACCTGCGCCCCACGAACGGGGTCCCCATTCAAAGGGACTGTGTTTCTGGGCAGCAGAAGACACCCTCACTGCTTGCGGGGCGTTTTCCCCTCCCGCCGTCCACCCACGGGCCTGCGAAGCAGCATTTCCCGGGCCTGGGGTCCGGGGGAGGTTGAGCAGCGCCGGCGAGGGCCTGCCCGACGCCACCCTTCCTCAGTTTCCCCTTCGCGCCGCCCACTCACAGCAGCCAGCTTGACCGCGGCGACCCCAGCCCCAAACCAACCTCTCCCCCCGGGCCCCGGAACCGCGAGAGCTCCGAGCCGCGGACCCCAAGCCCAACCGGCACAACGCCGGGCAGCCCCCTCCACGACTCACCTCTCAGGCGGCCGAACGCCGACCCACCGACGGCTGCGCCTGCGCAGCGCGGCGCTGCCCGGCCCCGCCTCCGGCCGCGACGCCTGCGCGGAAGGGGCCGGCTCCCGTTGGGTTTTATTCTGCGCAGGCGCGTTAATTACCGCGGCGGGCGTGGGGAGAAGTGACGTAACTTAGAGGCGGGGGGAGAGCCGGTCGTTAGGGCAACTGACCTCTGCGACCGAACGGAGGCCGGAAATCAGGAGCGATTTCCCCTCTCGAGCGGGAGTGGAGCGGTGCATGGTGGGACGGCGGCGGACTCCGGCGCCTTCCGCAGAGCCGGTCACGTGGCACCGGGCCGGCCACGTGGTGTTGCTGTGTCCGGGTATCTGGCGCCCGGGGCCGCACAGGCGCTCTGTGGATGGGAGCGACTGTTACCCGCGATCCTTTACACTTACCCACCCATCCACCCACAAACGCTTTCTTCCATTCAGTCAACGCACAAGACGTAAAGGACCGCAAACACGTATGTTTAGAGCAGGTGCTCAATAGCGAACAAGGATTTACTGCAAACCAGCTGTAAAAACCAGGAAAGTGTTCGCTCCCTTTACCTTGTACCGGGGTCGACGAACTACAAACTAGTACACTGGGACGTAGGCGAACCCTTTTCACCCGATGGCAAGCTCTATAAAGAAAAAATGGCGTGGCGGGACTATGAGTGGGGAGGCAGGTGGGCCGGGATGGCTAGGGAAGCTCCACCTTGTCGAGGTGGATTTGGAGGATAAGGGGGAAAACTCCAGGTACGGAAAACGGCGAAAATGAAGATTAAGTAGGATAAAGCTTGGTGGGCTTAATCGAGGGTGAGTGACGAGGAAGTTCCCTAGGATGACTCACAACTGATCACCGTTAGTGTTGAAGTTGCAAGAAGCGTTCCCCTAATTCACTTTCATCCTATTGAAACGCATGCATGTTTAGAGCCCGGTGTTCTTTAATTTCTTTTGCAGAAATAAGGGGAGTGGGTCTTTTGGCCATTCTGGCTCTAGTAAATTTTCCTGGGCCCCTTACTTCAAGATTTTGTTTGTTTTAATGGACTTGCGATAGTTACAGGGTAGGATACTGCACCGTTTAAAAACAAACACCTGTTGTTTGAAGTCCCGGATTCATTTATTGAAGCTTTCTCGATTTTTTAAAAAACTGCCTTTCATTTAATTGATTCGCCGGATTCTGCTGATATACGTGTCCTGCCTATATTCGTTCGATGCCAGAAGTTGGGTAGGATGCTGGTTGGGAAAATCTACAAAAAGCGCCTGAGATCTGGACGGTAAGGGGTTACTAAAGAGACGCCCTCAGGCGCGGGAGAAAACCTGCAAAACTAGCCCAATACAGTGATAAAAGTAGAAAGGGGGCAAGCACAAATTAATACGGGAGCTAGAAGCCCAGGCGGAGAAATCCAGGCAGAAAGAACCGCGAGTACGCAGGATTCTGGGCGCCAGCGGTGTGTGGTTTCCATGGAAACGTCCCTCCCGGGCCTCCCCGAAGGTTCCGCCCCCTCGCCGCCAGAGCCAATGACGGACAGGGAGGGTTCTGGCGCGTGCGTAGAGGGCGTCAGCCTCCCAAAGCACCGCCTCGCGGTGTGGGCGGAGCTGGGGCGCGCGTGCGCCCTGGCCCTCGGCGCACGCGCCCTCCCAGCATTCAGCGGGCGCGCGGGCGGCGGGCGCCTCGGTCCCGGCTGCTGCGGACCGTGAGCGGACGGAGGCGGCCGGCCGCGGCAGCTGAGGCACCGCGACGCGGACCAGGTGGAGGGAGGGGCCGCCGGCGCACACCCGCCCGCCATGAAGCCCCCCGCAGGTACCGGCTGCCCCTCGGAGCGGCCCCGCTGCCCGCACCCGGGCGTCCCCTCCATCCTCGCGCCTCCCGGGGTCGCGACTCGGGCCTAGGAGCGGAGCCCAGTGACCCTCGAGGGGCTGGAGCCTGGGGGGGATGGGTCGGCGCACCCGGGACCCCGCCCCCTCGGCGGCCGAATGAATGAACCAGCTTCTCCAGCGCTTCGCTCATTCAGCCAACTCCGTGCGTGCGGCTTCCGCTGAGCACCGGTCGGGCCCTGGGGGCGGCCTCCGGGGGGGCGGGGGGGACCGTGAGTTCTCGGCGGAGTCCCGCAGCCCGAGACAGCCAGCAGAGAAGCGAGCCAGGGCTTTAGGGAGCGGTCGGTGGTGGGGCTGACGGCGCTCCTCTCGAGAGGCGGTCCCCGGGGGGCTTCTCGGAGGAGGTGGCCTATCAGCCCGGACCCGGCGCGGGAGGAGCCGCTGTGCTGCCCTGAGCTGCGGGAGCACCTCCCCGGGTGGCGGGAGCTGCGAGGGCGAAGGCGAGGAGGCAGGTGCACGCGGAGCGCGTTTGGGTAGCAACAAGTCATTTCGGGGAGAACGCAGCTGGGGGTCCCTTTTATTCTAAGGGCGGAGGGGCGTCCTGAAAGGGTTTCCGTTATGGGAGCGATGGGGTGTGCGTCCTGTATTTAGAAAACTGCCCAGGCTGCTGTGTGGTGCCTCCTGAGTTTCTCTTGCTGGTCTCTCCCCCCCCCCCCCCCCCCAGGTTCTTTCTCCAGCCGACTGTGATGATAATTGCATTACTGATAATCATAATTAGGGTTATGCAGGCCTCAGGAGGGCAGGAGTGTTACCGGGACAGAGCATGTCGGTGGCAAGCTGAACTACACAGGGTGAATGCGTCCGCTCCAGTTTTCAGGTCCTAGCTCCTGCGGGAGATTTTGCTGACCGTTCTCAGCGCACACGCATCTCCTACCTTGTCCGAGCTTCCGGAGCCCTTGTTTGCCACCCGACGTAACACAGACCCGCATCTTTTTCCTGCGGTTCTGAAGTCCGCGATGCTCTGCAAGCTGAACGATTTTCCCTAAGCTCGTGGCAGTCCGTTGGCCAGAATGTCCGGCCTGCCCTGGCTCAAGAGCCTTTCTTTTTCCCACTTGGTGTATGTCAGTGGTCCTCAGCTGGGGTGATTGCGGCACGCCAGGGGACACTGGGCAGTGTCTGGGGGTGCTCCTGGCATTGAGTGGCTGCGGCCCCAGGGGTGCTGTTCATACCCTGCAGTGCCCAGGGTGGACCCCCACCCCAGAGAGCGACCCAGCCACAGATGTTGATAATGTCGTTAAAAAAAGCACCCTGCCCTAGAGACGCCAAACACGGGTCCCAGCCGGCAGTACCCTGCAAAGATCCCGTCCCTCTTCAGTATTCACAAAAAGGCGGGTAGTCCAGGACTACTGTGGCCCTGGTCAACTCCCTGCCATGCCAGAGGGGAAAATGGGGCACAAGTGGGTGTTTCCTGGAGCAGCTTCTACTTATTCTGCATTCCATACTCTACTGGGGGATCACACAAGCCTGTGTTCATTAATTGAAGTAATTTGGGGCAGGTGTGGCCATTTGAGACACAGGTGCTGCAGGGATGCCATTGGGATGTCTGAGGAAGGAGCATGGAACGGAGGATTGCTAGGATTGGGGCTCAGGGCAGAGGGGACAGCCTGTGGGAAGGCCTGGGAGATACCTTGAAGAAAGCAGGTGTGGCTAGGCACAGGCCAGCTGGCCAGACCTGCTAAGCAAGACCCAACAGAGTGTGGATGGTGTAGACCAGGGGTCAGCAAACCAGTCTGTAAAGGGCTTGCTAGTTTAGGCTTGGTGAGTCACTTAGTCTCGTGCAACATCATTTTGACCCTGTGGGCTGTACAAAAACAGGTTGTCATTTGCTAATCCCTGGTATAAACTCCAGTAAGGGTTGAAGCGGGGTGGAGCCCTGGAAAGGGGGCAGGAAGATCTGACAATCAGATATTTACAAAGGTGGGGGGTGCACATGATACACTGGTTCACAGGGTTGGAGCCGAGGTCAGACTGCACAGGTTTGAATCCCACCTCCGCCACTTGCTGGCGTGAGACTTGAATTCTCTAAATCTCCGGACCTCCATCTGTACAATGGGGGCCACATAGAACCCAGAGTTCAGAACTGCGAATCAGTGAGGGAATGAAAGTAAAACATCTTTACCCTGAACACTGCACAGCAGTTTAAGCGACAGATGTTTTTACAGACCACGGGCTCTTATCCAAAAAGTCTTGGGTCTAGGGACATTTTAGCAATAAGGAATTTTCCCTATTTTAGGAAAGCAATACAGTGTAAATGTCACATTACATCAAGGGACGTCAGGGGTAGCGCCCTTTAATCGAGTAAGTTAACTCAGATGGAGGTGTATACCAAATATCCACCCCAGCACTGCCGATGTTGGGGCTGGGTCATTGTGGGGTGCCCTTGGGCCTTGCCTACCTGCATGGGGAAACCATGCTCCTGTCTTTGCCCTCCAACCCCTACTTAGTCTAACCCTACTTCTGTCCTTGAAGCAGACACATTCAGTGTGGGGCTCTGTCTTCTCTGTCCAGCCTGTGCAGGAGATGCCCTGGACACAGCAGCCCCGTGCTCCGTGGTGAACTACCTAAGATGGGACCTGAGCGCCCAGCAAATAGGGGAGCTCACTGTGGAGCTCATTGAGCAAACTAAGCGTGTATATGACCAGGTGGGCTCCCAGAAGTTTGAAGACGTGTCCTATGAGAGTACCCTCAAGGCGCTGGCTGATGTGGAGGTGTCCTACACAGGTAAATCCGGGTCAGGATCCAGGCAGGGAGGCAGAAGTGCTCAGGCCTTGGAGCTCCTGGACCCTGGCCGTGGGTGAGGCCTCCTCCTCCCCAGAGGGATGGTGATGGATATAGGAGCTGCCTGGGGGTAAAGGCATCTGCTCGGCAAGAGGCAGCCCGGAGGGCCGCTGGCTCCACTGCGTGCCCTGCTGCACAGCCTGGCGGACTTAGTTCTCATGGGCTGTGTCATCTGAGGGTCCAGAGCAGGACAGCCTGTCTAACAGCACTCCTCTCTAGGAGCCAGCTCCCGTGCCAGCCTCGAAACCGCAGCCACTCCTTGCTCCTTCTCTCTGAGCAACTCAACTTGGCCCCCTTTGCTTTTCTTCTCCCCCCTGCACTTTGGTAGCTTGATGCCATTAGGTGTCCTCATCACCACCCAACTGGATCCTTCTCTCCTTGGGGTCCGTTTACTCCCTTTGTGAGGGACGAGGTGCTCAAATAGATGCAGAGCTGCTTCCCTGAGCCCACTCTGTAGAGGTTGATGGTGTGGGGACAAAAGACCAAGACGGGTCTTGCAGCAGAGAACTCTGAGCTGAGGAAACCCTTGCTCCTGGATCTCTAGCAAAAGTCCTTTTTCTGGGAACCTTTGAGAATCTCTGCTGGGGGGGTTCTCACGAAGCCTCCCTGTGCCGCGTTTGCTAGATGCCGTGGGTTTCTGTGCTGCCTTCAGGTGGGTGCGCCTCAGTCTTCCCCCCTCATCTCTTTCTAGAGAGGCTCTTGGCAATTGCGTGATGCTAATTCCTGCCTATTGGGCATAGCCCTGCCAGACACCAACTTCACTCCTACAGCCTTTTTTTCTGTCTCCCCACAGTAGCCCAAGGAATTTTATTTTATTTTTAAAGATTTTATGTATTTGAGAGGAAGAGAGGGCATATGTGTGCATGACGGAAGAGAGGCAGAGGGAGGAGCAGGGACCCTGATGTGGGACTCGATCTCAGGACCCCGAGATCATGACCTGAGCCGAAGACAGACGATTAACCAACTGAGCCCCCCCCCCCCCCCCCCCCCCCCCCCGGGGTTTTAAAGGAAAAAAAAATTAAACATCGGCTCCCCCCCCCCCCCCCCCCCCCGCCAGCCCCTCAGTGTCTTTCCACTGCCCTCCGGACAAAGGCTAGAGTCCTTGATGTTGCTTTTGGTGCGGTTCGCCCCTCTCTGACCTTCCTCAAAGGTGTGAGTGCCCGGCCATGTGGCTGCTCGCACTTGCTCACACTCTCCTGTCTCGGGGCTTCACACACCCCCTGCTTTGGTAGATTTGGGGCTTCTCTGTGATCACAGATTAACTCCCCTCGGCATCCCCTTCCCGGGCCCCCTCTGCTCTCACGGGCTGCTTGCATCGATCCCACACACTGCACGATTTTGTTGTCACACTTGGTGCAGTCACAGGCGCTTGTGAGCCTGTAAATCCCAGACGGACGGATGCTATTTCTGTCCTTTTCACTGTCCTCTCTTGGGCATCCGGCAGCAGGTCTGCCCTGGGACCACGGGAGCAACCAAGCTGTGATTTGAATACAGGTCTTTCCAATGCAGAGTGTATGCTTTTTAAAACTAAATGCTCCGTGGAGATCTGATTTACATATCATAGAATTTGCTCAAAGCATACATTTCAGTGGTTTTTATATTCAGAGTTATCCATCACCATGTTCTAATTCTAGAACATTCCATCACCCCAAAGGGAAATCCTGTCCCCATCAGCAGTCACTCCCCATCTCCAACCCACCCCCCCATGCCCTGGCCCCCACGAGCCCCCTTCCCGTCTGTGGATGAGCCTGTTCTGGACGTGTCACCCACGTGGACTCACACCCCGTGTGGCCTTCTGTGTCTGGTTCCCTCCCTGAGCGTCGTGGGCTCGGGGTCTGTCCCCGGGGCAGCGTGCGTGGGTGCCTCACTTCTGTTCACAGCCAACTGACATGCTGGTGTGTGGGGGACACGTTGAGTTTGTCCGCCCACCTGTCAGTGGACATTTGGGTCATGTCCACTTGGGTTATTCACGGTCCTGCTGCTGTGAACACGTGATTTTTGTGTGATTGCATGTAGGCACCTAGTGGTATGTTGCCCGGTCAGGCGGTGATTGTTAAAGCTTACATTCTCACAACCACCCATGCTTCCTCTGTTTAACAAAATGCGAGTGTGCTCTGTAAGTTAGAAAATTGTTTATGAATTTAAACGCTGCCATCAGCAGCCTTGGCTCTTTTTCTGGAATCGAGTTATTTTAGCCTCTCTAGATCTTGTCATACTTCTCTGTTACGGTCCTTCTTTCCTTGGAGTTTGGGAGTTGAGTCTGTTTCCACTGGACTGTGAGATCCCCGAGGACATGGGTGACCAACCATGCCCCTTTCTTCCTTCCGGCACCCAGCCCAGGGCCCAGTGTGGAGAGCGTTCACTGAACAGATCGGCAGATGTGGATGAGCTACGTGCCTGGCGGGGTGAGGTTGGTATGTGCCAGTTTCTACCTGGGGCCTATTTTCACACCTGTCCCGTTCTCCCCCCGTTTCAGTTCAGAGGAATATCCTTGACTTCCCGCAGCACGTTTCTCCATCTAAGGACATTCGGATGGCCAGCACAGAGGCGGACAAAAAGCTGTCGGAGTTTGATGTGGAGATGAGCATGAGGCAGGATGTGTACCAGAGGATTGTCTGGCTGCAGGTGAGGATGCAGCGAGGTACCAGGCATGTTGGAGGTAGACACCGGGGGTACAGACCGGCGTCCAGATAGGCACTGCTGGATCAGAATCTCTTTAGACTTGATCATTCTGTTTCTCAGACTTTGGAAGGTGGGGAGCTGAGGGGCCCTGGGGGTGGCCGGTGGGGACCGCTGAGTGGCAGGGCACGTGCACTTAGGGCCACTGAACCATGCGTTTAAGAACGGCTGAGGCGGTGAGTTTTGTGTTTTGTTTTACCGCAGTAAAGAAACATGAGAGAATGACAGAGATAAATGCAGAGGAACGCAAACAATAGAGCCTAAAATGCCTAGGACTTTGTAAGCCTTTCCTGCACCCACCACATGGTTTCGTTTTCCTGACCTCGAGGGGTGCTCCGTAGGGCTGGTGCCCTGCCTCCCGGGTCTTGGCCGCTGGTGTGGGAGTGAGCCGTGGAGGTGGACAGTGGCGCTCCTCTGTCTGTTACCTTAGCGCTTGCATCCCCTCGGTCAGAAGAGCCCACCAGCGTGCTCTGGTGCAGGCCTGGGCGGGCGGCCTGTGGAAGCACCAGCGGCATTTTCTGTATTTAGTTGTAGCTTCGAGACCTTTGTGTAGGTGTGTGTGCAGTCGTGAGAAAGAATTCAGAGAGCACCTGTCTATCCTTTGCCCCATTTCCCCCAGCGTAACGCTTTGCGAAACCAGTCACTACCACCACCAGGATGATGACCTGAGGCCACCCACCATTCTCCTTCCCATTTAACCGTTCACCTGTGGGAGGTGCTCCAGGCCGGCTTTAGTTTGGGCTGTTCCCAGGAAGTGCACGCTCGCGGACAGGTTTTGTGTGAACGTAAATCTTCATGTGTCTGGGGCGGACGCCCAGGAGTGCCCTTGCCGAGTCGGACGGTGGTCGTAACTGCTCTGCCCGGCGGCCACACCGTCTCACATTCCCTGTAGTGAGGTTTGCGCGTGTGCCTCGGTCTCCTGCCGCCTCACCAGCACCCGACGGCGCCTCCGCTTTCCCTCATACAGAACTGTGGTTGTCTTGCTCTAGGAGAAAGTTCAGAAGGACTCACTGAGGCCAGAGGCCCTGCGGTACCTGGAGCGACTGATCAAGCTGGGCAGGAGGAACGGGCTGCACCTGCCCGAGGACACTCAGCAAGTGAGTACCAGCTGTCGGGGCTGGGGTGGGCCCCCCTGCTTCGCGCAGCGTCAGAGGGCCCAGCCTATGGCTGGGTGCCCACCTCTCTGCTGCCTCCGTTCTGGGGAGGGAGGTCTGTCTGGAGTAGGTCTGCCTTTGCACCCACCTGCTCTGGATTCTCCAGGGTTATGGTGTGCGCTCCCTCAGCCACAGAGAGGGCGCGGTGCAGGGGGCACACCTCATCGGTCCCCTCCGTGACTTCAGTGCGGTGGCGTTAAGGAAGAGCTCACTGTGGCTGGGGGCCTCTGTTCTCCATACCCGCTACAACGGCATGGCTTCCCTCTGACACCGCACGTGTGGGGGTTCCCACATCACTCACCACTCTGTGACACCAGCAGGTGTCCTACAGTCAGACTCGAACACACTTACCTGGAGGCGGTGTGATCCAGGTGGTTCTCTCTCCTTCTGACTGACCAGTCTGGGTCAGAGGTTCCCACCACCTTTTCCTCACGCTCAAGTCATTTGCTAGAGCCGCTCACAGAACTCAGGAAAAGCTTGCTTACTACTACTGACTTACTGTAAAGGGTATAACCTGGAACGGCAAGGTCTGGGGGAGAGGCACGGAGCTCTGCCCCCCGCCCCGTGTGCACCACGCCGGAAGCTCTCTGAACCCCGTCCTTTCGGAGTTCTATGGGGGCCTCATTGTGTAGGCATGACTGATTAAACTACTGGTGATTGATTGAACCTGCAGCCTCCGGCCCCTCTCCCCTCCCAGGGTAGCAGGGGGTGCCACCAGCCCCCATCCTCAGGGGCTTTCCAAAAGTCATCTCGTTAATATGCATTCGACTGTGGTTGAAAGGGGCTGGTGATAAGCAACACGATGGGCCCCACTCCTCTGTCACTCGGGCTGTTGCAGTTTCTTGTTACCACAGAAGAAATTCCAAGGGTTTTAGGAGCTGTGTGCCGGGAATGGGGACGAAGACCAAATACACATTGCTTATCGTAAGTCCCAGCCTCACAGATGGCATCTCCTGCGTTCTGGCCTGGATCAGCGGGCGAGCAGGGCCGTGCCTGCCCCCTGTCCTGTGGTTAATCACTGAGGATCTTTGTTCCCCCCATTCCCTCCCCGTTTTCTCTGCCAGGCAGCCACGTAAAGGAGATGGCTGGGCTGTGGGCTCTGGACTGGCTCGTTGGCACATAACAGGTGCCCTTAAGGGTGAGCTGTTTACCATCCCCAGGAACTGGCCACCCCTTCCGGTCAACGAGACCCCCAGATGGGAAAGCACCAAGACAGGAAAGACACAGTTAATGCCGACACTAGGTCTGTGCCCAGAGCTCAGCAACTGTCCCTCTTGTCACTTAGAACGGACGCCAGCACCTCTAGCTTGTGGTTGAAGAAACCAGGACTCCAAGGGCTGAGGCATGTTTGTTAACACCAGTGCTGGTGAGGGGCGCCCGGCGGGCTCAGTCGGTAGAGCGTGCGACTCTTGCTCTTGGGGTCGTGAGTTCAGCCCCACGTTGGGTGTGGAGGTCGCTTAAAAATAAAAATCTTTTTTTTTTAATACACATTTCTTTTTTTAATTAATATGTTTTTTTTGGGAGAGAGAGTTGGCGTGCGCATGAGCCAGGGAGGCGCAGAGAGAATCTCCAGCAGACTCCCCGCTGAGCATGGAGCCCTGCATGGGGCTTGATCCCAGGACCCTGAGATCATGACCTGAGCTGAAACCAAGAGTCAGACACTCAACCAATTGAGCCACCCAGGTGCCCCCGTAAAAATAAGAAACTTAAAAACAAGAAAACCAGTGCCAGTGGGACTGGAGTCCCAATTCCATCGCGGGACTGTGGGACCCAGAGCCCAGTGTGGCGCCTCCGCTCCAGCAGGTGCAGGTGCTACGCTCGGCCGGAGCGACGGCAGCAGAGCTGCCGTTTTCATTTTTTTGTTTGTTTTTTTCTAAGATTTTATTTACTTATTCATGAGAGAGAGAGAGGCAGAGGGAGAAGCAGACTTCCCGCAGAGCGGGGAGCCCGATGCGGGACTTGATCCCAGGATTAAAGTATGGGATCATGACCTGAGCCGAAGGCAGACGCTTAACCATCTGAGCCACCCAGGCGCCCTTCATTTTTTATAAAGTAGGCTCCACACCCAACGTGGGGCTTGAACCCACGACCCCGAGATCGAGTCACGTGCTCCCCTGACTGAGCTGTCCAGGCGCCCCACAGTTCTTACAGTTCCGTCACGTTGTTGAAAGGCCGGCGTGTGTGCACGGGGGGCCGCACAGACGGTGACTTGGGGGCCACCTTGCTGGAAGGGACACGGAGCACCATGTGGAGCCGGGGCGGGGGGCTGGGTGGGGGCCCCGGAGCGTTGTCTCGTTCTGCGAGGGCACGTGCTGTTGCCCTGCTGCATCTCAGAACCGTAAGTGGCTCGGCTTCGGTGAGATGAGCAAGTGAGGGCTGGGGCCGGCGAGGCCCAGTGCGCCTGTGTGGGCTGGTTCTGAGCCAGGGTCTCGCCCAAGGAGCCCCGCGTTGCCCGCGAAGCTGTCGGGCACACTTGCCCTGCCCCGCCCCCCTGTCCTGCTAGCGCAGAGCCTCTGTCGTCAGGCCCAGGGCTGGGCTCGGCTCCAGGCCCCCCAGAGGTGGCGGTGGGCCCACGTTGTGGCCCCACGTCACCCCCTCCTGCGCCGCGCCTCGCCCCCCTCAGAAGTTTCCACGTTGAGGCTTAGCCCTGCTGCTCTGTCAAAATGTCCGAAAGCCTAGGCTGCGGACTCTGAAGGTAGTAGGGTCCAGGATGCTCTTGGCTGGGGACGCTAGCCGAGGTCCCCAGGGTCTCCAAGGCCGCTCAGTATGGAAGCCCGTGTCTGTGTTCTGTTGGCGTTGTGCACAGCGGTGTTAGAACCTGATGTCTGTGTCTTTTCCGTCCCTCTTCTCGCCTCCCTTGTCTCTTCTGCCCGTAGGGAGGGAGCCCCCAGCCCTGGTGGAAGCACTCCACTCACAGCTGTGCTCCTCCCTGCAGAAAATCAAGAGCATTAAGAAGAAGCTGAGTCTTCTGTGCATCGACTTCAACAAGAACCTGAACGAGGACACGACCTTCCTGCCGCTCACGCGAGAGGAGCTGGGTACTGGCGGGGGATGCGGGTGGGGGCGGGGGGCTGATTCGCGGCGTCAGGACCCTTGCAGGCCGTGGCCACCACCCGCAGGCTTCCGAGGTGCGGGGACGTGTGTCCCACCGCCCTGGGCGAGGGGCTTTCTTCCCTTGGAGCAGTCAGCACTTTCTAGATCCTTCCTCGAGCAGTGCCCAAAGCGCTGGGTCAGGCGGCTGAGTTAGCCAGGATTTGCCCTTTGAGGCCCACGCCCCCACCTGCTGCCTTTCTCGTTTGAATCTTGTAAGAGGATCAGATAGACTCAATCCCCGCTGGTTCTTTTTCCCACACCTGGCTGTAGGTGGGAATTACGAAAGGTTGGGGCCGAGGTGTCTTTTTTAATTTGTAGTCTTTGCTTCTCTTGCCCCAGCTGTTTCATTTCAAAAAACTTGACACTGTGGGAAAGTTGTAAGGACCGTACCGTGGGAAGCCCTGTGCCCTCGGCGTCCCCAAGCTGACAGTGCACCTTCTGTCCTTTCCGTGGACACTGCCACACATATGTTCCCGCTGTGGGAGAGTCGTGTGTAGGCCTGTGAGCCTTCCCCAGGAGTGCACCTCGCACTCGGAACGGCCGCATCGTGGAGAACACAACCTGTGTCCCCCTGTGCCGCCGGCCCGGGGACACTCCTTGTATTCCTCTCCGCCGTCGCGTCCGCTCACGGAGCACCGTCACATGGAGTTTTCCTGGCTCTTTAGGCTCCTTTTCCGATGAGCCGCCCCTCAGCTGTTCACACAAGTGTTGTCATCTCTCCTGACGTGGACGCTTTTGAAAAGCCCAGGTCCTGGTTTTGCTGCTGCCTGGGGGCTGGCCGTGCCGGGCCTCGTGGCCAGAGCTCCCCCCCAACCACTGCCAGAGGTCCCCCCCCCCGCCCCGCACCTGGAGGCCCCCAAGGGCAGCTGGCTTGCAAAGGGGCCCACAGCGGCGGGCCTTCCCAAGCAGGGGCTTGCAGGTCGGTCAGCGCTGCCCTCTGCTGCCCTTTGTTCTGGTTTGGTCCCTTCCGTGCCTGGGCCTCAGGCGGCACGTCCCCCCACGTGGCTCCCCGTGTAAGGACACGCGCCCGCTGTGTTTCCTGGCCAGAGGAGGATCCGGGTCTCGAATTCGGCCGACAAATTTGCTCGCCCACACCCTCGCATGGGCCGGCTTTTCGGCCCATTTGTCTAGCTCGAGGGGCCTCCCGTGGAGCAGAGCCGGCCTCAGAGGGCAGAGGCGGTGACCGTGGCCGGGCCGGCCTGGGCGGCCGGCCTGTGGGTCCTGCTGAGCAAGGGTGTGGCGCGTGTTGATTTCCTGCTTGCCAAAGGGAGAGTTGGTGTCCCTTTACAGGGTCTCGGACAGCATGTCTCTCACTCTGTCCCCTTCCCCCTGAGTCTCCGCTGCTCGGGGAAGGCGCTCCTCTGCCGAGTGTCTCCCTGGTCGGCAGCAACTCCGGGGGGGGCCTGGGCTGCAGCCCCTCCCGTGTGCTGCTGGGTGAAGCTCCCGCGAATGGTCTTCTGACCCCGTCGTTGCTGTGCGTTTGTGTGCTGGTCTCTCGAGTCAGCACCTCCCCCCAGTAGTGGATTTATCTGCAGTGGCGGTGTGGACAGAGGCCCCATTACTCCCGGGGTTGTGATCTCTGCTGTCCCTGTTTTGATGCTCAGATTGTCCCAGTTCTACCTCAAGAGCCTCTGCAGCTTGAAGTGTCCCTGTTACTCTGTGAGCACTTTCTTTGAGACTTGGGTTCCAGGCTCCTTTTGTCCCCACCCTGGCCTGGGCGGCTGTTTAGAAACTGCGATGTGGGTGCCGCGCGTGCCCATTGCTGCTGTGGGCCTGTTGTTCCCAGGCCCTGTCCCAGAGTTAGGAAACGGGCATCTGCACACGTGCACACGCTTGTGCACACAGCGAGCACTGCCCACCCTGCCGCCCAGCGTCCCTTCTCACCTGTCCAGAGGGCCCCGGGCGAGCTGGCCTTGGAAGGAGCTGTGGGCCAGGTCGGAGCTGGGGCTGTGGTGGCCCCTGGAGGTTTTCAGTCTGAGGTGATGCACCCGGATCTCTGTCTTAGGAGGACAGTTCGGCGCAGGGAGCCGGGTGGGGGCCTTTGCAGAAGTTCGGCCCGTCAGGAGGGCGAGGGTGGCATCTGTCCACCCCTCGTGTCGCTGTTGGGGGAGGGACGAGGGAAGAGACTGCAGTTCCCGGAAGCCCCCTGTGTCGGGGTTGAGCCGAGGGGAGCTTTTCCTCCCTGGGAGCCCTGGTGGGAAGGGCAGCAGCTCTCCGTCTTCCCAGAGGGGCTCAGGGCAGGGTGGGGAGGCCGGGCCCGGCGCCCTGTTCCCCGTAGGCTCCCAGTCCTAGCCTCTCGCGTGCTTCCAGCCCCAGCTGCACGGGCCTGGCAGCTTCTTGGGCCTGTGGCAGGCGTGGCTTTGTTCCCGCAGGAGGCCTCCCGGAGGACTTTTTGAATTCGCTGGAGAAGGCTGGGGATGACAAGTTGAAAGTCACCCTCAAGTACCCACATTATTTTCCCCTCCTGAAGAAATGCCACGTGCCTGAGACCAGGAGGAAGGTGGAGGAGGCCTTTAACTGTCGCTGCAAGCAGGTGGGAGGGCAATGCCTGGAAGCCGCGGGGCCTGTCCTGTCTGCCCGGTGCCTCCTGGGCCGGGCTCGGGGGTCGGCAAGCCCCGGGCGAGCTCAGCCTGCCCCTCCCAGACTTCCGTGCCGGGGCTGGCTCTGGCTCTGGGCCCGGGGCCACAGCTCAGGGTCTGACCTCTTCCCCAAGCCAGTCCCGTGTCTGTGACCATCCGCTGCTCCCGCGCCTTAGCTTCGGTCATCCCCTCTCTCTCTCTCCAGTGGCGTTGCTGGGGCTTGAGCTGGGGTCTGCAGACGCGCCCTCCCCTTTTCTGTGTCTTGTGTGGTGGCCTGGGCCCTCTAACTGCGGCCTGGGGCGTGTCTTCAGCGCACAGACATCCATTCCCACACAGACGCTTGTGTTTGTGTCCACGCCGCGGTGTGGCCTCGCTTCTCCTGTTCAGTGTCTCCAGCAGACGGGGGTGAGCTCCCCGTGCACAGTGCCCCCTGCGGCTCACCTGGCCCCACATTGCTCTCCACTCACGGCCTTCGAACCCTTCACGGTCACACCCTTTCTGGGTCCAGAAGGGACCTGAGGATTAATAGAGAGATGCATGTGTTATGGCAGGACCACAGGGCAGCCATGGAAACCTAGGCCATGGGAAGGGGGGTGGGGACGAGATGCAGCTGGCTGGGTCCTGGCATTCCAGAACTGTGCTGGCCACGGGACCCAAGTGGGAGGTGGTGGGCCTGGCGCCCACAGAGCTGGTCGTTGGTCGGTTCCAGGAGAATTGTGCGATCCTCAGAGAGCTGGTGACCCTCCGGGCCCAGAAGTCCAGCCTGCTGGGATTCAGCACGCATGCCGACTACGTCCTGGAGATGAACATGGCTAAGAGCAGCCAGGTGGTGGCCACTTTCCTAGGTAACCCTTTGCCTCCCTCAGCCTCCCGCCGTGGGTTCCAGGAGTGGGGTTCAGGTTATTCTTGCCTGCAATGTGGTGAGGCCTCCGAGAGCCACATTCTGTCCACCCTGCAGTGGGAATCCTAACACCTCCCTGACCCCTGTTCAGCCTCAAGGGGCTCGAACCTGATGGCCGAGCGTAGGGCTCTGGGGTGAGCCTGCGTCTGCCCCTGGCTGCTGCGTCCTGGTGTGAGCTCTGGGCAAGCGTCCCCACTCTGGCCATCCTTTCCTGCTCGTGGAAGGAGACCGAGGGGCCCCTGCCCGCACCCCCACCTGCTGCAGGGCGATGTCTGTCTGGCTTGTGCCGGCAGTCTGGCCTTGCAGGTGGGATGCTGGCGCCATCGTGCTGCGGACCGGGGCTGGCGGGGGAGCCGCCGCCGGGTAGCCTAGCCTTCCCCTCTGCCCTCTCCAGATGAGCTGGCCCAGAAGCTGAAGCCCCTGGGGGAGCAGGAGCGGGCCGTGATCCTGGAGCTGAAGAAGGCCGAGTGCGAGAAGCGGGGCCTGGACTTTGACGGGCGCATCAACGCCTGGGACATGCGCTACTACATGAACCAGGTGGAGGAGACCCGCTACAGCGTGGACCAGAACCTGCTCAAGGAGTACTTCCCCATGCAGGTGGTCACCAAGGGCTTGCTCAGCATCTACCAGGAGCTGCTGGGGCTGACCTTCGACCTGGAGGAGAGCGCCACCGTGTGGCACGAGGACGTGAAGCTGTACTCCGTGAGGGACTCGGCCTCAGGGAAGGTCATTGGGAAGTTCTACCTGGACCTCTACCCAAGGTGCGGGTGAGCCCGGAGACCCTTCCTTGCCCCTCAGCGTTCCCATCTGTGGAACAGGTTGTGGGGCTGCCGCGGTGCAGGGCCGGGTGAGGGGCCCGGAGTGCTCACTGCCCAGGGGGAGGGTGCCCAGGAGGTTCCGCCCGAGCCGTGGGACGGAGTGTGGGGCAGGCCCCCGGCTGCCGAGGAGCAGGTTTGAGCTGCTCTGTGCAGGTGCCTGGGCTGGCAGATGGGTCGGTTAGGGGCTCCGGCGGGCTCAGGAGCCCTGTCGGCCGGGCGGTGTGTGCCGCAGATCCCTGGCTGGGCCCGACCCTGCCTCCGTCCCCAGGGAAGGGAAGTACGGGCACGCGGCCTGCTTCGGCTTGCAGCCAGGCTGCCTGCGGCACGACGGGACCCGCCAGATCGCCATCGCGGCCATGGTGGCCAACTTCACCAAGCCTACCCCGGACGCCCCGTCCCTGCTGCAGCATGACGAGGTGGAGACCTACTTCCACGAGTTCGGGCACGTGATGCACCAGCTCTGCTCTCAGGTGGGTGCAGGGGCCTCGGGGACGGGGGCGGTGCTGGCGGTTGGTGCGTCTGGAGGCAGCCGCCTCCCTGGACGGCGCCCCGCTCCTTGGGTCACCACCGAGCCCTGCAGACGGCTGGCTCACTGGATAGAAATGTGTCTCAGCGGGGCTGGGGGTCTGCAGTCAGGGTCAGTGGTGCCCGCAGCCGCTGTCTCCTCATGCCCTCACACCGTTGTCCCTCTGTGTGTGTCTGTGTCCTCCTCTTCTACCATAAGGTTGCTGGTCATTGGGTTAGGGCCACCCTAACTCGTTTTAAGCTGAATGTTTCAGTGATCGTTAGTTTACCAAGTCACGTAGCCATCACTGCTACCCAAACTTTTTTTTTTTTTTTAAAGATTTTATTTATTTGAGAGAGAGAATGAGAGAGAAAGAGAGAGAGAGCACATGAGAGGGGGGAGGGTCAGAGAGAGAGGCAGACTCCCCGCCGAGCAGGGAGCCCAATGCGGGACTCGATCCCGGGACTCCAGGATCATGATCCGAGCCAAAGGCAGTCGCTTAACCAACTGAGCCACTCAGGCGCCCATACCCAAATGTTTTGAAACATTTCCGTCACCAGAAAGAGCCTTCGTCCCTTGTAGTTGTCCCCCCGCGGCCCCCATGAGCCCCCTTCCCGTCTGCGGATGAGCCCGTTCTGGACGTGTCACCCACGTGGACTCACACCCCGTGTGACCTTCCGTGTCTGGTTCCCTCCCTGAGTGTCGTGGGCTCGGGATCCGTCCCCAGGGCCGAGCATGTGGGCGCCTCGCCCCTGTTTTCTGCCGAGTAACATGCCTGCGCGTGGGATGCGCTGAGAAGCGTGTTTTGAGCAGAGGGTTTGACTTTGGTGTTCAGTGCACTGTCTTTTTTATTTCATGGTTTTCACTTTTTATGTCTTGTTGAAGCGATCATTTTCTCCTAATTTTCCTTTTCTAGAAGTCTGGGCTTTAACTCTCTGTGTCTGTCTATCGTCCGCTGTGCGATAAGTGTCGTCTTGGGGTGACGGCGCTCAGCGCTCCTCAGGGCAGGGCGGCGTCTGCAGCCCTGGGGCCTGTGTGCCCCGGCCGCCTTGCCCTGTCCACACTCCCCTCGCCTCTGCCTGCCTCTGCGCTGCGTGCCCACGGGGTATGTCCCGGATCTGGAACGTTCTTTTGCCAGTGACTCTCATGGCTCCCTCATTTCCTTCAGGTCTTTGCAGAGACACGTGCTCACTGTTGGCAGTTCTGTAAAGTTGCTGCGAGCCCACTTCGCAGATACCGAAGCAGGGCTCCCGCGGGAGCACAGGGTTGGGTCCCTCGGGTCGTGCGTGTTTCTGTTTACAGACACCTCTGGTAGGTGCCGCTGGTCCGTCACACTGAGCTCCCAGCCGACCGCGCTGTAGCTCACGCATCTGACCGCGGGCTGTCCCTGCACATCACGGCCTTCTTGCCCTCAGGAAAGCCGGAAACCACTTCAGCGTGGCAGTTGGGATCCATTTTATTTATTTTTAAAGATTTTATTTATTTATTTGAGAGACAGAGTGAGAGTGAGCACAAGCAGGGGGAGTGGGAGAGGGAGAAGCAGGCTTCCCGCTGAGCAGGGAGCCCGATGTGGGGCTCGATCCCAGGACCCTGGGATCATGACCCGAGCCGAAGGCAGACGCCAGGCGCCCCTGTTGGGATCCGTCTAAACAGCCCAATCGCTTACAAAAACATAAAAATGGGGGGGGGCTCTCAGCAGAGCATGAAAAGGACACTTGTTCACAGAGCTGAAGCCCAGAGGCAGAGCGTTAAAGGACCACGAAGCGCCACAGGTGTTGGTCTTGGGTTGGGAATTTTAGCAAGTAGGCAAAGTCCCAAATAAGGCCTGTGCGTAACAAGGCCCAACATTCGTCCTCTCCCGTTCTGCCCCCCTCCGGGCCTTGAAGGGACGTGCCCGGGTGGCCCCCAGAGCTGGGCTCTACACGGCTTCAGGAGAACGGCTGAGCTAACAGTGGAGAAAGCACAAGGTGCCTCCAGCACCACCATCCACATCCTGTGGCTTCCAGGCCCGCGCCTTTGGGGTCTAGGGCTTTTTTGAGAGCGTTGGCTTTGTGGATGAGGAAGGGAACCCAGGTGGCCAGCCGGGGATGGGCGTGCTCCCCGCCTCCGTGTGTCCTGGGCTGGGAAGGCTGTTAGCAGCGCCCGGGAGACTCTGCTGCCCCCCGTCCCCAGCCCTGGGGCTCGCGCAGCCTGTGCCTGTGAGGAGAGCAGAGCGTACCCCGTGCCCCGGCAAGGCCGGCGGCTGGCAGGGCAGGGTCCAGACCTCCCTGCAGCCCTGCCCGCCCCCACAGGCGGAGTTTGCCATGTTTAGCGGGACGCACGTGGAGCGGGACTTCGTGGAGGCACCTTCTCAGATGCTGGAGAACTGGGTGTGGGAGAAGGAGCCGCTGCTCAGGATGTCCCAGCACTACAAGACGGGCAGCGCCATCCCCCAGGAGCTGCTTGAGAAGCTCATCAAGTCTCGGCAGGCCAACACAGGTGCCCACCGGGGGCCGCCCTCCCTCCCGCCCAGGGCCCGCCCAGGCCCGCCCTCCCTCCCTCCTGCCCGGGGCCGCCCTCCTGCCTGGGGCCTCCGGGAGGCCTTGGCCCCGAGGTTGGGGGCGCGGGGGAGGCCAGGCGCGTGCCTTCTTGTGAGGGAGTACAGAGCCGGCTTCCCTGTCTCCATCCGCCCGTCAGGTCTCTTCAACCTGCGCCAGATCGTACTGGCCAAGGTGGATCAGGCCCTGCACACCCAGACGGCTGCAGACCCAGCGGAGGAGTACGCCCGCCTCTGCCAGGAGATCCTTGGGGTCCCAGCCACGCCAGGTAGCCGCTCGCAAGGTGGGCCCACCTGGGGGGGGGGGGGGCAGGGTCCCAGCCGTTCCCGGAGGCAGAAGGATCTAGTGACGTGTGGAGGGAGTCAGGCCAGTCTCTAGGTGGTGGCTGAGGCCCGGGAGGAAGCAGACGGCCTCTGGCGCCCTTGCCGCTTGGTGTTCCTGGGCCTGTGGGCTCCAGCATGTGGCTGGCAGCTGGTGGGTGTGAGCAGCTCCATCCCTTCTTGCCGTCCCTCCTTCCGCTCAGGCTGTATGCCGCTTCCCTCCCCGCCAGCCCCCGAACTCCTTCAGCGGTGCCCTCCCGCACCCTGCTCTGGAATAGGCCTGGGAGGTGCCGCAAAGAGCAGGGATGTCCTACCCTGGAGGCAGAGAGGAGATCAGGTTGTGATGCCTGTCCTTGGGCGTTCTCGAAAGTGCTTGGATGAACGCGTGTGAAAATCGGGATTTCAGCATAGGGGGTATGGCGTTGCTTTATTCTACAAGCACTTAAAAATCCCTTCAAAAGTTTAACCAGGGCGTGCTTTCCACCGTATGGGCGTGCCTTGATTTATCCTTTTGTGTGAACTCTTCAGCGTCAGCAGGTAGCAGGCCAAGTTGTCCAGCTACCACTTTCCTGTGGGGCCCGTTCCTCTCCTCCTGGGTGTGTGGGTCACCTCTGATGGGGCTGATTTGAGGCTCCCTTCTCCCGGCAGCGGGCACTGAGGGGGCTGGGGGCTGGGGGGCCGCAGTGAGAGCCGTGCCACGTCTGTCCCAGGGACCAACATGCCTGCGACCTTCGGCCACCTGGCAGGTGGCTATGATGCCCAGTACTACGGCTACCTGTGGAGCGAGGTGTACTCCATGGACATGTTCCACACGCGCTTCAAGCAGGAGGGCATCCTCAACAGCAAGGTGAGGGCAGGCCAGCCACTCAGTGGGAGGGGGGCCCGCCTGCGGAGGGAGCAAGTGACCTTTCGGCGCTGCTCCCTGCCGCCCGGGACCAGGGGAGGGGAGCGGGGACACCTGCTGGTCTTCGCTGGGTCCTCCTGGGGCTGGGGCTCAGCCAGCTCTCCAGACCTGTGTTCTGTCACCGCAGAAGCTCAGCCACCTGTGCCGTGGGCTCGGCTGGGGCTTCAGCCTCTGTGACGTGAAGGGCCTCGCGGTGTTGTGAATGGGTGGGGTTCTGCACGCACGTGCTCGTGCACATGCTTGTGAATAACACTCGTGTGCTTGCGCGTGCATGTTCTCTCTGATGCTGATGCAGGCACCCACGAGCCCACTTGTGGCCGGGAGGGGATGCTCGAGGACTGACCACCCCCACCCCATTCCCAGCAGGTTGGCATGGACTACAGAAGCTGCATCCTGAGGCCCGGGGGTTCCCAGGACGCCAGCGTCATGCTGAAGCTCTTCCTGGGCCGAGACCCCAAGCAGGACGCCTTCCTCCTGAGCAAAGGGCTGCAGGTGGACCGCAGCGAGCCAGCAGCCTGCTGACGCACCAGAGCCCTGCCGGCCCCGGGCCAGCCCACCCCAGCCCCACCCTAGCTCCTGCCGCCCTGTTGCCTTAGCCCCCAGTCGGGAAACGGGGTGGCCTGCAGCTCAGGGTGGGGGGTGGGGGCAGGGTGAGGAGAGGGGGTGTTCGTCCTCCCCGTTCATTCCTCCTGTCCAGTCTCCTTGGTGGTCGGCCTGGGCTGGTGGGGTCTTATCCTCCAGATGCCTGGGAAACTGTGTCCCGTCAGGCCCGCCGATTTGTTGCACTAATCCATCCCCTTCTTGGGAAGTTTTCTGAGTGAAAAGATGGTGGTTCTTTGAAATGCAGCCATTAAAAAAAAAAAAAAAATTGTAAAGAAGGAAGAGACTGTTGGCCTGGTCTCTGACTCTTGTGCTTCTACCGCAGACCAGCGGACTATCCGTTGTCACATGGGGGTGACGTGCCGGTGAGCCCGTCAGCCCCGGATGTGCTTGGCCATCAGCCCTCAGGCCAGGGACACGGGGCGGTCGAAGGCTGGCGCGTTCTGGATTGTGACGGGTTGGGGTCTCCGGGAGCTGGCTGAGCTGTCAGACTGCGTGCAGGGGTGGGGGTGCCGATGGGAATTGTGGAACCGGCGTGCCCCTACCGCTCACCAGGAGGGGTCTGTTTCCCGCCGACCTCCCCCCTCCTGTGCGGCCCAGGCCCACGTGGACCAGGCTCAGCTCTTCCAGGAAGCTGGGAGGCCACGCCCGCCCTGGGGCCCTGGAGCCCCCCCGCTGGGCACAGCTCCTGTCCCGGCCCCTTGGCCAGGCCTAGGGATTTGTGATTTGACGGTTTGATTAATGGGCGCAGCTGCTGGACGCCAGGCTGGGACCTTTCTGGACCGCGTGACCTTGAAGACTAAGGCACGTGTGGTCCTCTTGGCTCAGCTCCCTCTGGCTGGTAGCAACGCAGCCAAGTCTGGGCCATGGGGACGGGCGGCCTTCCTGGGTCCTCTGATAGTTCTTCAAAATGCCTTAGGTGATACTTTCTGGTTGTGGAAATTCGGAAGGGGTTCTTGAGCAGCACCACTTCCTTTGGTCTGGGCCGCCCCGTGTGTTCTGTCTTCCCTGGTCTTTGAGCTCTTTGGGAGCCCTGCCACCTGCCCGGGAATTGTCCCCACCAGTCCGTCGTCCCCCTCCCCTCGAAAGGGGACCGATCCATGATCCGTGGAATGAGGAACCGTGCAGCTCCCTGACCCTTCTCCCCGAGGCAGGCGGCCATGCCTGTCAGGCTGGCACCTCGGGAAGGTCTGCCTCCTTGCCCAGCCCATTCTCACCAGCTCTAGGCTAGTCGGCTGTGGCCGCTGCGCTGAGGCAGACCTGGCTTACTTCCTGCTCCCTCCTCTGTGCCTGAGAGGGCGGGGAACTGGGGCCCAGAGCTGCTATGCTCCTGGCGTTCGAGGGCGCTGCTAAGAAGGTGGAGGTTTGGGGCGCCTGGGTGGCTCAGTCAGTTAAGCGTCTGCCTTCGGCTCAGGTCGTGATTCCGGGGTCCTGGGATCGAGCCCCGCATCGGGCTCCCTGCTCAGGGGGGAGTCTGCTTCTCCCTCTCCCACTCCCCCTGCTTGTGTTCCCTCTCTCGCTGTGTCTCTCTCTGTCAAATAAATAAAATCTTAAAAAAAAAAAAAGGAGGAGGTTGAGACCGTCCCAGGCCGCTGTTGCTTACACTTAAACCAGCTGGGGCCCAAGAAGGGGCAAAGACAACCAACAGACCACACCTGGGCTTCCATCCGGGGCTCCCGTCCAGCAGTAGGCATGTTGGGGGCTGAGCTGTCCTTGCCTTTCCCCGTGCAGAGCCCCCAGACGGCCACGACCTGGTCCTTGTGCAAACCCAGGTGGGGTGCTGGCACCCCCAGTGGGGCAGTTGGGGGCCGGGGATGGGGACGGAGCCACAGGCCTGTGTCCCTGAGTGGGCCAGTGGGCTCGGGGGATGCTGCACCCCTCTCAGGTTTGGTTCAGGATGCCAGGGAGAGCTGTTGGATCCTTCCGGCCGGTGGCCTCGAGCAGCCGCTTTCCCCCTGAGGGAGCCGAGGGGCCGTCATGTGACTCCTCCCCTCGGGGCTGTTCAGCCGGGGCATCTCAGGACCGGGGCTGTGTCCACTCCTTCCCGGGCACCCTCATCCAGCAGTGCCAGCCGGAGCCAGCAGCCTGGCAGGACCCGGCTTGGTGCGGCCTCGGTGATGAGCACAGCTTTCTCGTTCTGGGAACCCCCATGTGGATCCTGGGTTCAAGTCTCAGGCTTGGCTTGTGGGGTGAGTGGGGCCCAGGGGGGACTTCCAGCCCAGGCTAGGCCAGGTGGGAGCCCACGTGACCCAGGAAACCGAGCTAATCTTGGCCGCAAAGGGGGCACAGGCTGGTGTGGTCTCATCCTCACCACCCCAGACCTTCCCTGGGCTTTCCAGCCCGCCCTGCCACGCAGGAGGTGGGGGCACCGCCGAGTCCCGGAGGGGCCCACAGTCCCAGGCTAGGGCGGGCACTGCGGCCCATCTCTCCAGCCAGAGCGTGGTTCACCGTGACACGTAGCCTCGCTGGGCTGGTGCTGTCAGGCCCGTGACTCGTGTTGAAACTGGGAGTAGAAGTTCGGTGTCCCCTGTCCCCCCACCCTGACTCGGGACTGGGAGAATATAGGCTGTGGGGTACACGGAGCCGTGCTCGGTGACCCGGGGGGACCAGAGCCATGAGGGAGGCTGCCCCGAGCTGTGCACTGACGAACCCTGAGTTCCCTTTCCTGCTTCAGCCACTCTGAGCAGCCCTTGTCACCTGCAGCGCCCTGTCCCCGGCCCTGTCCCTGCCGGCCCCCCCGGGATACGTGGCAGTTGAAGCTGGGCTCGCCACAGCGCACCGGCCTCTCAGCCTCTGGGACTGTCGGGGCCCCCCTCCGACGGGGGGTGTTGAGGTAATCAGGGCGGGCGGGCGCCGGGGGCCCGGGGAGGGTTGTGTTGGTTCTGGTCCGGGAGGGACTTAGCAGTCCTCACTGCCCCTGAGCCCAGAGAACGGCACCGGCCCCAGGACCTCCCGTGGGCGTCTGTCCACGCCTCTCAGGACAGCGGCCCCGTCTGCGGGGCTGTGCGCGTGTTTATGGTTAATACCTTCGTGGAGGTAAAATTTCCATGAAAATCACACGTTTAAAGTTTCGACACTCGTTTGTCCTCGTGGAAGCATCACCATACTCAGGACGACACAGCGTGACGCCCAGGTTCCTGGTGGCCCTGCCGCGCCCCACACGGCTGTTCACCTGCTTCTGCCACTGCAGGTACGGTCTGTTTTCTTAGGGCTTGCGCGGACCGCCCCGTACAGGATGTCCTCGCTGTGGTTTTGTCTGGCTTCTTACGCCGAGGGTCATTACCTCGAGAGGCGTCCTTGCGGGCCCCTTATTCTTGGTGCACGTGATTGCATCGTCTGTGAATGTTGGTTCATTCACCCGGTCCGCTTCGGGGTTGGTTCCGGTTTGGGGCTGCCGGGAGTAAAACTGTGCGCGTTCGTGTGCCTGCCTGTGTGTGGACGTGGGCTTTCAGCTTTCTAGAAGTGGATTTCAGCTCTTCGGACAGGCGTGAGGTGGCCTCTCACTGGGGCTTTACTTTGCTTCTCCCTCATGGCGAACGATGTCCAGCCGCTCTTGACACGCTTGCTTGCCGTCCGTGTGTCTTTGACGAAGAGCCTCCTACCCATGTCCGCTAGCAGAAGTACTTGGAACCGGAGATACTTACGTGTTTAAAAGATTACTAGTTGTAACAGCGTCGAACATTAAACACGTGGCGATGAGCAGGACAAGAGACGTGCAGCTCTCCGCCCTGAGAACGCAGACTCCTGTCGAGGGAGGCAAGCAGAGGGGGGTTGAGCTTGTTCACCGAGCAGAGAGGCTCGGGAGATGCCTGCTCTCCCCCCGCCAGTGGGTCTACAGACACGGCGCGATCCCGGTTAAAATTCCAGCAGACTTTTCTTTCTTGTAGAAACTAACTGATGATTCTAAAATCTATATTAAAATGCAAAGAAGCTCAAGTGGCCGAGGAGGCCTTGAAATCTGGAGGACGTTCACCGTGCGTGACCCAAGACTGCTAGAAAGCCACAGTCGTGAAGCCGCGGTGTGGTTTGGGCACCGCGATGGACAGAATCAACGGGTGGAGCGGAAGAAACCGAAGTCCAGGAGCAGACCCACACGTAGGAGACATCTGCGTTTGCACTGAAGGCATCGCGGCAAGTCGGGGGAAAGGAGTCCCTCTCCAGCCAGCGGGCCCGCATGTGCTGAAGACTGAGCCTCGATCCTCCAGCTTACACGCCGCGCGAAAATGAGCTTAAAATGGACCCTCTAAACGTGAAAGGCCAGCAAATATCTCCGGTATGTTCTCCCAGCCCCCGTGCGGCCTCTCACCCGTGGGAGTCGGTGGTATTTGCAGAATCAGTGAAGCCAGCAGGCAGACTGCAGTGCGGGTGTGTCCGCAGAGTGGCAGGGCCTCGCCACACGTAGACATTCGAGGCTCTCGCCTCAGAGAACGTGCTAGAAGGTCCCTGGATGGAAGTCCTTCTGAGATGTTGGACAGGTGTCTCGATCTCCTAGACAAGCCTAAAACTAAAATCGAACAATATTGAATATTCTATTGATGACCGGGGGAAAGTGCCCCGGAATGATGCATCCAGAGAGGGTCGGAAGAAGCCAGGGTCCCGAAGTATGACCAGTGGCTGAGCAAACACTCTTGACTACAGAGTTTTAGCGCTCGAAGACCAGTTTCCTGAAGTAGGCCCAAACTGGCCATGGTCTGAGGATTGCACTGTTGAATCACCTGCACATCTTCCATCGTGTAGATTCAGGAACGCTGCTTTCGAGCTTGTGTGTCAGTAGACTGTGGGGAGGGGGGTCCGGGGTTATGGGGGGCAGTGTCCAGTAGAGAATAAGGAAGACAACCGTGTGGCTACAATGGATGTCACTCAAATTTCCCACGTGAAAACATCTTTAGGTTATGGTTTTTGACAACAATACAGTAAACTTTGTCGCAAATAACAGAAACGTAAGCGTGAGAGCGCTTGCCAACAATGAAAGCTTAGGCAAATAATGCATCTCAACCTTATCTGTAATGTCTGAGAGAGCCAGGCCAGGGAAGGAGGTCAGGGTCCCTCTGCTTGGGAGCTTCAGCTCCCAGGGGTGCTGTTCTGGAGTCTGAGGCCTAGAGAGGTTCCCTGAGCAGGGGAGGCAGCGATGTGGGGTGGCACGGTTGGGGGTGGTTTCTGCGGCACCGTGTTGTTGAACTAGATGCTGGTGCCTGTCCCCGCTGCCCATCAACCCGTGTGAGCAAGAGCAGACTCGGGGCCTTAGGAAAACCGAAAACCGCCTGGCCCGATGAAGGCAAAGTTAGCTCATGTCAGCCGCCGGGACTCTGAGACCTCTCCTCCAGCCGAAGTTGGGGTCTGCCTGTCTATCTGGGTGGTCCACCCAGGAGCTCATGTTGTGACCGCATTACTAGGGAACTCCAGTGATGACAAGCATAATGGACACCCGCGCCTAGGACGCAGACTGTGGGGCGGCTGCCGACGTTTCCGCAAAGACTTTGAAGGCTGGGATATGGCGCGCATCCCATGTGCACGGCAGGTAAACTTGGGCGGTCTTGAGAAATATGTGCGAGGATGAGTGGGTACTGGCCTCAGCTTCCCTCATCTGGTCAAAGTGGAGTGGGATACGGTTCCCGTATCCGCAGTGGCTAGGGTCGGAACCAGAGGGCGGCCGGCTGGGTAGTGCCACGGAGCCCACGGGACCGCAGGGCAGGGTTACGGCACCATGTCACTGGGAGTGGGCAGGCCCTGGAATGCTTTGGCCCCGGTGAGGAGCTTGTGCTTCAGAAAATATCGTGGCTCAGGCAGCATCAGGCAAAAACGAAGTGGTCCCCGGAAGGCTGGGGCATGGGACTAAATCTCTTGCCTGGCCATAGGCACATCCAGACAGTGTCTCCGAGGAGAACGGACTCTACGTGTCCTGGAGTAGGTCGCGGTACTAGTCAATCTCGATCGTTCTCTGTAGGATAAAGACCAACGATCCAAGGGCTGGGCTTACAGATGGGGTTGGTCTCCCTGGAAGACTGGAGAAGCACCGTGTCTCCCCCCCCATATCCTGCCCTGTCCCCCATCCTTCCATCTCAGTGAGGGGCCCGTCTCGAGCTGGTGGGATGACGATGGGAAGGGCAGGAGGCTCGGGACATGAAGGCCACGGACCTCCAGCCTTGGTCCACCCCAGGGGCCATGGCATGATGTTTCGGCTCCTGGATGGAGACCAGGGAAACCCAGTCTTTACTTAAAACATCGCAAGTACCTCAGGAAGTGTTGAGATGATGAGATTTCAGTGCTTATTCTGTCGAAGTGAAGAAATCCAATGGTTCAATGAAACGGGCAAAAAGAGAAGTGGCGGTTGTGTTAATGAGGACAAACCTCGCCTCGTCCAACAACAAGCGTTCCTACCACGTGCATCCGTACCAGCAAGACCGCAGCAGGGTCCGGGGACAAAGAAGAACCTTCTGAGCTGGAGTCCGCTCTGGCTTGAGAGATTTAATCAAGTGAGCGCCCCACATACACGGTCCCCCCCACATACACGGACACCCCAGGGGTGTCTGGAACGCCGGCTTCCCAGGTCTTGGTTTTACTTAACTGTTGATGCATCACGTTATCCCCGGACTTGAGACAGCAGTAAATAGGATCTTACAGTTTCTTTGGATCAGGAATTTAGAAGCCGCTTAGCAGGGGCTTCTGGCTGGAGGTCTGTCATGAGGTTAATGCGGTCTGAACACCAGCCTGAGGCAAAGGATCCCCTGGCGGGCTGGCCTCCCGCATGGCTGCCCGCGGGATCCTTGGCAGGGCCGAGCGAGTATCCGCGGGCGACGAGGCGGCTGGCTTCTCCCAGCACGCGTGATGGTGTATGTGGGAGCTACACAGGGCGTGAAGGGCGGAAGGAGGGGTCGCCGGGGGCCGGTCTCCCCAGGTTCTCCAGGCTCAGAACTCTCCCTCTTTGTTCTTTTTAAAAGGAAAATATATAAGACCGACTTAGCCGTTTGCATGCGTCATTTGGTTCCCAGGCTAGAGAGGTGGTTGGAAACACGGGAGAGAAGATGAGAAAAGTGAGCCATGGTGTACATGATGAGGGGTGACGAGCCAGGATTCGCGAGTAGATTGAAGGGGCAGGGGTTACCCAAGACAGCGGTCACGTCCCGGAAACTGCAGTCCGACTTCAGTGGTATCCACTAACATACAGGCAGTCCCCTCTGTACCTGGGTCAATAGGGTTCATCTTTGTCTCAACAAGACTTTGTGGAAAAGTATGATTTATTGGTTAAATGTCATTCTTTGATCCAAGATGCTTATGGCCCTCAGAACCTTACTCCATACCCCTCGCAGGGTGTTCCGGCCAGGCCTCAGTGTGATAACGTGGCCTGGGGGCAAAGATGCAGCCTCGCAGCCCCGTGCTGGACGCCGGATGGAGACGGTCTCCCCGGCCACCACGACCTTGCTCTCGGTCCTGCGTCAGGTGGGGAGGAGGGAGCCCAGATGCAGCAGAACGCCAGCATGCTGGACATCAGGAACTCGGCTTCACCACCGTGAAGCTGCTCGGGGCTGGGAGGCCTGGGCATTCTGGGATGCAGTAGAAGGCAGTGACTGAGCCCTGGCTGCACGTGAGGAGGACGTACCCAGGCTCGGGGACGGGGGCGTGTCTGTGTCAGTGAAGGGGGCGAGGTTCCCAGCCAGACCTCACAGGGAGCCGGGGATCCGGGAGCAGATGGGAATGACGGAGTTAGGTGCCCCTGTTAGCATGCGTGGCCTCACTCCCTTCCCTGGTGCGATGACCTGAAGGCCAAGACCACAGTGATGCTTTGGACCAAAACAGTGGAAACAGCCATGGTAGAAACCACTCTGAATGCGGTTTGACAGCCGATGAGGTGTAAGGAGCAGGAAAACAGAAGGTGAAGGAGGTGAGCGAGATGAAGCTGAGGGTTCGGTGGTTGGCCTTGACCAGGAGAGGGCTCGGTGCTCCACGGAGACCCCAGGACCACAGCTGTGAGCCAGAGCCGTCCCCAGTGGTCTCTGTGAGCTGGGAAGCTCACCCCCTTCCGGACACAGCAATCCCGCTCATGGTTGGGGTCCCGGGGTGGGGGGTGGCTGGGCACCTCACACGTTTCCCTGTGTGCGATGAAAGAAGCAGAAACCACCACCTCCACGCAGCATTTTGTCCTGATTCCCAGGATGAAGATAGGCCCGTCTACCCAGTAAGGCTGTATGATGTCCATGTCGTGCACTCACACATGGTTTTATCAACAAAATATTTCCTCTCCTTTCGCTGTCTGTGTGGATGGTGGCCTCTTCTTCCATTGTCTCTCATTTTGAAATAGTTTTGGAAATTATCCTCTTAGACCTTAGATATTACTTCTCTAGGTCACAGACCATATATACACCCTTCCCTGACGAGGATTATTATTATTTTTTTCCATAAGAACACACCCTAAAAAAACAAACTAAACTCAGAGACCACATTTGTGGTTACCGTAGGCTGGGTAGGGGGTAGAGGCAGTGGGGCAGGGATGAGATCAATAGGCTCTGGGGGTCTGATACACAACAGGACGAGAGTTCGCACCCCTGTGTGGTCTACAGGGAAGTTGCTAAGGGTTCTCATCACAAGTGAGATGGATGGTGACTGCTCATCATTGCACAATATATGCCTTATACCGCAAACTTACACACCGCTCTACACAAACTTACACATCCTGGGATCGAGCCCCGCTTCGGGCTCCCTGCTCCATGGGGAGCCTGCTTTCCCCTCTCCCTCTCCCTGCTGCTCGCCTTGCTCATGCTCTCAAATAAAATCTCTCTCTCAAATAAAATCTTTAAAGTAATTTTTAAAAAACTGGAAAAATGAAGTTCTCATAACCAGAAAAAAATTGTAACTATGTGGGATGGTGAACGTGTTAACTAGTATTATTGTGGTGGTCATTTGTGTGTCTATAAACATGCATATATATATGTGTGTGTGTGTAGATCACTATATATATATATATATTTAGTGATATGTATTATATAATACATGTATGGTGATATATACATATCACTATGTATAAAATTACTACGTTGTACACCTTGTTTTTTAAAAGATTTTATTAGCATGAGCAGGGGGAATGGGGCAGAGGGAGAAGCAGAAGCAAACACCCCACTGAGCAGGGAGCCCGATCCGGGGCTCGATCCCAGGACCCTGGGACCATGACCTGAGCTGAAACTGGACGCTTAACCGACTGAGCCACCCAGGCGCCCCTGTTGTACACCTTAAATTTACACAATGTTATATGTCAATTATATTTCAGTAAGGCTGGGAAAAAGAAGAGTTTATTAGATATTAGGGAATTGTTTGTTTTTAAAGGTGCTCATGGTATTAATATTAAAATGGTATTGTCATTTAATGATATCATTTTCAGAGTTACATGCTGAAGCATTAAAGGGTGAGATATTATTAGGTCTATAATTTTTTCAAGAGAGTGTGTGTGTGGTGGAGGGAGAGGCAGAGGGAGAGAAAGAGAGAATCTTGAGCAAGCTCTACACCCAGCGCAGAGCCCAACACAGGGTTTGATCTCATGACCCTGAGATCATGACCTGAGCCAAAATCAAGAGTCAGATGCTTAACTGATGGAGCCATCCAGGCGCTCCTGGTCTATAATCTACTTTAAAATATGTCAGAAATACAAGGGCGCCTGGGTGGCTCAGTCATTAACTGTCTGCCGTCGGCTGAGGTCATGATCTCAGGGTCCTGGGATGGAGTCCCTCATCAGGCTCCTTGCTCAGTGGGGAGCCTGCTTCTCCCTCTGCCCTTCACCCTGCTTGTGCTCGCTCCCTCACTCTCAAATAAAATCTTAAAAAAAAAAATTAAGGGACGAGGTTTTTGGTAAATAGGTACAAGAATTTGAAAGAGCAATTTGGCCTGGTGATGGGTATTAAGGGGGGCACGTACTGCATGGAGCACTGGGTGTTCTACGAAAACAATGGATCGTGGATCACCACATCAAAAACTAATGATATATTGTATGGTGACTAACATAACATAATAAGATCTAAAAAAAAAAAAAAAAAAAGAGCAATTTGGTAAGGTGTGTCAAAGGCCCTTAAAATGCAAGTATATGCATATGCAGGTGGATCAGTATCCATTTCCAGGCATCTGTCCTGCAGAAATACTAGCCCAGGTGTGCAAAAGTACATACACAAGGATATTCACGGTGTCCCTCCCCTTTGCTTGCAGTGGATTTCTAGGTGGTATCACACCTTCAGTTCTGATCCCCTCCTACAGGAGCACCACTAATGAAGTGACTACTTAAGCATGCAAATCTGATCACGAGACTGTTTAAAATTGATCACATGTGCTCTGGATAAAGTCCAAACTCTTTAGCCTAGCAGGAAGTGCACTTTTACCTACTTGAAATTCCATAAATGCTCCAAACTCCCAGTTCCCTGAGCACTTGAGCATATTCTTCCCTGACCTGAGTATCCCTCTCTGGTGGTAAGGGTGTTATGGAAATTGGATGGCACCCTCAGGGAATGATGGAAGAAAGTTCAACGAGAGAAGAGTCTCCAAACGTGTGGGTGTGTTTAAAAAGAGCCAAAAGAGATCCTGGCAGCATTCTGCAAGACTGGGAATTGTTACCACCTTTGACCTGAAGGGAAAAGAGGAAGAACCAATCCCAGAACCCAGCACGAGGGCAGTGCAAACCATGACCCAGCATCCTAATCATCTTCCCCCTGCTTGCTGATCTTGTGCTACTGCTCCAACCGGGTCAAACCCAAATAGAAGCCAGAAGGCAGAGCTTGGTTGGTATAATCCATGAAGGTCAGTTTCCCAGTGCAGAGGGTGGGGCAGAAACTCAGCTCAAGCATCATCTCCTCTGGGAATCCTTCCCAGATCCTTCAAGACTGTCCTGTTCATTTCCTGTGTCCTTGTCCAGCTCCCTGTACAAGATTCTCCTTCGGCCCTTCGCAACGTGGCAAAGGACTCTGTTGATTTGCCATCCTTCATTCATTAGACTATGAAACCCCAGCGTGATATCATTGAACCAGAAGGCAAGTCTGAATTCATGGGCTCAGAATTAAATCTTGGCTCTGTGGCTTACAAAGCCTTTACTCTTCAGCTCATCTTCAGTTCTTTTAGTAAAGTCGTGGTCATGATCATACTCCATGGAGTTGTCGTGGGGGTTGAAAGCAAAAGTTTCCTCAAAGACCTTACACGATAGGAGAGACTCGGTGTGTGCTAGAGTATTTGATATGTTCTCTTGATGGCTGGGCGTGACTTTGGGATGAACCTTCCTATGTGGAGAAAGTTACATCTCATGGATGCTCTACCTTTGAAGCAGGACTCAGAACTCCCGTTAGAACGCTTCTCTGCAGCATGCAGGCATGTGACCCCCGAACCAGAGAGTCCTCAGCGGAAAGCTTCTCTTTGGAACTGAGCAGGTGGGGGGGTCAGGCGTCACGTGGCTCTTAGTCCTGACGTCAGTGACGACAGCAGCTTCCTTTAGAATTTTGTCCGGGTAGCAACAATGGCAACGTTTTTCTTTTCATGTCTGCCCTGCAGTGTGCCTGACTTAGATCTGCTGACAGCTTTCTGATCTCTGCTGTGTCCACTGAAAGCACAGATACAGTTTATTGCAATGTAAAACAATCCTTAATCGGTGCCGGTCTCCCTCCGTTATCTTGTTTCAGCACCTGGACAGCTCATCTTCATCTGTTTGCTGTGTGGCTCCTTTCTCTGAAACCTGAGTTTTGGCTTCTTAACTCAAGTTGCTGAATTGCATTCGTGTTCCGTGGCATTTCGAGAGTAGGGAGTTCCTGATTAGCCATTAGGTAGGATTAGCTGGGCAGTGGTGAGGGCATTCCAAACAGGTGAAAAGTCCAAATAGTTATGATGGGTTGACAGAATGCATTTCTCAAGAGGATGAAGGAACTCACGGTATAAGATAAAGGGGCATGACACTGCAGGTCCACTGGACTTTCTACAGGTGCCCACCTGTCTGATTGGAAGTCTCCCTGTGTGGACAAGGGGTGCAATCACGGCAGTAGGCAGGCATCCCCTCCTGAGGGTTTTTCATAAACCCAGACAGGACCACAGCCCTGGCTGCGCACGAGTGGGCAGTCTGAAGATGAGAAGTTCTGCCAATAAACACGTGTCTAATTAGCAACAGACAATGTGTCAATGGCTCACGAAGATAATGATAGTGTTTTTACATAGACAAAAATTATTGTGTTGCAGACCCGATGGTCACAATACCTATGATCAGGGAAATAACTGGTAAGTGAAAATGGGTCCATACTTACGGGCAAAAAATGTATGCCAAACCATATTCCACAGCTGGGTGGAAGCCATATGGGCCAAGTGACAATTAAAATCACACTTCCAAAGCACAGGAGATGTGGGTAGCGTGAAAATACGTAATTAGATCACACAATAAGACACCCATCAGATTGGAAGCATTTTAAAAAGTGTGACAATCAGGATTGGGATAAAGTATGAACTGATAGAAGTCTTAATGGAGAGCAATTTGATATTATCTATCAAAGTTTAAGATGTAAATACACACCACCCCAAAATTCCATATCTAGGGATCTGATAGAAGTACGTGCACATTTGGTTAAGTTGTATGTAAAACATTCATTGCAGCATTATTTATAATAATGGAAAATTTAAGACAACTCAAATGCCCACCAACAAAGAAATGGTTAAATTAGAACAAAATATGTAACTTAAATGTAGGGGGATGTTCATTTAACATGATACATGGTCTAGCCCTGTGTATCTGCACATTCATACAGTTTAGTTTAAGAATGCAGTCTATTTAATCTATAGGAAATCATAAGGTTCCCCGCAGGATGCTATCTTAATAAAAATTAGAGAAAAATGTATTTGTATGTTTGAGTGTGGTATTTCTGTAGCCGCTGGACAATGAGTAAGGAAGAAGTCTATAATTATATAAATTGAAAGTTTTTTTTTTTCATAAATATGGACCTTGAAATGAGACACAGGAGTCGGCTTGCTGTGATGAGAATGCTCTCCTCAAATGTGTGCGTGAAGTATAAATTCGGCACCGCAAGGGCGTCCAACCTCGGGAAGCCTCACGGCCCGCTCAGTCACGTCTTCCTGGACAGTCAAGCCTTGACCCTGCGGTGCCGGGGATCAAACCGCCTCGTTTCATCTCAAGTCCCAGTCCTGGTGGAAAGTTTCCATGGTTAAGAATATCATATCATGGGGAGCCTGGGTGGCTCAGTTGGTTCAGCATCTGCCTTCGGCTCAGGTCATGATCCCGGGGTCCTGGGATTGAGTCCCGGCATCGGGCTCCCTGCTTGGTGGGGAGCCTGCTTCTCCCTCTCCCTCTGCTGCTCCCCCTGCTTGTGCTCTCTCTCTCTCAAATAAATAAATGAAATCTTAAAAAAGAATATTGTATCGTTCCACATATTTTCTTTTCTGGTCCAAAGAAACCTGGTTACCAGCACTGTTGTTAAAATGGATGTTCTTCCGATGGGGATGAAGCTAAAAGATAAACATTCAGCAATGGAATATGAGCTTCCCGGAGAAATATCTTAAAACTATCTTGGCCGCTAGACGTGGGGGAGGAAATCCTGTACCTCCTTCAACCTCAAAGTTCATCACAAATTTTGTGTGTGTTGTGTGTTTTGGTATCAACTGAGATAATGTATGAAAACAGTACACAGAAAATCACGCACATATGTACATTTTTATTAACATGTATAATGCTAATTGAAAATGCCAGTCATCCCCTGATGCTTGAGGACAGGGATCGAAGACATTCTCTATGCATTAGATAGATTCAGAAAATCCAGACTACTCCAGGACTTAGGATCTGGTGTGTTAACCAGGCCTTTTATTTGTGATGCTTTCACATCTGCGACCTCCCTGACCCTGGAGGGACAGCCCCTCCCAGGGCTAACTAATTCCTGAGGCTAAGTCTCCTGCAGTGTACCTTTCATATGCAAACCAATCAATTCAGAGTCCCCATCCCATCCCCTCCTATTTGGGGCTCTCACACTCTGGGTCACTATCCCCCTGCCCTAATCATTCCAGGGCTAGTTGCCAGACAACTAGGGATGCCCCTACCCTCCAGACCCCACTGAGATTATTCATATCAGCCAATCCTAAACCTACCGTTTCTAATTGCCTCACCTGTTTCTTCCCAGGGAAACCACAATAAAGGCTCCTGCCCATGTTCCCCACACCCTTGCCTCTTGACGGACCCTGGTGCTTCCCAGAGTGCTCCCCACCAGTGGTGTGCCCCCTCAACTAGGGAAGTGTCAGCAATAAACTGTCTTTTCAATGGCCGCTGCCTCCTGATCTGTTGGCCCCTCCATACCTGAGTAACAATAAAACCTACATTTAAAAACTCCTGGGTAGGTGAGCCTTTAAGAGCCAATGTCGGGGCACCTAGGTGGCTCAGTTGGTTGGGCATCTGCCTTCGGCTCAGGTCATGATACCAGGGTCCTGGGATTGAGCCCCACATCGGGCTCCCTGCTCCACGGGAAGCCTGCTTCTCTCTCTACCTGCCGCTCCCCCTGCTTGTGCTCTCTGTCAAATAAATAAATAAAATCTTAAAAAAAAGAACCGATGTCTTGGGGCGCCTGGCTGGCTCAGTTGGTGGAGCATGAATGAGACTCTTGTTTTTGGGGTGGTGAATTTGAGCCCTATGTTGGGGGTAGAGATTACTAAAAAAAAAAAAAAAAAAAAGAACCAATGTCTTAATTTGTTAAAAGGAAAGAGCCATAACTAACCCTGTACGTGCTCACAGAGTTAAAGAAGAAAGTATATAAACTCTTCTTTAGAGTAGTTGCACAAAGGGGGACTTGGATCATTTCAGACCATCAGTAAAAGACATCATGGCTGGGAAATGCATTCTACCGGTCAAAGTAGATTTGGGTGGTTATAAAGACTTGGCAGCAAAGGATAGACACTGAGTTCTGCTTTATAAGATCTTCTGCACCCAGAGGCACCATCTACTCCATGGCCATTTCTGCATCAAGCATTCATTGTCCTTGCCTAGAAAATACAACCACAGATACTCCTACAACTCTTGAGAAAAATACCAGTTCACGAAAACCGAGCCCCCTTTGTCCTTCTGGGAACAGAGTGTCACCGCAGGTATTCTCGAGGGACTGTAGGTTCTGAGGCTCTAAAGGCCTCGGAGGCAGTTTTGTAGTTGGAACAACATCAGCCTCTTCGAGTTCCCCACAGACCCCATTTCCGGTTGGGGGAGGAGCGTCTCATGGGGGGCATGGGCCACGGCATGCCTGGCATGGTAGACATGGTAGCTGGAGCCAGACAGGGTGCTGTCAAAGAAGTGCGTATCCTCCAAGGACGCATGGCGTGGGCGTCCCTCCAGAACCCTGCGGGCAGATCCTGGGGGTGAGCACTTGAAATAAAATCACCAGAGTTTACTAAGGACAACATCTTCTGGGTATTTACAACAGTTAGCCGTCTGTATAAAACGTGAGAAACCAGGGACTTCGTGGCTCTGGTGTGAAAAGGCGAGTTCCTTGGAAAGCGTCAAGCATGGAGTCTTTCCCACTGGTGGTGAAATCCCACTGGGTGACCCACACCTTCTGTGTGGTGACAGTATTCGACCCAGCTACGCGGAGGTTTGTCAGAGAACTGTGTCCCCATAAACAATAGTCGTGACTGTCAAATCGATGACTCTGGAAAGTCCATTCTGAGGAAGGCTGGAATTGCTCTGTGGTCGGCATCCTCTCTGTGTGGGCTGTGCAGAGAGCTTTCCTGACCATTTCCTCTTTCAGATCCCAGAGGAACCACTTCCCTTTCGTATCATCTGAGACAAACAGCCCCACCCAGGTCTGGCCAAAATGCAGCAACAACACTACCATGCCCAGGGCCAGAGCAGCATCCCTGGAGGCCATCTGATACAGAGATGGAAACTGACCTTTGTCACTTAAGGGCAGATCATAAGGCCATATGTGATCTGAAGGGGAAGAGAAAAGTGGGGTCCATTTTTCACTCAGTGGAAGCAACATGAAGGAGAACACTGTGTGGTATACATCATTAACCAATCACACATGTTTTGTACGACTTGAATCCTTTTGGATGTATCAAAAAATTTTTTTAGGGGCTGGGTGGCTCAGTTGGTTAAGCGTCTAAATCTTGATTTCAGCTCAGGTCTTGATCTCAGGGTTGTGAGATCGAGCCCCGAGTTGGGATTCTCTCTCTCCTTTTCTCCCTCTGCCCCTCCCCCCACTCTTTCCCTTTCTTAAAAAAAAAGTTTATGGCTCAGAATATAATGTATCTTAGCATTTGTTCTGTGTACATTTGGGAAGAATGTGTGTTCAGCTGGTGTTGGGCAGAGTGTCTCATAAATAGCAGTCCAGTCAAGTTTGTTGATAGGGTTGTTTATTTTTATTTTTATTTTTTTTAAATTTTATTTATTTATTCATGAGAGACAGAGAGAGAGAGAGAGGCAGAGGGAGAAGCAGGCTCCCAAGGAGCAGGGAGCCCAATGCGGGACTCGATCCCAGGACCCTGAGATCATGACCTGAGCCGAAGGCAGACGCTTAACTATCTGAGCCACCCAGGCGCCCAATAGGGTTGTTTAAATCTACACCTTTGCTAATGTTCTGCCTAATTGTTCTACTAATTATTGAGAGAGAGGTGTGATGATTAATTTTACCTGTCCTCTTGGCTAGGTTATGGTACCCATTGTTTGGTCAAACATCAGTCTAGATGTTGCTGTGGAGGTAATTTTTATTTTATTTTTATTTATTTTAAAGATTATTTGAGAGAGAGAAAGAGAACGAATGAGCAGGGGGAGGGGCAGCGGGAGAGGGAGAGACTCTCAAGCAGACTTCCTGCTGAGTGCAGAGCCCAACATGGCACTTGAACTCATGACCCTGAGATCATGACCTGAGCTGCAATCAAGAGTTGGACACAACCGACTGAGTCACCCAAGTGTCCTGCAGTGGAGGTAATTTTAAATTAATATTTAAATTAGTCCACTTTGACTGAGGCATATTATCCTCCATAATGTGGGGGGCCTCATTCAATCTGTTGAAAGCCTTAAGGAGGAAAGACTGAGCTCTAAGGAAGAAGGAATCCTCCTTCTAGATGGCCTTTGGTCTTGAGCTGCAACATTCACTCTTCCTTGGGTCTCTAGCCCTCCCTGAAGATTTTGGACCTGCCAGCCCCCACAATCACATAACACAATTCCTAAAAATTAATCACCCTCTGTAACTCTGGAAACCCTGACTGCTACAAGGAATACTAAAATCATCTCCAACTATATCTGTTTCTCCTTGCAGTTCTACCCATTTTTGCTTTGTGTATTTTGAAGCTCTGTTAATAGTTGCATAAATATTTTGGATTGTTATGTCCTCTTGACTTATTTGACACTTTTATGATTACAAAATGACCTTTTTTTAATCCATGGTAATATTCTTTGCTCTGACATCAGCTTTGACGGAAATACAGCTACTTTTACCTTCTGTTGACTAGTATTAGCATGCTGTGTCTCTCAATTTCCTGTTCTTTCTAACCTATTTGGTCTTCATATTTAAAGTGTATTTCTTGTAGCCAGCATATTTTTGGGTCTTACTTTCTTATCTGACAATCTCTGACTTTTTAATTCAGGTATTTAAACCAGTAACAATTAATGTGAGTTTTAGTATGGGTAACTTTGAGTCTGTCGCCTTGCTGTTTATATGCTAGTCACTTCAGTTTACCCTTACCCTCTTCTTCTGCCTTCCTTTGCAGTAACTGAGTATTTTTTATGATTGTATCCTATTTTCTTGTTGATTTATTAGCTATCACTCTGTTTTGATATTTAGTTTGTTAGCTATGTTAGGGTTTCTAGTATACATCTAACCTGTTACAATTTGCCTTCTTGTGATAGGACTTCATGTGTAAGAACCTTGCAATAGTATACTTCCATTTCTCCTTTTCCAGCCTTTCTACTATTTTCATTCCATTTACTTTTATATTTAATATAAATCACTCAACACACTGCTGTTATTTTTTTAGTAAGCAAGACTGAAAACTTAGGATGGTCAGCAGCAGCTCAGAGAACTATGAGGAGGAATAGGTCCTCCAGTCCTAAAGGCAGTCTGGGCAGCACATCTTCCATGCCACAAGCTAAGACTGGAAAAACCAGACTGGAAAAGTGGTTTGAAAATTATTTAACACATTGTCTTAGTCTGTAAAGGTGGCTTTAACAAATGGCCCTAGACTGGGTGTCTTTCATAACCATTTGCTTCTCACAGTTCTGGAGGCTGGAAGTTCAAGATCAGGGTGCCCACACCAGCAGGTGAGAACCCCCTTCCAGGTTGCAGATAGCTGACTTCTTCCTTCCATGTCCTCACATAGTGGGAGGGGCGAGGGAGCTCTTTTGGGTCTCTTTTATAAGGGCACTAACCCCATCCGTGATGGCTCCACCTAATAATCACCTCTCAAAGGCCCCACCTCCTAATATCATCAGATTGGGAATTAGGTATTAACTTGTGAATTTGGCGGAGGGGACACAAACATTCAATCATAACACACATTATGTTTATTATTGAGTTGGCTTGGTCCACATGTGACACAAATTTATCCAACCACTGGGACCTTCTACCTGATGTTTATTCTACTTAAACCAAAGCCACTAGAAGACTAGATTCCCAGTTCAGGCTTGAAACAAGTAAGATGCAACTCTGGAGAAAAGATCCTAATCCATTTTGCCGCAGTGCCTGTTGATGAGGAAGTGTTGTCAACTTCTCTCCATTTCAGGGGACCCTATTTCTTCTATAAAGAAAAACACGCAGCACAGGGCTTGGCCATTGCATAGAGAGAAAAAGAGTGAGAAAGAGAAATAAATAAGGGCCCTCTTGTACTGTTGGTGGGAATGCAAACTGGTGCAGCCACTCTGGAAAACAGTATGGAGGTTCCTCAAAAAGTTAAAAATAGAACTACCCTACCATTCAGCAATTGCACTACTAGGTATTTACCCCCAAAATACAAAAGCACTAATTCAAAGGGGTACGCCAATGTTTATAGCAGCACTATCAACAATAGCCACACTATGGAAAGAGCCCAAATGTCCATCAACTGATGAATGGATAAAGATGATGTGAGATATATATATGTGAGATATATATATATGAGATACACACACACACACACACATAATGGAATATTACTCAGCTATCAAAAAGAATGAAACCTTGCCATTTGCAACGGTATGGATGGAGCTAAAATGTATTATGCTAAGCAAAATAAGTCAGTCAGAGAAAGACACATACCATATGATTTCACTCATATGTGGAATTTAGGAAACAAAACAGATGAACATATGGAAGGACAAAAAAAGAGAGAAGGGGAAAAAACATAAGAGACTCTTAACCATAGAGAACAAACTGAGGGTTGATGGAGGGAGGTGGGTGGGGGATGGGCTAAGTGGGGGATGGGTATTAAGGACAGCACTTGTGATGAGCACTGGGTGTTGTATGTAAGTGATGAATCACTGAATTCTACTCCAGAAATGAATTTTTAAAAAAGATTTTATTTATTTATTTGATAGAGACACAGCGAGAGAGGGAACACAAGCAGGGGGAGTGGGAGAGGGAGAAGCAGGCTTCCCGCTGAGCAGGGAGCCCAATGTGGGGCTCGATCCCAGCACCCTGGGATCATGACCTGAGCCGAGGGCAGATGCTTAACGACTGAGACACCCAGGCGCCCCTCCAGAAACAAATATTGCATGATACATCAACTAACCAGAATTTAAATAAACATTTGAAAAAGAAAAACAATAGTATACTGAAAGACATATAATACATATCATGGTTTGGGCCAATAATCATCATCATAATTTTTTTTAAAGATTTTTATTTATTTATTTGAGAGAGAGAGAATGAGAGAGAGCAAGCACATGAGAGGGGGGAGGGTCAGAGGGAGAAGCAGACACCCCGCCAAGCAGGGAGCCCGATGCGGGACTCGATCCCGGGACTCCAGGACCATGACCTGAGCCGAAGGCAGTCGCCTAACCAACTGAGCCACCCAGGCGCCCCATCATCATAATTTTTAAAATGTATAATTGATCACATATTTAGATAACTTATTGATATTATTTTATCATTAGATGGTTACATTTTACTGTATTATACAGAATATCATAGTTAATTATAACAATATATATTATGAATCTATGATACATTAATATATTAATTATGGTAGTTCTATTATTTCAACATATTATTAATAACACAAGTCAATCTATCAGTACTACTAATAAATATCCTTAGAACAGTTTTACCAAGTAAAAAATGGATTACATATTTACTTAACTTGTTTATTTATTTATTTATTTATTTATTTATTTTTAATGTTTTATTTTTATTTATTCATGAGAGTCAGAGAGAGAGAGAGAGAGAGAGAGAGGCAGAGGGAGAAGCAGGCTCCCCGCCCAGCAGGGAGCCCTATGTGGGACTCGATCCCAGGACCCCGGGATCATGACCTGAGCCGAAGGCAGACGCTTAACCATCTGAGCCACCCAGGCGCCCTTACATAACTTGTTAATAAATAGGCAAATCTTTATGTCTCAGGCATCGTGCCAAATACATCGCTCCCGTTTTCTCCCTCACCTAGGAAGAGGCCAAGCGCTGGGCGCACCTGCCGCTGGGCAGGAAGCTTCTCCGTCCTGCGGAGACACCGCCCGCCCGCTGATGGCGCTGTGACTCGACTCGTTGCCCCAGAGGGACGGAGGGACCCCGCCCCCAGCGCCACGCCCGCAGCTCCTGGGACTTGTAGTTCGCGGCCGCGTGGTGCGCAGGCGCACTGCCGCGTCCGTCCCGGGCGCGCGTGCGGGGGCGGCGGCGGCGGCGGCGGCGGCGCGGCGCGGCGCGGCGTGAGTTAACGGGGCGGGGGCGCGGGCCGGAGGGAGGAGGGGTCCGGGACTGGCACGGGGAGCGCGTCGGCGCGGCGGGCCCGGTGGGAGCCGGCGGCGCCCGAGCGCTGCGCTCTCGGTGGCACCTGCGCCCGTCCTGGGGCGGTGTCGCCGCAGGCGGTGCTGCGCGCACTCCTGGCCGGCCGCGCCCGAAGCCAGGTGCGCGGGGTCCGCGCGGGGGTCCGGGCGGGGGTCCGCGCGGGGACGGGGTCTCGGCGTTCCCGTGGAGGCGGCAGGGGCCGTCGGAAAGGCCGCCCAGCTCCCGGAACGGCAGAGTCCCGCGCTTCCTTGCGGGGAGCCCCCGCGTGAGACCCCCGGGGGCGCGCGCTGCCGGGAGCGGACGACAGCTCGTCCCGCCCAGACTTGGAGGGAGATGGAATGAACACGTTTGCTCTTGAAGGCAGAGGGCTTGGAACGCCCGGACTTGCCTGGGCTAGCCAGGGGTCTCCCCGGGGCGATTCTGCCTGTGTCTGTCCCCTGGGCAGTGTCTGGGGACATTGGTGGTTGTCATGCCGGGGGGCGGGGGGCGGAGCGCCTTTCATCGAGGGGTGGGGCCAGGGGTGCTGCTCAGCCCCCCGCAGCGCCCGGACGGCCCGCCCCAGAGAAGGGTCCAGCCCGTGTCCCCAGCGCCCGGGGGGTGGGGTGGGGGCGGGGGAGACCCTACGTTAATTATCCGGAAAGACACTTGAGTCAGATCCCTGCTCACTGGATAGCAGAATGAATTCCCGAAGGGTCAGACGGTAAGAACCAGAGAGACTCACCCCCAGCATCTGTGTCCCGCGCTCCCCACTCCTCTCAGGGTGTGTATTTAATTGTGTGCAGCATCCTAGGGCCTCAGGAGGGCACATCATCGTGGCACACGGAGTCTCTTCGGGCGGATGGAATCCCCGACACCAGCGAGCTCTCATTTGGGAATGGCTGTCCCTAGGGGACCGTGGGTGATATCTGGGGGGAGACCCTCCCTTACCCTGTGGCCCTGTGGTTCTAGTGGTATCGAGGGTCCACTCCGTTTATGCCCAGCTGACCCGCCAGGCGAGGAGGAAGCCGCTGACCATTCTGCCAGTGTCCCAGCACCAAGCCCTCCAGTCTCTCCCCTTCCCTGGAGTGCATTTCCTTGTTCTTGTGAGGAAGTCCTCATCGGGCCTCATCCGGCCTTTCCTGTGGATCAAGGATGAGTTTCTGTGGTTCAAACATTGAGAGGGAAAATCCTGAGCCATGTGCAAAGGAGGGGGCAGGCGAAAGGGGCCACTGACATGCACCACGATTAGGAGGGTCTTCAAACTTCTAGAGGCTGGCAGAGAATTGGTCTGGAAGAGCTAGGAAGGGGCCGGGGGACTTGGACCCATTGCTGTGAGCTGAGTGTCCCCAGAGCAAAGACGGAACCGCATGCAGCATGGGGCCCTGGTGGTAGATGCGTTCCGTCCCCTGCAAGAAGCTCCCGGGCAACAAGGCTAAGGCGAGGACCAGAGCCCTCCCTCTCTGTTCACCTCTGGTGTTTGTGACTGTCCTGGGGCGGCCGGAGCAGAGCACCACAGCCTGTGTGGCCAACGCAACAGAAACCTCCACTCTCTCATTCTGGAGGCCGGAAGTCCGAAGTCAAGGGTCGGCGGCGCCCTGCTCCCTCCGAAGGCCCGAGGAGAGGATGCTCCCTGCCTCTTCCAGCTTCTGAGGGTCCCTCTCAACCCTCAGCGTCCCTTGGCCCGAAGCTGTGTCACTCGTCTCTGCATCCACTGCCACATGGCCTTCTCCCTGTGTGTCCGTGTCTCTTCTAAGGACACCGTTCATCATCGTGCATCAGGGCCTGCTTGACTCTAGGATGATTTAGTCACATCTGCAAATTTCCTGTTTGCAAAGGTCACTTTCACGGGTACTGGAAGGTCAGGACTTGAGCGTATCTTGTAGAGCACCTGACTCAGCACCGGGCAGTGTTTTCACCAGCAGGTGCCTGCTCAGGGTGGAGCACATGTGTCCTAGAGAGACACCTGATGCCCCGGGCATCTGGCCGGCCGGCCCTCTGCCCTGCAGAGCTGAGACCACGTGCTCCCGGTGAGTCGGCTCCCTGCTTAGGTTGTCAAGCTTTTGTTCTAGTTTATCTCAGTTTCACTTCATAAATGGTTTGCAAAAGAGGTTGGCATCACAGATCATGTCTTCCTTGATAATTTTTTTTTTTTTAGTTTATTTATTTGACAGAGAGAGACACAGCGAGAGAGGGAACACAAGCAGGGGGAGTGGGAGAGGGAGAAGCAGGTTTCCCGCGGAGCAGGGAGCCCGATGCGGGGCTCGATCCCAGGACCCTGGGACCATGACCTGAGCCGAAGGCAGACGCTGAACGACTGAGCCACCCAGGCGCCCCTTCCTTGATAATTTAAACAATTACTGGTCCTTCCTGGAGTTAGCCATGATACCGTTTGGTGTATATCCTTGCCAGCTTTTGGCCATCTTGCGATACATTACGTGTGTGTGTTATATATATAGTTATGTATATTTAAGGTTTTTTTTTCCAGGTTTGTTAGTTTTATTTTTTTGGTAATAGCTTTATTTAGATGTAATCCACATCCCATACAGTTGGTTCATTTAGGGTATGCAGTTCATGCACAGAGTTGGGCAGTCACCATGTCTGTCTAATTCTGGATCCTTTCATCATTCTCCCAAGAAACCCTGTCCCCGTGAGCCGTTACCTCCCAGCCCTATTCTCTAGCCCGTGGCAAAAACAGATCTACTTCCTGTTCATGGATGAGCCTGTTCTGGAGACGTGTCACACACGTGGACTCACACCCATGGGGCTTCTGTGTCTGGTTCCCTCCCTGAGCGTTGTGGGCTCGGGGTCGGTCCACGTAGAGCGTGTCAGGGCTGCACTTCTTTTTAAGGCTGAATAACAATCTGCTGTGTAGACGGAGCACATTTGTTTACCCATTCATCTGTTGACAGACCTTTGGGTTGCTTCCACCTTTGGGTGACTGCGAGTCACGCTGCCGTGAACATTTGTGAACAGATGTTTGTGTGGACGTATGTTTTTGTTTCTCTTGGGCAGAGAGCGTGGGTCCCATGTTACCTGTGTTTAACCATTCGAGGAACTGCCAGACTGTCTTCCACGGCGGCGGCCCCGTTGTCCATGCCCAAGGCGTCCATTTCTCCCCGTCCTCCCCAGCCCCTGTTCTTGCCTTTCTGACGCTAGTCATCCTGCTGGGGGTGACGTGTTACCTCACTGTGGGTTTAATCTGTATTTCCCCCATGACTCGCGACGTTGAGCATCTTTCTGTGTGCCGTTCCGTCATCTGAGTATCACCTTGGGAGAAGTATCTTTACTTGAGTGAGCTTTTTCTTTTGAAGGGATTTGGGGAAGAGGCATGCAGATGGCGCATGGAGCCCCCCGTGCCTTTCCACAGCTCCCCCCTCATGCAGCAGCCCGGCTTCTTCGTTTGCCCTCGCCCCAAGGAACCTTGTGGGGATTCTTGTGTCCCAGTCGCCCTTCTGTGTGAAAGTCTTCTGGCGGGAGGCTACTATTTTTTTAAATGTTTAATTGTGAATTAATTATAGACTCACAGGATGTTGCAGAAGTGGGGCAGAGCCCCCGTACCCATCACGCAGCTTCCCCCATTGGCATCTCTCACAAAGTGATGGAAGCCAGAGAGAGCACCAGCAGGAAGGAGGGGGACAAGCAGGATCCCCGCTGAGCAGGGAGCCCGATGCGGGGCTCGATCCCAGGACCCCGGGACCGTGACCTGAGCCGAAGGCAGACGCTTAACAACTGAGCCACCCAGGCGCCCCCCCTCCCCAGTCCTCTCTTCTTATAAGGACATGGGTTTTATGGGACCAGGGCCCATTCCTAGCAACCTCATTTTGACTTAATTGCCTCGTTAAGAGCCCTGTCTTGAAATACAGTCACCTTCTGAGGTCTTGTGGTTGGGACTTGAAGGTATGAATTTGGAGGGGACACCGTTTAGCCCATAACAACAGTTACATGTACACAGACTTACGTTGGAGATACTGCAGGTTTGGTTCCGGACCACCGACAATAAAGCGAGTCGCGTGCATTGTCGGGTTTCCCAGGGTGCGTAAAAGTTATGCTTACACTGACCTGGAGTCCGTTAGGTGTGCGGTAGCATGATGTCTAAAAATATCGTGTACGTGCCTTAATTTAAAAATCCCTTATTGCTAATAAATGCAAACCGTCATCTGAGCTTTCCGCAAGGCATCATCACCGACCACAGATCTCCATAACAACCACAGTAATGACGAGCTCGTGAGATCGCCGTGGCACAGAGACGTGAAGTGAGCAAACACCGTGGGAGGAATGGCCCCGCACACTTGCTGGATGCGGGGTTGTCCCAGACCTTCGATACCAAACAACGCATTATGTGTAGGTGTGCATTATCCGCCTCTGTACTGAACAGGCATCTGTGCCTTATACATAAAAAGAACACTTCTTCTGACCTCCCCTCCCCACCCCAAGAACCAATTTGCAGTACCCCAGGGTTAACACCGCCTTACCCCTTACTGAGAATGCTTCTCCTCATGTCATCGACACCTCACTGTGGGGCGTTGATCGCAACCAAGATGCGACCCGGAGCGTGGACGGGAGGGGGCGGGCGGCATCAGGTCTCGGTTCAGCAAGATGAGTCAGCAATAGGGCGTCATGCACCTAAAATGGGTCATGAGGATAAATCTCATGTTGGGTGTTCTTACCACACACTATTAAAAAAAAAAAAAAAAAAACCTCAACCAACCAAGAGATTAACGCTAGTTCTGTTCTATTAACTAGATGGCAGACTTTTTCAGATTTCCCCAGATTTCCCACTACCATCTTCCTTCTGGCCCAGGAAACCCATCCAGGGGCCCACAGGACATTTTGTCACCTTGCCTTCCTTCTTGGGCTCACCCAGTCTGTGACTGTTTCTCACACTTTCCTTGTCTTTCATGACCTTGGCGCTTTTGAAGAGCACTGGCCAGGTGTTTGTAGAAGGTCCCGTGGGTTGAGTTTGTCTGATGTTTTCTCACAATTACACTGGGGTTATGGTTTGGGGGGAGGGTATCCCAGTGGTGTCATGTCACATCAGGGCATATCTGCTGTCCAGTCCGTGTCGCCGGTGACTCCAGCCTCGATCACCCAGCTCGGGTGGGGTCTGACAGGTTTCTCCAGTAGTAGGGTTGCCGTGTCTCCCTTGATCTGCAGTGTTTGCTGGAAGCAAGTCACCGAGTCAACCCACATGGAAAGCAGGGGTCTGGGGAGGCGGAGCTCCACCTCCTGGACGAGAAACATGGAAGGATTTACAGATGTGTTAAAACCAGGGTGCTAATCAACATATTCTGGAGGCATGACCAATGTCCCGCCTCTCCTTGGAATCTCCCCAGTAACGAAGTGTGTGCATCGCTGGGTCTTGTCTGCAGGGATGGTTACTGGGGTGTTCCTGTGGTGATGGTCCGTTAATGGGGGGGGGAGTGATTTTTTTGAAGTTTTCATCCAGGAATCCAGATCAAGCCCATCACAAGTGTCCATTCATTCCTCGTGAGTCTGCGTGAGAGTTTAGAGTTTACACATGGATGACACACCCAGAGGGGGCAGGTGGCTCACCTGTGGTGAGTGGGGACAGAGTGGGGACTGCTTCAGGATGCCGTCACTGAGGGCCAGAGCCAGACACTCGTTAGCGTGCTGGAAACAGAGTCTGCTCAGGCCCTGTGGCAGGGGGGAGAGACCTCCCGGTGGACCTGGGCTCCATCCCTGATGCAGCGTGGACAAGCCGGGGCATGTGGCAAGGGAGCAGGAGGGGGTCAGCGGACAGGCACTTGCCAAGAGGACACATCAGGGGGGCTCTGGCTAAACAGAGCTGATGGGGCTGCTGCTGCAGGCAGGCTGGGTGATCCCCACGCCACGTGGCTGTGGGATGGGGGGACCGGTCAGCTCTCCAGGGGATCAGACACAGGGCAGGGGCTCTTGCTAAAACTGGGTAATGCAGAACTAAACTCAGAAGCTCAGAGGTCAAGGCCTGGTTGAAAGGAGGGTTCAGAGTGGCCCAACTAAAGTTGGGTCAGGGAGCGAGTCCAGGGAGCCAGCTGGGCTGTGGGAAGGCAGACGTGAATCTGAGACACGCCCGGGGTGGGGGCGCCTGTGGGCTCTGAACTGAGCCTTCCAGAGTTTGAGCCTGGGTGGTCCTGCTAGGTTGAATGGTGTTCCCCGCAAAATTCATGTCCACCCGGCACCTTAGAATGTGAGCTTATTTGGAAATAGGATCTTTGCAGATGGTGTTAGTGAAGGCAAGGTCATATTGGAGTAGGCGGGCCTAACCCAACGACTTGGTGTCCTCATAAGAAGAGAGACACAGATTCGGGAGACAGCCACGTGACCATGGAGGCAGAGACTGGAGGGACGTGGCCACAAGCCCAGGGCCAGCTGGAGTGCCCAGAACCTGGAAGAGGCAGGAAGGACCCTCTTCTGAAGCTGCTGGCGGGGGCGCAGCCCTGAGACCTTGATCTGACTTCTGACCTCCAGGATGTGAGAGAGTGAGTCTCTGTGGTCTTAAGCCTCCCAGCATGTGGTCATCTGTTTCAGTGGCCCCAGCACTGCTTTGCAATGGAGTGGGTGCATTCCATAAGCTTCCGAGACCTTCAGTCTCTCCGTCGGAGCCTGGGTTAAGGAGCCGTTAAGGCCCATGGCCTCTGTCCTGGCTTCTGTTGACCACACTGTTTGGGGGACACCTGGATTGGTTGCAGAGGTCTCCGGGCCCAGGATCTGGGGACTGGGGACAGGTCTGGGCCTGGGCTTCACGGTCCCTTCTCCTCCCGCAGCTCTGCCTGCTTTGGAAACTGCTCCTAAGAGAAGAGAATGGCTGCTGGCTACCTGCCCCCATGGCCCCAGGTGAGTGGGGACTTCCTCCGGCCCTGAAGATGCCCGGTGTGTCAGGGGAAGCGCTCCTACCAGACTTGCATTCCTCGCTATGTGGGAACCGAGAGAGCACTGCCCATGAGCATCTGGGTCCGAGTACCCCTGCTTCTTGGATGTCTAAGGAGAGGCATACGCTGGATTTAGCACACCTTTCCCCACAGGAGAGCTGTGCTTCCTTCCTGGGCTGGGAGCGCGTCCTTGTGGCCTGAAGACCCTGCACTTCCCCCATGGCGGGAAGAGCTGCGCCATCCTCCTTATTTTTTTTTTTTTTAAGATTTTATTTATTTATTTGAGACAGAGAATGAGATACAGAGAGCATGAGAGGGAGGAGGGTCAGAGGGAGAAGCAGACTCCCCGCCGAGCAGGGAGCCTGATGTGGGACTCGATCCAGGGACTCCAGGATCATGACCTGAGCCGAAGGCAGTCGCTTAACCAACTGAGCCACCCAGGTGCCCTATCCTCCTTATTTAAAAATAATTTTCAAAATTGTGGTCAAATACACACAACATGAAATTCACCACTTTCAGTACATAGCTCGTGCTGTCCTGCGACCGCCCCCACCCTCTGTCTCCAGAACTTTCCATCTCCCCATACGGAGACTGTGTCCCCATGAAGCACAGACTCCCCACCCCTGGCCCCAGCCCCAGCTCCCACACTCTCCTCTCTGTCTCTGTGGACGGGACTCCTCTGGGGACCTCCTGGGAGTGGGGTCCTGCGGGATGTGTCCTTCTGGGTCTGGCTCCTCTCGCTGAGCCCAGTGTCCTCGGGGTCCCTCCGCGTCGTGGCAGGTGTCAGGGTCCTTTCCTTCCTAAGCCTGAGGACAGCTGCATTTGATGGGAAGCTGCCTTCTGGGGCATGAGCATCAGGAGAGAGGTGGGGAGCAGAAGCCACTATCGGCTGGGACAGCAGATCTGTAGAGAGCAGTAGGCAGGGTCCCTGTCCCCTAACTCACAGCTTTGGGAACGTGATCAGTGTCTGCATCAGAAATACAGAGGTGACCAACAGCTCGGGTTCGGGTGGTCCCTCGGAGAACAAGCCCTTTCCTGGGGTCATTTGTGAGTGACCCAGATGTCCAGTCAGTATCTGTGATGTCCTATTGGGGCCCCCTGGAGAGAGGTCTTCAATTGCTCTGGCCCCCGCATCGAAGTCCTGGTCATTGCAGGCACACCTGCTTCAGGCCTGACACAGCCCTTGGGGACGTTGTGAGGTTTCAGCTTGGAGCCCGTGCTGGGCCCAGAACCTGTGAGGTCAGGGTTCCAAACAAAGCCAGCGGCTTGTCCCTCGGCAGCGGCAAAGCTGAGATGCCACAGGGCCGGGCCGTGGCCGTTCTCGTCTTGTCTGTCTTCATGTGCACATAAATGGAGCCACTCAGACCGAGGCGGTCAGGCTGGAGGGTCCTCATCTCTCCAGGCCACGCGGGATCACGAGCCCCTTAGTGGCTCAGACCTGAGTCTTTAAAACCCTAACGGCATTTCTCCATCTGGGGATCTCCTCTCTCTTCATGTTGTTCTCCGATAGGTGTAAGTCATAAAAATCATGAGTCATGGAGGCTTGTTTTTAGTATTTTTTTTTTTTTTAAAGATTTTATTTATTTATTCATGAGAGACAGAGAGAGAGAGGCAGAAGGAGAAGCAGGCTCCCAAGGAGCAGGGAGCCCGATGTGGGACTCGATCCCAGGACCCTGGGATCATGACCTGAGCCGAAGGCAGACGCTTAACCATCTGAGCCACCCAGGCGCCCTGTTTTTAGTATTTAAAGAGCTTACATTTTAACCTGCTCACCTGGCAGCAAAAAACAAAGAACTTGTGTCCCACTGAGACTTTTTCCCTAGTCTTCCCTAATTGAGATGATCCATTATGGAATTATAATAATATAATTATATATATAATTTTAAACAATATTTATTTATTATAAATATTAAATATAAATATATTATTTAATAAATACGAAGTGATATTTCACACTCATTTCTAATTGTACATCCATATGTAATAGTCACAAAGTTCAAAGCCATTAAAATTGTTTTCCTTTTTATTTAATTGCAGATTTACTCAAAGCCTTGCAGTGAGTTCAGCAGCTGCAGGGTTAACCCTAGAGCTCCCTGGGAAGAAGGCAGCAGGAATGTGAGGGGGTCTGGGGGAGGTTGCAGCAGCAGCTGCTGGCCTGGAAAAAAGCCTGTTTTTTCCTACTTTATCTAAAAATTAAAATAAATATTTTATTTATTTATTTGAGAGAGGGCAAGAGTGCAAACAGGGGAGGAGCAGAGGGAGAGGGAGACAATCTCCAGCAGACTCCGCACAGAACGGGGAGCGCAGCACCCTGGGATCATGACCTGAGCCGAAATCGAGAGCTGGACACTTGACCGACCGAGCCACCCAGGCGCCCCCACTTTATCTAAAATTTTGTGGCAGCCCTGGGTGCTAACTTTTTTCTTCTGGGTGGGAGAAACACAGAAACTTTTAATATTGGGGCGCCTGGGTGGCTCAGTCGGTGAGGCATCTGCCTTCAGCTCGGGTCATGGTCCCAGGGTCCTGGGATCGAGCCCTGCATCGGGCTCCCTGCTCGGCCGGGAGCCTGCTTCTCCCTCTCCCTCTGTCTGCCGCTCCCCCTGCTTGTGCACACTCTCTCTCTCTGACAATCAATCAATCAATCAATCAATCTTAACAACTACAGCAGCAAATGGGCCGCATGTGCCCCTACGGCCGCCCTGCGCTGGCAGTCTGACCTCTGGGCTGGGCACCCACTCCATGTGGACCACCTCCCTCTGCGTTCCTCCTGTGACCGCGGATGGGGCGGGGGCGTGCCTGAGCAGAACCGATGTGACGTTTTAGGAGTTGGTGACCTTGGAGGATGTGGCCGTGGACTTCTCCCGGGAGGAGTGGGCGATGCTGGATTCCGCGCAGAGGAGGCTCTACAGAGAGGTGATGCTGGACACCTGGGCGAACCTGGCCGCCCTGGGTAAGACCTGCAGCGCGCATCCACCCGCTCCTCGGTTCACGCTCACTCAGCGTCTACGCCGCGTCCCGAGTGGGTTAGGAAGTGGGGGTTTGTGGGGTGAATACGGCGGCCGTGGTTCCTGTCCCTGTGGGCTCATGGTGCGCTGGGCTCTTCGACGCAGACAATGGCCTGATTTCTTCGCTGTGTGATTGTCCGAGCTGCTGTTGAGACGCACCTCGCACCTTAGTCCGAGAGAACGTCCCTGAGTCCTCTTGGCTACAGAGTCACCCTTAAAAAATTTTTGTTGTAAAATACATGTAAAGTAAAATTTGCCTTCTTAATCCATTTTTTAGGTATACAATTCAGAGGCAGTAATTACCTTCAAAATGTTGTCGGACCTTCAGTGCTGTTTCCAAAACCTTTTCATCACCTCAGAGAGAAACCCTATACTCACTAAGCACGGACTCCCACCCCCACCCTCCGTCTCCAGAACGTTCCATGTCCCCACACGGAGACTCTGTCCCCACGAAGCACGGACTCCCCACCCCCTGCCCCAGCCCCGGCTCCCACCCTCTCCTCTCTGTCTCTGTGGACGGGACTCCTCTGGGGACCTCCTGGGAGTGGGGTCCTGCGGGATGTGTCCTTCTGGGTCTGGCTCCTGTCGCTGAGCCCAGTGTCCTCGGGGGTCCCTCCACATCGTGGCAGGTGTCAGAATTTAATTACTTTTTATGGCTTAATAATATTCCACTGTTTGGATGGACCACATTTTATTTATCCACTTGTCCATAGATAGACACTTGGGTTGTTTCAACTTTTTGGTCGCTGTGAACGTGGGTGTGCAAATAGTACTTCGCCTCCCTGCTTCCAGCAACCTTCGGTCCATACCCAGAAGTGGAATTGCTAGGTCCAACGGTAATTCTTTGTTTACCTTTTCGAGGAACCACCAAGCTGGTTTTCACAGCACCATCTTACCAGCCATGCACAAGGATTCTGATTTTCCCACATCCTCTCTAAGACTTATTTTCTGCTTTTGCTCTTTAAAAAAAAATCATACCCATCCTAGTAGGTATGACGTGATGTCTCACTGTGGTTTTGATTTGCATTTCCCTAATGGCTAATGACGTTGAACATCTTTTCATGTGCTTGCTGGCCATTTGTAGATTTTTCTCGGGGAAATGTAAAATCCACAGGTTTTTAATTAGGAAAATAAAATCTCCAGCTTGGTCAACGTGCTACCTGTCCAGTGTATTCTTGTCTCTTTCAGGAGCCTTGAAGAACCAAAGTTCTGATATAGGCGTTGACGATGGCACACTTTCCCCAATGCAGACCTCGCGGGCCACCAGTCCTTCCCCACGGGTGGGGTGTCCACTCTTTCTACCAGTGGTGCCTTCCCACTTGGAGCCAGGAGAAGCCATGTGGATGGGGCCACAAGGAACTCCCCAAACCTCCTGTTCAGGTGAGAGCCAGGCAGATACAAGCCATTGAGTGGGGGTGGCATCTTGGGGACTGCAGGTCAGAGATCCCTCCACAGAGGCCGGAACTCTATAAGGAGAAGGTTGAGCTCTTTGGCTGCTCTTTCTCAGATACCTTCGGTTCATCTCCGGCAACCTTGCCCTATGCACTAGCTTCTACCACCCGCTGTGGGTGCAGAGAAAAGATATCCCACTTCTTTTTTTTTTTTTCTTTTTTCTTTTTTTTTTAAGATATCCCATTTCTTTCTTGAAGCTATTCTACCTGTATTTCTTCTTACCTCTCTTCCCTGTCTGCTTTCTTGATGATTCTTTCTCTCTGCCATATTCCTTCTCCCTCCTTTGTAGAACCATTCCTTCTGTATTTACATTTTTTTCTCCCATTTTTCATCATTGTCCAGCTTCTTACACTGCTTCCTGTCCTTAGGATCTTTTCCTGTTTTCCCCCATGTTGAATGCTGATATTTGAACATGAATCATGAATTCACATGTGCATTGTGTATGTTGGAAGTACTTTGGTCCCACTATTATTAAGTTAAATGTCTCCCCCCCCGCCTTAATTTATTTCAGATTTGGAGACTAGTCTGAAAAGCCAAGAGTCAATTTATAAGAAGGTGGTTTTGGAGGAAGAACCAGCCAGTGGTATGAATATCATAAAGCTCTCCAGAGAAGACTGGGCATGTGGTCAGCTGGAGGAGAACCATGAAGACTCCCACAGGCTTTTGAGGCAAATGGCATATACCCAAGCAGAGGCATTTGCTCCAAAGGAGTCCACTGCCTGGCATGAGTTTGGGGAAACCTGTAGTATGAACTCAGACCTTGCTTTATCACAAGGAGGTTTTGTAGGAAAACATTTCCATGACTGTGATCTTGATATTGAGAGTTTGGTAGCTGATCCATTCTTAAAACATCATCAGATGGGATATTCAGACCAGAGGCCCTGTGAAGGGAATGAATGTGGAAAAGACATCAGCCCAAACAGTCCCTTTGTTCAACACAAAAGAACTGGAATCTGTACGCATGCAGAAAGTGGGGAGTCATTTAATCATGGTATGGCTCTTAGGACACACACCACAATTAATACAGTGGGGAAACCCTATGAATGTTACCACTGCGGGAAAATGTTTAATCGGAGGCATTCCCTGAGTGAACATCAGAGAATACATACAGGAGAGAGACCATATGAATGTCAGGAATGTGGGAGAGCCTTTACGCACAGCTCAACCCTCACACGACACTTGAGAACTCATACTGGAGAGAAGCCCTACATGTGCAGTGACTGTGGGAAAGCCTTCAACAGGATTTCGTCTCTTACCCAGCACCGGAGGATTCACACAGGGGAAAAGCCCTATAAATGCAAAGACTGTGGAAAATCCTTCTGCCAGAGTTCTTACCTGATCTTGCACAGGAGAACGCATACTGGTGAGAAGCCCTATGAATGTAATGAATGTGGAAAGGCCTTCAGTGATCGCTCCTCACTTAACCAACACGAGAGAACTCACACCGGTGAGAACCCCTATGAATGTAATCAATGTGGAAGAGCCTTCAGCCAGAGGTCTTCCCTCGTTAGGCACGAGAGAACTCACACTGGAGAGAAACCGTATAGCTGTAATGAATGTGGGAAAGCATTCAGCCAGAGCTCATCCCTTATCACCCATCAGAAAACTCACACTAGTCAGAAAACCTATAAAATAATTGATTGTGGGAAAGCTTTCTATCAGAGCAGCTACCTTATTGGATTTTAGAGATTATTGCTGCTCTGTAAAGTAACTTTTAGCACTCTACTACTTAAGTGTGGATAGGTTTTGCCCTTGTGATGTACTATTTGAAAAGAAGTAGGTGTATGCCACATTCTTGAAGAAAAACACTGAAGTCCAGATCTGAGAAGGGACCTTTTTAATGGGGAGAATTGCCATTGAGCTATGCCCAATGCCTGTCCTTTTGGAAGAGATTAATAAATGTGAACACTAACATGCAGTGGGATTTTGCTAAGAATTGTCACATTAATTTAGTTGTTGAAACAAAAAGTATTCTGTTTCAACCTTTTGTTTGAAACTTCAGTATTATTGTTTCAATAATCGGTTTCAATATTTTACATAGTCATTCTGCCCCTGTTGGTCACTTGGCTAGGTCCTAACTTGTTTCTTGTCCTGCTATGGCAATGCAGAATGTATGCTTACACAGAAGGAGCTTTGGGTGCAAAGTGGAAAATAAAGAGTGCAAAATAGTACGTGTGATTCTATCCAGTGAAGTCAAAATATGTACATAAGTGGACAAAGGCCGGACAGAGATGTGGAAGAATGAACGGAGTTCATTTGTCAGAGTTATCTGATTATGTGTGATTTTCTGCCTTTTGCCATTTTGTTTGGTATTGCCAAACAATTTGCTATTTTGTTTGGTATTTGCCATTTTGTAATGGTAATCAGTAGAAATCAGACAATGCCAAGGGATACGGCTTTGAACAGTCAGGGAGGACTGTGGACGCCATGATGGGAAGGATACAGTGCAGTAGGTCAGTGAAGCAGCCTTTGATGGCCTGGGAGAAGTCCCAACTGTGTGGTGGGACTTGGCAGAGCAGAGACCACGAGCTCTGATGTGCATCATTACCACCAACGTCAATATTTACTGGTTGCTTGCTGTATTTCCAGCATCACTCTAGCTCTTATATGTGGTTCCTCGTTTAATCTGAACAACCCCATGAGATGGTAGCTGTTCACATCTCTGTATGACAGAAGCGGAAACAGAAATAAGGTAACTTGTCCAAAGTCAGACGACTAGAAAGTGGCAGAGCCAGGATTTGAACTTGAACAACCTGTTCAAGGGGAGCTGTGTTTTCTAAATTCTCCTTGGAAGCCATGTGACTTTCATCTGAATCTTTCCCTCTCTCTGGAGCTGATGAGGATGGTTGCCTGTCAGATCTTTCAATTAAGTGGCACCTGATCACGTCGGTGTTGTTGCCTTTCTCCAAAGTAGAGATCCCTCATCTGGAGTCCGTGTAGACCCTATTGGGCTGATGGATGTTCCTTGACGGCTCTGAACAATCTTGAGTTGGATGCAGAATGTATGCTGGGGCATAATGTGTTATCTGGGGCAGTGTCTGTCGCTTTCATCCCATTCTGAGGACTAGCTGACATGGGGTGTCACGGGTACACTGTTTTTCCATTTCGCAGGGAGCCTGGTTCATTGTGTAGCCAGACCCATGATGGAGTGAGGGGCCGGGATAGACATTAAACAGCTAACTACATACTTTAATTAAATAATTGCATATTTTGGTAGTGCTCTTGGGGACTTAAAGAGGATGCTGCTGTGATAGATAATATGAGAGGGACCAACCTCAGGGCCTTTCTGAGAACCTGATACTTGATTTGAGATGTGAGTGATTGGAGCCTCCAAGGTGAGGAATTTAACCAGAGGAGACCTTCAGTTTAGCTTTGTTTTCACATAGTTAATAAAAATATATTTACAAGGGTGTTGGGCTGGCTTGTCGGTATAGCATGTGACTCTTGATCTCAGGGTCATGAGTTCAAGCCCCACGTTGGGTGTGGAGCCTACTTAAAAAAATATTTACAATGTTTGTTTTGATTTCTCTGACTCAAAAGTACTTTGAGAGAGAGTATGTATTTTTTTAAACTTTCGGGTGTTTAAATACCCTTCTCCCGCTCTTTAAAAACAAATTATTTTTCTTGTCTGATTGCACTGGCTCAATCCTTTAGTACAGTGCTGAACAGGAGTGTTGAGAACGGACCTCCTTGCTTTGTTCCAGATCGTAGGGAAAAGCATTCAGTCTTTCACCACAGAGTATGATGTTTTCTGCGGGCTTTCTGTAGATTCCCATCATCTTTATTCAGTTTCTGCTTTTATTATGCTATGGTCTGAGAATGTGTCTACTGTCTTGAATCGTTGAGACATGTTGAGTTTCACTGTGTGGTGTACTATATGATCGAGTTTTAGAGGTGTTCTCTAGATACCGAGGAGAAGCTGTATTCTCTGTTTTTGTGCTTTGGAATCTGGCTTATCTGTTAAATCAATCTTACTAATCATTGGCTCTCAAATTTCATGTCAGGAGATTGAGATTTGACAAGTGAGAGTTGGTGCTCAGTAATGTGCATTTTTAATAAGCACACCAGGCGATTTCACAGATGCTCCTTCTCTTTCAGTTACACTTTGAGAACCATAGCTGGTCCTTAACTGTACTTAGATTGTTGATTCAAAGATAATTAGCTCAAAAGGATTAAGTTACAGTTTCCTACTGCTCTTGTGCTAACTTCCCGTCTGTATTTTCTGTTGTTTCACTTCTTTTTCTGTTGTTTTGGTTTTTTATTTTCTTTTATTTGGTGTAAATAATTCGTGACAGGTCTTCATTGTGAATTATGCCCTTTATCATTTTGAAATGACTCTCTTTGTCTGCTTCAATTAATAGTACCACCTCTGCTTTTTCAACAAAACAAATTTGTTTATTTTTGGTATAATTTTTCACCTCCTTTGAAGTTCAACTTTTTTTTTTTTTTTTAAGATTTTATTTATTTTGAGAGAGAGAGAATGAGAGAGAACACATGAGAGGGGATAGGGTCAGAGGGCAAAGCAGACTCCCTGCCGAGCAGGGAGCCCGATGCGGGACTCGATCCTGGGACTCCAGGATCATGACCTGAGCCGAAGGCAGTCGCTTAACCAACTGAGCCACCCAGGTGCCCTGAAGTTCAACTTTTTAAGTTCCTTGTGTCTCTCATTTTTAGTACATAGTTGGTTTTTGTTTTAGGATTCAAAGCAGAAAATCTATTTGTTTTTAAAGGACACATTTATGCCAATTATTGCTGTGATAAATGTTGGCTTTAATTCTGATGTACTTTATGTCACTTATTTTTGAAGCTTCTTTTATTTTCTGACTTCTCTATTGATGGTATTGGTGGAGTGTATTTCTTTTCTGGTAATTTGGAAGGTGTGTTTCCTGCTTCAGTGTCTTTTAGTATTTTATTTTATTACATTAAACATTACAATGAAACTATATTGTGACTTACCAGTATTAAGCAGCCTTTGTAGGATAAAAAGGCCAAGTTGCAGAGTGTGTATAATACATAATACACTTTAGGGCGCCTGGGTGGCTCAGTTGGTTAAGCGACTGCCTTCCGCTCAGATCATGATCCTGGAGTCCCGGGATCGAGTCCCGCATCGGGCTCCCTGCTCGGCGGAGGGTCTGCTTCTCCCTCTGACCCTCCTTCCTCTCATGCTCTCTGTCTCTCATTCTCTCTCTCGCAAATAAATAAAATCTTAAAAAAAAAATACATAATACACTTTAAAAATTTTTTTGAAAGTAGGGAAAATAATGTTATATATAGTGTATGGATTCAAATGTATGTCATGGCAATAATAAACACCAAATTTGTGACTGTGGTTTCCTCTGGGAGGAGGTGGAAGGGATTTGGGGATCCTGGAGGCGATACACAGGGCATTTCAATTCTATCTGTAATGTTTTCTTTCTTTCAAGCAATCTGATGGAGTATGGTAAGCTGATAGGATTTAATACAGTTTAACAGCAGATACATGAGTGTTCAGAAACTTACTGCATGTCCTGTATGGTTGAAATGCATAACAGTTTTAAAGTGCTTCCCTTCTCTCTGTGTTGTGATTCTCATTAATCCATGCTCTGAGGAGGCATGCAAAAAACCAGCCCTCCTAATGTTTCACAAATGGATGCTTATGGTGTGGGTAAAATTTCTCATCAGAATATCATCTAAAAAGTGCTACATTTCAGGGACGCCTGGGTGGCTCAGTCCATTAAGCACCTGCCTTCAGCTCAGATCACGATCCTAGAGTCCTGGGATCGAGCCCCACATCAGGCTCCCTGCTCAGCGGGGAGCCTCCTTCTCCCTCTGCCGCTCCCCCTGCTTGTGTGTGCTCTGTCTCTCTGACAAATAAATAAAATTAAAAAAAAAAAAAAGTGCTGCATTTCAAACACAAAGACGCTGTTCTCTGAAAACCTGTGGGATCACTCCAAGAGGGACGGTTGTAGGAGCAGAATCAGGTTGAAGGAGCTCCTGGAAAGTTGAGAATTGTCTCAGGAAAAATGAGATTGGGAAGAGGTCTTCTCTGTGCCATGACCGGAGCCATTTTCCTCTGCTTCAGACGCACTATGTGAGCTTCCTGTCACTGCTGTAACAAATCAGCACACATTTAGTGACTTAAAACAACCAATTTCTTACAACAGTTCTGGAGGTCAGAAGCCTAAACACAAAGTGTTGGCGAGGCTGTGTTCTTTTTGGAGAGCCTAAGAGAGAATCTGTTCCCTTACCTTTTCTGGTTTCTAGAAGCCACCCAAATTCCTTGGCCCTGCCGTCCCCTCCTCCATCCTCACCGCCAGCGGCGCAGGGTCTGCCCATCTCTGGGACTCCCACCCTCTGCCTCCCCCTCGTGAGGGCCTCCTGAGGACGCCGGGCCCCCAGGAACCCAGGGTCATCCCCACCTCGGGACCTTAATCAGCTCTGCAAAGTCCCTTTTGCCACATGAAGTGAAATATTCCGGTTCCGGTGATTAGGGCGCGTGCACCGTTAGGATGCTGTTATGCTGCTGGCCACACCTTTCCTACTTTGCTTTATGACCTGGGGTTGAAGTGGGGTGGAAATGCTGCAAACCATGTCTACTGTGTAGACTCCCCCAGTACTAGAACCTGCTAACTGAAGAGGTTGCAGGGAGGATGGAGGCTGCAGGAGGGAGACGGGGTCTTGCCCCTTCCTGTCCCTGTCACTGCTTGCACGTTTGACACTGTCTTTTTTACCTCTATATGTGAATCACATCCTAAATACCTTGACTCACGCTTCTTTTCCCTCTGGTTACTATAGTTTTACCTTTTTCTCTGGTTGCAGTGAATGTTTTGTGGAGAATTCACAGACCAGCCTCATTTTTCACCTTAAGAAATGAAATGACATGTCCTTTATTATTTTTTTTTAAAAGATTTTATTTATTTATTTGACAGAGAGAGACACAGCGAGAGAGGGAACACAAGCAGGGGGAGGGGGAGAGGGAGAAGCAGGCTTCCCGCGGAGCAGGGAGCCTGATGTGGGGCTCGATCCCAGGACCCTGGGATCATGAACTGAGCCGAAGGCAGACGCTTAACCGACTGAGCCACCCAGATGCCCCTGACATGTCCTTTACTAGTGATGCTTATAGGATATTTATCTGAACACATGGCAGGCCGACTAAGCCCGGACCCAGTCCTAAGGCAGACTTCTATATCTCATGGTTTATTGAAACTTGGTATTCACTATTAATCCTTATTAAGCAAAAAAGTATATAATCATACTTTATTTTTTTATTTTTATTTATTTATTTATTTTTAAAGATTTTATTTACTTGACAGAGAGAGACACAGAGAGAGAGGGAACACAAGCAGGGGGAGTGGGAGAGGGAGAAGCAGGCTCCCCGCCGAGCAGAGAGCCCGACGTGGGGCTCGATCCCAGGACCCTGGGATCCTGACCCGAGCCGAAGGCAGACGCCCAACGACTGAGCCACCCAGGTGCCCTATACTTTATTTTTAATAGTTGATGACTCCAGGGGCACCTGGGTTCCTCAGTCGGTTAAGTGCCTGACTCTTGGTTTTGGCTCAGGTCATGATCTCAGGATCCTGAGATGGAGCCCCAGGGCCAGCTCTACCCTGGGTGGGAGTCGGCTTGAATATTCTCTCCCTCTGCCCCTCCCCCCTCAAAATAAATAAATAAATTTATTTTATTTTATTTTTTAAGATTTTATTTGACAGAGAGCACAAGCAGGTGGAGCAGCAGTTAGAGGGAGAAGGAGAAGCAGGCTCCCCGCAGAGCAAGAAGCCAAATGCTGACCCCAGGATCACGACCCCAGCCGCCGGAAGACGCCCCAGTAAATAACTCTTTTTAAAAAATTCTGTTTGTAAATCAAACAAGTGATATCGGAGTTTGGACGTCCAGTTAGTCTCAACCTAGAGTGCTGTCTGACATGAGCAGGCGTATGAGATGCCTTGGCTGTTTAGCTCACGTCTATTAAAGGTATTAAGGGTTTTCAAGTCCATCCCAAAGCGTTACACAAACTATTTCGTTTTCAGTTAACATAGGAATTCAGTTACCTTAGGGACATCACAGCATTTTATATTGAAAAATTTCCTGGGGACACATCAAAACCCTGCCTGGAAATAAATTTCCTAGCAGCGTAGAACTTGCACCTGCGGATCGTAAGGGCTGCCCGGGACCCGTGGACCCGGTTTGCTGACCTCCAGCGGGGGGTGGCGGGTCAAGGGCGGGGCTCCCGGTGTCAAAGGTCACCCGTGAAACCCGAGCTCCCTGGGCCTCCCATGCGGTGACGTCACTGAGGAGGGTCTTTGTTCTTAAACAAAGAGCACAGGGCCACGGTGACCTCGACCCCAGACCTCCCGGTCCCGTCTGCTCCTGTCCGGCTCCAACAAGGGGCGCTCCGCGGGGACACCGGGTCAGGACTTCCCAACCCAGCAGAAGGACCCGGGCGGAGCGCCGAGGGGCGGGGGAGCCGCCGGACCCGCCGCGCCGGGAGGAGGTTCCGCTGGGAGCGCGCGTCCGGAGCGGGCGGGTCAGCCACGTGTGTCCGGACGGCCTGTCACTCAGGTGCAGAGGCGTGGCCCTGGAGAACCGTCCAATCGGAACGAAAGGGGCGGTTCTCGGAGGACGATCAGGGCTCCTGGGCGGTGCCCGGAGAGCTAGCCAATCAAGGAGGCGGGTCCCGAGCACTGCCCAGTCAGGGGCACCGGAGGCGGGCCTTGCAGAAGTCCCCAATCGGAGGCCCTGGGAGAGGGAGGTGCCCGAGCACCGTCCAATCAGACGCGGGGGCGGGCGCGCTCGAGGCCGCGTGGACGTGGCTCTGGGCCGGCCCGGGCGCCCCCGCGCACCTCCCCCGCGCGGCTCCAGGTGTCCGGTGCGCGCCGCTCTCACCTGCCCGGCCCGCGGGCCCGCGGGGAGGACGCCCGGAAGCTCGGAGCCGGGCCGCGAGATGGTGAGTGCGCGCGGCCCGGGCCGAGACCGGGAGGGGCTGGCTCCAACCGGCCGGAACCGGCTTCCTGCGGCCGCGGGCCCGGGGGTCCCGCCCCGAGTCCCCGCCCTCGGCTGAGGGCTCGGGGACTCTCAGTCCTGGGCCGGCTCCTCCCCGAGGACAGCCTCGGGGTGCAGTGGGGGGGGGGGCGGGCGAGGAGTGTGGGGAGACCTGCGGGGGGCCCTGGGCTCGGGGGACCCCCTGGCAGGCCCTCGGCCCCGGGTCACCCCGACTCCGGTTCTCAGTCCTGGGACCAGGGTCCGGCTGGACGCTGGTGTTGCGGGACAGGAGAACCGGTTCCTGCCGCTGGGCTCTCCACCCGGAGGGCTGGTGGTGTCTCCTGCCCGGGGCCGGCGCCCTTTGTTCGGGGGACACTTCGGGGCGCTGGGCGAGGGGCCCCGCGCTGTGTGCCGGCCGCGCGAGACCCTGGAGACACACGCCCGGGGGCGTCCCCTCGAAAAGCTGTGTCCACTTAGCGGAGCCGCAGTGTTGGAGCAAATGTCCAGTCCAGTCAATTGACGGAGCGTGAGGGCGAAGATGAACTCTTTTCAACGGAGTGAATGTCAGAAAAGCAAGGCAATGTCTTGCGCTCCCTGCGTTAAACACTTTTTAAACCGCCCCCGGCGCGGAGTAAGTTTCTCAGGTCAGTGCCTTTGAGTGGGGACCACTGGAATCCCAGGGCCTGCCCGTGAAAGCCCTTCTGGGGAAAAGCACGTCCCCGAAATAGAGAAAGAGCTCCCTTCCAGTGCGGCTTCGGAGAAACGAACCCCTGTCCCCAAAGTGTGGGAGGTCAGCTGGGAGTCACGGAGATTGCCCAGGCTGTTCTTTTCTGGGCAGCACTGTGTCCTGTTGTCCGTAATACACTTTGCTTTCAGCTACAGTCCACTGGCTGCAGTTCATTTATTAATACGCACCTTTCTCATCTGGAAATCAGGTTGTCACTGTCGCGCTCTTCGGGGGCTGTGCGCTGTGAGTCAAGCCTCCCCATCCATAGACTCGGAGCCATCGATTTAGGCGGTGTCTCTGTGAATCTCATCAGGTCAGGAGTGTCTTTGCTTTCAAATCCTTGCTGGGTGTGGGCAGGCCCGGCCTTGTTCTTTAGAACATGGTGCCTGGTTTTGGACGTTCGTTCTTCCTGTTAGGTTTGCAAAATTGGTATTTGTCTTGCCCCCTCTCCCGCCCCCCAAACCACACTTGGTTTATGGATTTCTTTTTTTTTTAAAGATTTTATTTGATAGAGCACAAGCAGAGGGACAGAGAGGGAGAAGCAGGCTCCCCGCTGAGCGAGGAGCCCGATGTGGGACTCAATCCCAGGACCCTGGGATCATGACCTGGGCCGAAGGCAGCCGCTTAACAGACTGAGCCACCCAGGCGTCCCTTGGTTTATGGATTTAATGGTATTTTTTGAAGACCCTAGGTCTGTCTTGGGAGGGTTGATATCTTAGTGACAGTGAGCCCCCGAGCCCCCCCCCCCCCAAGAATGTGTGCCTTCTTTCCATTTGTTTCGTTTGGGGTATTACCCTTAATGTTTTCAAATTTTTCCTTTTGGGTTCTTTAATAGCCTTCATTTTACTTATTTAGTACTAATGAAATTTGGTTTTTACCATAGTATGTGTTACCTTTTTAAAAATATATTTTCCAACTTGCTGTTTCTATTAATTAGGTAATGAAAGGGCGCCTGGGTGGCTCAGTCGGTTAAGCGACTGCCTTCCACTCAGGTCATGATCCCCGGGTCTTGGGATCGAGTCCCACATCGGGCTCCCTGCGCAATGGGGGGGTCTGCTTCTCCCTCTCCCTCTGCCGCTCCCCCTGCTTGTGCTCTGTCAAATAAATAAATAAAAAATCTTTTTAAAAAATTAGGTAATGAAGTTGGGTTTATACTGAAGTTTTATCCTGGATTCTTATTGAAAATCTTACTCTGTGACTGTCATTTCTGTTCCATAGGTGTCCTGTATATACAGTTTTTAGGTTTAGACACGAAGGCAAGGGTTTCTTTTCTAGTATTCTACCTTTGTTTATTTCCTGGTGGTACTGATGGGATCTCTAGTATAATGTTGACTAACAGTGAGGAGCTGGGCATACCTGATTTCTACCTAATTGTTTTCGAGGAAACAGTGAACTTCATACCATTTATATATTCCTTGTTCTGTTTTGAACATTCTTTTATTGGTTTTCCCTTATCAGGTTAGGCATGTTAGTTACCATCATTTCCCGGTGGTAAGATTTTTTATGTACGACTGTTGAATATTATAAAATGGTTTTTGGCAACTCTTATGATGATTACAGGTAAATCATATGAATAGATTTCAGAGTTTTCTCTTGTGTAATATAGGATCGGCGCAGGAAAATGCAAATGACCTAGGTACAGCTGACAGATACCTTAAAAAATAATCCTCTGTGAAATGAAATTCAACCCTAAATGTAGAACTTTCACACCAGACACCCCACTTGGAGTGATCCCCGGGGTCAGGTCCCCTCACTCTCAAGATGTAACTAGTATGTGGAAGTATATAAAGACTTATATGTATATCTATAGTTCTGCATATATGCTTCTGTGCATGTGTGCATATTGTTATATGTGTGTACTTACATGTATTTTTGAGCAATTAGGTATCCATTTGCAGTACAATCTCAAATGGTTATTTTTCTGCTCTCCTTTCCTCCGCCCTCCAACCAGTCATTCCTATGTGTCTGTGTCCGTGGCAACTCGGATATAGATAAACGTACATACAAACACACACGTAAATATACACATATCCCTCCTCATCCCCTTGCTGTGGCACGTTTTCCGCAGTACTTATATTTGGTTTGCTTATTTATTATTTTCCCCCAAGAGAATTTAAATCCACAAGGTTCAGGATTTTTGTTTTGTTAGTACCAGTACAAGGACCTGTGTAACTGCAACCGGAATGCATCTTACCCCACGGAGGAGCTAGAAGTCGGACCCTCAGAGCAGTCCTAGCTGGGCGCAGGGCACAGCATGTGAGAGTGGAATGAGCTTCCCCACGGGGCTCTGCAGGATCGGTGTGTCTCCTTACCACCTCGGGAGACACCAGTCGCAACAGCGGAACCACTGTGAGCTCTGTGTGCAAGCGCGGGTGTTCGAGGAGTCTGCTCTGCATTCCCTCTGCTCTGCACCAGCGTGCCCAGCTGCTCTGCAGAGTTCCTAGGAACACATGCGCTAATGTGCACAAAGCTTTTTGCAGAGTCTTTTGCATATTTTGGGTTCTCAATGCACATTTTTTATATAGATTTTATTTATTTATTTGACAGAGAGCACAAGCAGGGGGAGCGGCAGGGAGAGGGCAGAGGGAGAAGCAGACTCCCCGCTGAGCAGGGAGCCTGACATGGGGCTGGCTTCCAGGACCCCGGGATCATGACCTGAGCTGAAGGCAGATGGGTAACCGACTGAGCCACCCAGGCACCCCCTCAGTGCACATTTAAAAAATTAATGTTGTGTTAAAGTATTTGATGGTTTCCAGCTGGGTGTGTTGGGAGTCCCTATCTCCATCTGTTGGGGCTGCTATAACGAAAATGCCATAGACTGGGCGCTTATAAACAATGCACGTTTGTCTCTCTCAGTTCTGGAGGCTGGGAAGTCAAAAGTCAAGGCCCTGGCAGATTTGGTGTCTGGTGAGGCCCTCCTTCCTGGTTCATGGACAGTGGTCTCCTCACTGTTTCCTCATGTGGAGGACGGGGCAAGGGCGCTCTCTGGCGTCTCTCATAAGGGCACTCATCCCATTTGTGAGGGCTGCACCCTCATGACCTAAGCCCCTCCCAGAGCCCCCACCTCCCAGTACTGTCACATTGAAGTTAGGGTTTAACATGAATTTGGGGGGGGCACAAAAACTTTCAGTCTATAGTGGCCCCCAAGACACCCTTCAGTTCAGAGATTCATTAGGAGGACTCCCAGGACCCAGCATGTAGTTGTGTTCACGGCTCTGATTTGTTATAGCGCAAGAATACAGAGCACAGTCAGCAGAGGGGAAATGTCCTGAGGAGACCAGGTGCAGAGTTCCAAGGGTCCCCTCCAGTGACATCACGCAGGCTGTGCTGAGTTCCCCCGGCAGCCGGGCATGACGGCACATGTGGAATGTTCTACTAGGGAAGCTAGTGAGAGACTCAGTTAGCAGGTCTTTTAATGGGGGCTGGTCATGGAGACATCTGCCACCATGGAGGCAGGTCCTTGCCTAGCATGGACCAGGATTCCAGACTCCCAGAAGGAAAGCTGGTCTTCAGCACAAGACACGGTTTGCAGAAAAAGACACAAGGAGCCTCTCCTAGCAGTGTGGTGGGAAGCCTCCCCAAATCCACGTTCCTCTGAACCAGCCAAGGGCCAACCTTGGAAGCAGGACTTTCTAAGGATAAGGACACTGAGGCCTGTTCAGTTGTCACTTCTCAACAGCACATTCCTTTGGCCCTTGGATGAGACCTCCTTACAGCAATTATCATCCGTAGTTCCCTTTGCAGCTGGGTGAGACAGGTCTGCAGTATGCCCTGTAGGGGGTCCTGGGCTTGCCCAGTTCAAGTAAATCCCATTAACCAGAAAGGCAAAGGTCTTAGAATGTTAGGGGGCTTCATCGTCAAAATTTCTGTATTGTTTTATTTTTCTGTATTCTTTTCCACCTGGCCTCAGGTGTCCATTCCTGTAGGTTGCAGCTGACCTGAGTGTCTCCCGGGGATAAGATGGTGTCCCGATGGGATGTGCATGAGGCAGCCCGGTCAGCAGGCCCCCAGCAGGCCGATTTTAAGTAATTCGGTCTGGTCCTTGTTCGGAGGGACTGCCTGCCCACGTTACTAGCTTGTCCCGCTCGCCAGTGTGGACGGTGTCTGGGGGTGATCTGTGTGGAAAGAAACAGAAGTGAAGGGCTTGATTTCAGATGGTCTCATCGGAGAATGAGGCCTTCCTCACTGGCAACTGTAAGTGACCCAGACGGACCACCCCGAGGTTTTCATAGCTTAGGATCTTGGGGAAGTGTCCTAAATCTGCAGTATTCCCAGAGTCAGAGCCTCGTGGAGCTGATACCTGCTTCTGGATCAGTACGGTGTGCGCTAAGGCCGAAGCCTCCCGTTGTGGACACCGTGGAATGTGAGCTTGCGGTCAAGTTCAGACAGTTCGGAATTCAGCATTCCCTGAATCACTAGGGGCCTTTCTTAGCAGCAGCAAAGCCGAGACACTGCAGGGTCAGAAAGTTGTGTTCCGAGGTGCAAGGATGACTTTCCCCAACCCACCGGAGCCGCTGCTGGGCAGTCATCAGTCTGACGGTCGTCAGAAATAGGGTTTCCTGAGAGCCCTCCGACGAGCTGACGACTTGCACTTAAAATTCCCAACGTGGGGCGCCTGGGTGGCTCAGATGGTTAAGCGTCTGCCTTCGGCTCAGGTCATGATCCCAGGGTCCTGGGATCGAGTCCCGCATCGGGCTCCCTGCTCCTTGGGTGCCTGCTTCTCCCTCTGCCTCTCTCTCTCTCTCTCTGTCTGTCATGAATAAATAAATAAAATCTTTAAAAAAAAAAAAAAAATTCCCAAAGTGTATCTCCAGGTAGAGATTGCCTGTCTCTTCACTGTTTCCCTCTTGTTTTGAACCTCCGGTAGGTAAAAACTCAGTAAAAAATCATTTGTTACAGAGACCTAAACTTGTTTCTAAGACTTAGAGTTTAACTTCCACTCCCTGCACCAGTGGCAACAAACAAGGGGGTCGTGTCCTGTCAGCACTTCTTTCTGTGCACTGATGGGGATGGTCCCTCTGGCATTTAAGGAGATTACACGCACATCCGCCTGCGTCAGCTTTTATCTTACGGGCAGGTGCAGTAGTCATGAAGCAGAACCATTTTAAGTAAAAAAATCCCCTTCCCCTTTTTTTCTCATCACAATTTTTAAGAAGATTTTGTTTGTTTGTTTGTTTATTTATTTATTTATTTATTTATTGAGATTTTATTTATTTGTGAGAGAGAGAATGAGAGACAGAGAACATGAGAGGGAGGAGGGTCAGAGGGAGAAGCAGACTCCCTGCTGAGCAGGGAGCCTGATGTGGGACTCGATCCCGGGACTCCAGGATCATGACCTGAGCCGAAGGCAGTCGTTTAACCAACTGAGCCACCCAGGCGCCCCTCATCACAAATTCATTCAAAGCCTGTGTTAGTTTTGTAGGGTTCCCATAACAAATTGCCATAAACTGGGTGGCTTAAAAATGTATTCACTCAGCGTTCGGGAGGTGAGAAGTCCAGAAGGAGGTGGCGGGAGGATTTTGCATCTCGCGGCTTCTGGTGGCCCCCAGCGTTCTTCTTATGACAGTGGAATTCCATCTCTGCATCCCATCTTTATGTGGCCACCTTCCCCGAGTGTCTCCGGCTTCACGTGGCATTTTCCTCTTAGAAGGCCACCAGTCGGCTTGGATTGGGGCCTTTCCTAAAGGCCTCGTCTTTACTTGGTTACATTTGCAAAGATCCTATTTCCAAGTAAGGTCACATTCATAGGTCCGGGGGGTTAGGATTTTAACATACTTTTTTGGGAGACACAGTTTGAGCCACAGTGAGGCCCTAGTAGTAAATCAGCGTTTACAGGGGTAACATTACAGCTGCCAGGGGAGGTCCTGGCTTGAACGCGCGTGCAGGTCAGGAGGCTCTGGCAGCCCAGCAGCAACTAGGTGAGAAGAAAGGGTAGAGGATCCCTGCCCACTAGGCCCTTGGTTTATTGAAAGGTTTGCTCCAGCTCTAGAAGCTGATTTAACTATTTTTTTTCTCCCAATGCAGTGCAAACTTTTCACATTTTTTTTGCCCATCCATAGTTTACCTTGGTAACTTGGGAGGCCTTTTCTCCTCTTGCCTGGAGGAGTGAACAAAAATCAAAGACCTCACCGAAGCTGTGCTTTGTTTTTCTTCTCGCTCAGAGAGCGTGGCCAGAAGCAGCCAGTCTATCCAGTGCGCCAGGCCTCCTGGAGCTGGACCCGCCATTTTTACCTCTTTTTTTTTTTTTTTTTTTAAGATTTTTAAAATTTATTCATTCGAGACACAGAGGGAGGGGGAGAAGCAGGCCTCCCGCGGAGCAGGGAGCCGGATGCGGGTCTTGATCCCAGGACCCCGGGATCATGACCTGAGCCGAAGGCAGATGCTTAACCATCTGAGCCACCCAGGCACCCCCCCATTTTTACCTCTTGTCAGCTCTTGCTTCACAGCTCAGCTGCTTGTCCACACCACAGATGACCGAGCCCCCTGGGCTCCAGAGCTCCACCATCTCCCCAACCCCCCTCCTCTTCCCAAACATGCTTTTGCTATATTTCAGTGAGTCAGGGGTGTTCTAGCAAATTCCACCTCTGATGCCAACTGTGACTGGTGTCTCCAAGACCACCCTTGCATCCTGCTAGTCGGACCCCCACAACTTAGCTTATACTTTTACTTAGGACTGTGATCTGTCACAACAAAAGGACACCCAGCAAAATTAGCAGAGGGAACAGGCATATGGGGAGAAGTCTGAGGGAAACCAAGTGCAGGTTTTTAAGAGTTCTTTCCTGGCAGAGCCACCCAGCGTGCACCCAGCAACAAGTCATGGCAACACATGGAATATTGTCTACTAGGGAGGCTCATCAGAGACTCGGTGCCTGGGGTTTCTGCTCCAGACTCCCAGAAGGAAGGCACGTTCAGTATTAACAATGTCATGGGCACAGTGGTTTAGCCACAGTGGGTAATACAGTCAGGGTGGTGGGAAGCCTGAAACCCAGGCTCCCAGACACCAGCCTTGCTGGGAGGTGTGTCTAAGGATAAGGCTGAAAGTCACGCTGTCTGCACACTAGGTGTGGGGGTTCACTGGAAGAAGCACTACAGATAAGAACAGTTCAGCTGACTTGGGAACCTCCCACTGGTCCCCATTCCAGTAGTAGGGGTTTTCCTGTTACTCTGCTACCCTGTTGAATGGGTAAATTCTGGCATCAGAATCGTTGGATGAGTATTTCCTCATGCTCATGGATGTCTGTGGGTTGAGGAGCTTTTTAAAAAATCAGGGTTTAAGGGAAGCATGCAGCTCAGTGGTTCCTGTGCTCTGGGGGAGGGGGGCTGACATGCTCATGTACCCAACAGGGACACAGAGGGACATGGAAAGGAGAGAAATTGAGAGTACGGCCTGAAGGATGATGTCTGGGGGACCGCTTCTACCTGGAAATTGATATGGGGGAGGGTTTCCTTTGTAGGAAGGCACTGCTTAATCCTTTATGTATTTTATAATCTTGGGCAAACTCACTGTCAGATATTTTTGACTTCAGTTAACTCCTTTGCAGGGTGGGACTTTTAACCTTATCCTCAAGGTCAGCAAGAATACTCCTCCATGGTTCTGGTGGAAAGAGCTGTTTTGTTGTCATATTACATTTGCCCCGTGTGTGTGTGTGTATGTATGTGTTTGTGTAGGGCAGGTGCACTGAGATTCAGGAGTGCAGGGAATGCACTGAGTTCTCACGTTGGTGTCCTCTTTCCTGAGCTCTGACTTCTCAATAACTTTCTATCCCATTCCTGTATTACACAAATATATTAAGAAGACTTCTCCAAGGGAATTTTATCATTTAGCCAGCAGAAACAGTCTACTTACAGCCTGGAGTTCTTTAAGATGATATGGTTAGCTGGCCCCTGCTGCAGGTGGATTCCAGTAAGCCTCTTGGGTTTGGTGAGGGGAATGGAAGGAAAAGTTCCCAGTCCTTCAGTGTGTGCTTATTTCATAAAACCTCACCCAGGTTTGACCTGGCTCTTGATGTGGTGTTTAGTGATGTGGCGCATAATAGGGAAGGAGCCAAAGTAGTTTTTGTCACAAGGGATCGATGGGTCTTAAAATGCAAATATTTGTTTCATTTTTAGAGCATTTCTGTGAATTCTCCAATGTGGTCTGAACCTTTGGTAAAAGAAGAATGAGACTTGATTTGGTTGCAGTAAAAGTGTAAAGATAGGTTCAGTGTATGGTGGAGCTATTAAATTTGTGAGGATATAAGTGTGGACAGAGTAAGAGATCTGATGATCGAGTCATAGAGTAGAGGTTAGGTGACCACAGAGTCTTGTCTGAATTTCCTATGAATCAAATCTGGTTACTCAGTGAGTCTCAGCTTTCCTTCTGCACATCTGTTGGGTGTTGTAGGACTCAGTGGTCTTTGAGGATGTGGCCGTGGACTTCACCCTGGAGGAGTGGGCTTTGCTGGATTCTGCTCAGAGGGAACTGTACAGAGAAGTGATGCTGGAAAACTTGAAAAACCTGGCCTCAGTGGGTAAGAATGACCTCATTCCTTCACTTAGTCTTTTAGAGAACAAGCATTTCTTGCACATCAAGCCTGTTTCCAAATTTGGATTGTGGAAAAGGGATACATTATTAGTAAGACCGACAGGGTCACAACCACCGTAGAGCTAGAATCAAATAGTTTCTGCATGAGAAGGAGAATCTCTGCATTAAACTTATTATTATTATTATTATTTTTATCTCTACTGCTCCCTGTGTGTCATCAGTGAATAGATTTCATGGGTCATTAAGGAGCCCAGTGATGTTTATGTAATCTTATGAGAATTCTGTGTTTCCTAAATTGCTTACCACCTTGACCCCTTGTACTTGTTATTGGTGAAGTCCTGACCCAGCTAAACTCCTCAGTGTCATTTTGACCAACACGTACCTTCTTTCTTTAAAACTTGTTCCCTTTTTGCTTTCAGATGATGAGACTCAATTTAAAGCCAGTGGGTCAGTTTCTCAGCAGGATGTTTATGGGAATAAAATATTCAAGGAACATAAAATAGCAAAGTTCACCAGAAATGATTCCTGGGCCTCTGTTTTAGGGAAAATTTGGGAAGAATTTAGCACTGAAGATCAGCACACAAAGCAGGGGAGACATCTGAGGTGAGTTGCACTCACAAGAGAAAGCAGTGTTCCAGGGGAGAATCTTAGTATGTCATGAACGTGAAAAAGCAAAGCAAACACCCATAGGAGCCTAGATCAGATTTGTTTATTCCCTGAGAATTTTTACAGAAATATTTCCTCAAATATGTTGAGTGTTAAAAACATAATTCAGTTGAAAACAATTAAGAGGAAAAGCCACATTTAAGAAACACCGTTTTCATAATTCCTATGGTTGAATTCCCTTCCATGATATTCAGTTTATTCTGCTTGGTCAGATAGGGTAGAAAGCCTACACATTCACTGAAATTGATGAAAATGTAATCCTAATACTTAATAGTAAATAGTGAGAAACCATTAATCAAACCATTGATGATAACATGCTTCTCATTCTTCACAGAAATCATGTGGTGGAGAAACTTTCTGAAAGTAATGATCAGTATGGGGAAGGCTCCGGTCAGATTCCAAATCGTAATCTGTACCAGAAAACTCATACTGGAGTAAAAGAGTATGGATGTAGTGCATATGGAAAAGTCTTTGTGCCTCATTCCTCCCTCAAGAGTCACGTCGCCATGCACACTGGATACAAGCCGTATCAGTGTCAGGAGTGTGGGCGGGCCTATAGTTGTCGATCACACCTACGAATGCATGTGAGGACCCACAACGGAGAGAGAACCTATGAGTGTAAATCATGTGGAAAAACCTTTCCTCGTACGTCGTCCCTCAACCGGCATATAAGGATCCATACTGCCGAGAAGACTTACGAATGTCAGCAGTGTGGGAAAGCCTTCATTGATTTTTCAAGTCTTACTAGTCATGTGAGAACTCACACTGGAGAGAAGCCCTATAAATGTAAAGAATGTGGGAAAGCCTTCAGCTATTCCTCAACTTTTCGAAGGCACATGATAACACACACTGGAGAGAAGCCCTATAAGTGTCAGGAATGTGGGGAAGCCTTCAGCTATTCCTCAACGTTTCGAAGACACATGATCTCACACACCGGGGAGACACCACATAAATGTAAGGAATGTGGAGAAGCCTTTAGTTATTCCTCAGCTTTTCGAAGGCACATGATAACACACACTGGAGAGAAACCCTATGAATGTAAACAGTGTGGGAAAACCTTCATTTACCTGCAGTCCTTCCGGAGACACGAAAGGATTCACACTGGAGAGAAACCCTATGAATGCAAACAATGTGGGAAAACCTTCATTTATCCCCAGTCCTTCCGAAGACATGAGAGGACTCACGGTGGAGAGAAACCCTACGAATGTAGCCAGTGTGGGAAAGCATTCAGCCATCCCTCATCCTTTCGAGGACACATGAGAGTGCACACTGGAGAGAAACCTTACGAATGCAATCAGTGTGGAAAAACTTTCAACTGGCCCATATCCTTAAGAAGACATATGAGGACACACACGAGAGAGAAACCCTATGAATGCAAACAGTGTGGGAAAGCCTTCAATTTGTCTGCTTGCTTTCGGGAACACGTGAGAATGCATCCTGGAGAGAAATCGTATCAATGCAAGCTATGTGGGAAAGCATTCTATTGCCACATATCCTTACAAAAACATATGAGAAGGCACACCGCAGAGAAACTCTACGAATGCAAGCAATGTGGCAAGGCTTTCAGTTGGCCTGAACTTTTGCAACAGCATGTGAGAACACACACTGCAGAAAAACCCTATGAGTGTAAGGAATGTGGGAAAGTCTTCAAATGGCCATCGTCTTTGCCGATACATATGCGAGTGCACACTGGAGAGAAACCTTATGACTGTAAGGAGTGTGGGAGAGCCTTTAGTTGTTCCTCGTCCTTAAGAAGACATGTACGAATACACACCACAGAGAGACACTGCTTGGGGGATGCGGGAAATTCTCCTGCAAAGGAATTCATGCCTCATGCATCAGAAAATCCACACCAGGAGAGAAATCTTATCAAAGCCGTAAATATGGTACTGCCCTTGTGAGTACCTCATCAAAGTGGACCTTTGGGGCGTGTATCTCCAGTTCTGTTACAGATAGCACTCCAAGTACTCTTTCAGCTGTCATTTCAAATTTTGCAGGTGGTGTTTTTTCCCTACATTTCCATAAATAAACCTGCTACCTTTATGGTTTGTTGGACTCATGGTGATTTGAAGTGTATTTTTAATATGTAGGTAAGTTTTAATTTCTTTGAATTCTTGAAGGGGTTTTTGGAACAATGGCATTTTGGTATTTGTTGGGATTTTCTTACTAGCTTAGCGTGGCAGATACTGGATATTACCCGTTATATGTTTTCTGCCTTACTGAGAATCTATTTATTTTGGCCAGAGGAACGTTACTGCATTTTCTTTACAAATAGTTTGCAGACATTTGTAATTGTGCAGAGTTCTTGAAAAGCATAGTCTTGTGTGAATTGTCATTTTCAACCCTTTCCCTTTGCTCTTTGTCCTTGCTTGTGACTGGAAATTGGACAGTAGGCTTTTACTGAAAAGCTACTTTGTGACCATGAGCTATAGGATACAGAGTTTGAGGTGGTTCCTCTACATTGTGTTGTCAATGTGGGTAATGTTGGGAACTACATTTCCCATCCCTTTATGATCATGTGGTCAAATTTACCAGTAGCCTAACTTCGCATGAGATTTGGAAGGCAGAAATGAAGAAGCCATTTCTGTGTTTGGACACGTTAAAGTGTGAGTGATGCAAAGGGGCTTTTGGACATCAGCCCGTTTTCCTGATCTTGGCCCTGCCAATCAAGGGTATCATGAAAAAAAAAATGCCACGTGCTCGATTCCCATTTTCCTCAGAGTTTTGTAGGCTTCCATGAATATCTCCATGAGCTATGTATCAAGGATCCACTTGTGTGGTCTTGCACTCACAATTTGGATATTCCTACCAACTCTGATGTGTTCTCTAGACCACTCATTCAGACTCACGTTCAGTGATCTTTGATGCTGTGATTCCCCTCTTCTCTAGATTTTCACATATGTGTATAAGGTCTAATTTGTCTAGTGAACACCTTATTTTCAATACTTCTAGTGACTCTGTGATCCGGATTCTGCCACAAAAGCTACTACAAAGCCAAACAACACGTGGGACTTTGTTGACCTATTGCATTTTAAAGTGTGCTCATTCAGTCCTGTGTGACAGAAAGCACCTTCATGTATTAGATTTTGGGAGAGCTCAATGTTGTTACTTGATATGGGCTTCACTGTTACATTTATGTGTGTCATTAAAAACAGTATATATTTTGTCTTCGAGAACAATCTTTTGTAGATATTTCTTAGAAATACACTATTCACTGTGTTTTCACATCACTTGTATATTTACTGTATTACTTTCCTAAGGATTGCTGTAACAAAGGACCACAACTGAGTGGCTTAAGGCAACAGAAATTTTGGTCTGACAATTCTGAAGGTAGAAGTCCAAAATCAAAGTATTGGCCAGCCCCTGCTTCCTCTGAAGGTGCTAGGGAAGGATCTGTTCCAGCCCTCTTCTAGCTTCTGGTAGTTCATTGGCTTGAGGCAATGTAACTAATCTTCCCACTGCATTCTGCATGCATGTGTGTTTATCTCTTCGTGTGGCATTCTTTTTATAAGGACCACACATAGCAAGTTAGGGCTCACCCTATCCCAGTATCTCCGCCTCTAATTATATCTGTGACAACACTATTTCTAAACAAGGTCACATTCTAAGGTACTGGGGCTAGGACTTCAACATACAAATTTTGGTGGACAATTCAGCCCATAACACTACCAAATGGTACTCTCTTTGTCATGTACTGAGAGAATAGATTAAAATATTCCATTGCAATTATGGATTCCAAATCAACTGTGATTTTGTTAAGCATTATACATTCCAAGTCAGTATTTCCAGGTGCATACAACTTAAGGTATTTTGTCATGTAAATTTTATTTTTATTGTTACATACACATTTGTTATTAAACGAATTTCGTAATCCTTGTTAATAAAACCTCAAATAATTGTTTTGTCAAAGCTTTCTAAACAAACCACTGGGAACACACTTGTCAATGAAAATTGGGTGCCATGAATTCAAGCAATTTGAGGGAACACGTGAAGGACAGTGGGATATATCAGGCAGAGGGTGTTTGGAAGGCTGTATTTTCAGATTTGGGTTTGTGTTTGGTGATTGTAGAAGGCAGAAATAGGGCGCCTGGGTGGCTCAGATGGTTAAGCATCTGCCTTCGGCTCAGGTCATGATCCCAGGGTCCTGGGATCGAGTCCCGCATCAGGCTCCCTGCTAGGTGAGGAGCCTGCTTCTCCCTCTGCCTCTGCCTCTCTCTCTCTCTCTCTCTCTCTCTGACTCTCATGAATTAAAAAAAAAAAAAGCAGAAATAATTGAATTTAGCCAACTAAAACAAATTGGTAAAGCTGCAGTCATTATTGAGAAGAGGGGGTTTTTAAAAAGATTTTATTTATTTGAGAGAGAGTACGGGTTGGCATAGGGGGAGAGGAACGAGCAGACTCCACGCTGAGTGCAGAGCCCAAGGCGGGGCTTGATCCCACAACCCCCGAGATCATGACCTGAGCCGAATCCAAGAGTTGGACATTCAACCAACTGAGCCACCCAGGCAGCCTGAGAAGAGGGGAATTAAAAAAAATTTTTTTAAATTTAAATTCCATTTAGTTAACATACAGTGTATTATTAGTTTCAGGGGTAGAATTTAGTGATTCATCAGTTGAATATAACACCTGGTACTCATTACATCAAGTGCCCTCCTTAATGCCCATCACCCAATACCCCATCCCTCCTGAAGAGGGGAATTATTTGAAAAGTTTTTATTTTAATTCTGGTAGTTTACATACAGTGTTATGTTAGTTTCAGGTGTACAGTGTGGTGATTCAGCACTTCCATATATCACCCTGTGCTCATCACAAGTGCACTTCTTTATCCCATCACCTATTTAACTCATCCCCCCCATCCCTTCCCCTCTGGTAACCAGCAGTTTTCCATAATTAAGAGTGTGTTTCTTGATTTCTCTCTCTTTTTCCCCTTTTGCTAGTTTTGTTTCCTAAATTCCACCTATGAGTGAAACCCTATGGTATTTATCTTTCTCTGACTAACTTATTTCACTTAGCATAATACTCTCTAGCTCCATCCTTGTTGCAAATGGCAAGATTTCATTCTTTTTTATGGCTGAATAACCCATTGTGCATGTGTGTATATATATATATATATACATACACACACATACATACCCTATCTTCTTTTTCCATTCATCAATCAGTAGATACTTAGGCTGTTTCCGTATCTTGGCTATTGTAAATAACGCTGCTATAAACATAGGGGTGCCTGTATCCCTTTGAATTAGTATTTTTGTATTCTTCGGGTAAATATCCAGTAATGCGATTGCTGGTTCATAAGGTAATGCTGTTTTTAACTTTTTGAGGACTCTCCATACTCTTTTCCACAGTGGCTGCCCAGTTTGCATTCCCACCCCCAGTGCAGGAGTGTTCCTTTTTCTCCACATCCTCACCAACACTGTTGTTCTTTGTGTTTTTGATTTTAGCCATTCTGACAGGTGTGAAGTGATATCTCATTGTAGTTTTTGATTTGCATTCCCCTAATGATAAGTGATGAACATCTTTTCATATCTGTTGCCCATCTGTATGTCTTCTTTGGAGAAATGTCTGTTCATGTTTTCTGCCCATTTTTAAGTTGGATTATTTGTTTTTGACTGTTGAGTTTTATATGTTCTTTATATATTTTAGATACTAATTCTTTATGGGATATGTCATTTACAAATATCTTCTGTCATTCCTTAGGTTGCCTTTTAGTTTTGTTGATTGTTTTCTTCACTGTGCAGAAGGTTTTAATTTTGATGTAGCCCCAAGAGTTTGTTTTTGTTTCCCTTGCCTCCAGAGACATATCTAGAAAGATGTTGCTAGGGTGAATGTCAAAGAGGTTACTGCCTGTGTTCTTCTAGGGTTTTTATGGTTTCAGGTCTCACATTTAGGTCTTTAATCCATTTTGAATTTATATGTATACAGTGAAAGTAAGTGGTCCAGTTTCTTTCTTTTGCATGTTGCTGTCCAGTTTTCCCAATACCATTTATTGAAGAGACCATCTTTTTCTCATTGGATATTCTTTCCTGCTTTGTCGAAGATTAGTTGACCATATAGCTATGAATCCATTTTTGGGCTTTCTATTTTGTTCCATTGATCTATGTGTCCTTTGTGCCAGTACCATACTGTTTTGACTACTACAGCTTTGTAATATAACTTGAAGTCTGGAATTGTGATGCCTCCAGCTTTGCTTCTCTTTTTCAAGATTGCTTTCGCTATTCAGGGTCTTTTGCAGTTCCATACAAATTTTAGGATTGTTTGTCCTAGTTCTGTGTAAAATGTTGGTGGCATTTTGATAAGGATTGCATTAAATGTGTAGATTACTTTGGGTAATACAGACATTTAACAATTATTCCAGTCCATGAGCATGGTCTTCCCATTTCTTTGTCATCTTCAATTTCTTTCATCAGCATTTTATAGTTTTCAGAGTACAAGTCTTTCACCTCTTTGATTAGGTTTATTCCTCAGTAACTTGTTATTTTCTGGTGCAATTGTAAATGGGATTGTATTCTTATTTCTCTTTCTGCTTCTTCATTAATGGTGTATGAAATGCAACAGATTTCTGTAGATTGATTTTAAGTCCTGTAACTTTACTGAATTTTTTAAAATCACTTCTCGCAGTTCTTTGGTGGAGTCTTTTGGGTTTTCTATATATAGTATGTCATCTGCAAATAGTGAAAGTCTTACTTTGAGAAGAGTGGAATGTTTAATGTGATTTGATAATCATTTGTATCTCATTTTACCCTCCCACCCCATTAGTCCCTCCTCTCACACAGATGAAGACAGTTAAACACAGGGAGCGCAGAGTTGCCCAATCTCATGTAGGTCTTAAAAATCGAAAGCCAGGTTTAAAGGTTATCTGTGCTTAGTCTTTGCTGGGAATTGTCACAAGTTTAGAACACTGGAAGGCAGGTGTAATTGCTGAGTTTTAGAAATATGGCATCAAATTTTATAAATTTTTATAAATTTTATAAATTTTATAAAAAAAAAACTCCTAAAGCTATACAGGCATTCCTCTTATAAGACATGGAAAAGACAGCTATAGGGAGCTAAGATCACTGGCTAGGAATGGGGGATTTGAGAATAAGTGGGTACCTATGTCCTATGTTTTGTTTGTTTGTTTGTTTTGAGAGTGATGGTGTATTCTTTATTTTGACTGTTGGTATAACTGAATTTATGAGAACTCAGAACTACACTTAAAGGGTGCCTGGGTGGCTCAGTCATTAAGCATCTACCTTCGGCTTGGGTCGTGATCTCAGGGTCCTGGGATCGAGCCCTGCATCAGGCTCCCTGCTCTGCAGGAAGCCTGCTTCTCCCTCTCCCAGTCCCCCTGTGTGTTCCTTCTCTCGCTGTGTCTGTCAAATAAATAAATAAAATCTTAAAAAAAAAGAACTACACTTAAAATAGTTTTACTGCATGTATATTAAAAATAATTTTAAAAAACAACAAAAACTTTATTTGCTAAGAGAAAATTTAAACCACTGAGCCTTGATCTGCACACCTCCTTCCCCCCGAACTATTTTGGAATCATTCTTAAGAAGTGAAGGACTGGGTAAGGACTTGGGCTAAGATACCCTTTTTTTTGGAACTCAGACTGAAGTTAGGAAACACCCACAATGGTCACATCTGCCCTTATTTTACCCTCAGAAGTGGAGAGAAGTGCAAGTGCTCCTGGAAGCTGTGTTTATACCAGATTCCTCCAGTCAGATTTTTGAGAATGCTGTGGTCTGCAACAGAAAGGTGTCTCCCCAAGGAAATCCTGCCTGGAGACATCCTGGTCCTTGGCTTCATCATTATCATGTCTTTTGAGGGCCTGTCTGCAGGCCATCCAGCCCTAGGATTCATCAAGCCCCATCCTGTGTCTTCTTGCAGGTGGGTGTCATTGGGCCTCCGCACTTCTGTTGGGACGTCATGGCAGCCCCACCGGGCTGAGAGACCAGCAGAACCCATGTCACAAGGACAAGTGCCCCACAGCCACGGCAGCTCCCACTCCCGCAGGAGCATCTGCTCTGCGCTCCCCAAGTCAGTTGCGTTTACTTTCAGTAAATGGAGTCACAGACAGACGTTTTTGTCAAGGCCCCCAGGTAGGTGCATGCTCACTCACACCTGCTGCCCCTCACTCACCCGCCCAGTGTTCTGGAATCTTCTGGCCTGAGGATTTAGGCTGCATGGGCACTGAGAGCACTGCAACTCCTCACCTCAGTTCCCGCCTCCCCACCACCCATCTCGGACCCCAGCGCCACCTCTCCAAAGCACATGCGCATTTCTCCTAATGCCTGCACCCGGGCTCTGCAGGGTCTCAGTCCCGGTTGCTTGTGGGAAATGGAGATCTCCGGAAGAGACTCCGCAGATGCCCAGAGCCCCACCCTTCAGACTCCTCCCGGCATGCAGCGCACCACATTGAGAACTGCGCCTCAGAGACACCTGGGATTGCCGCCTATGGGGAAGTACAGAAGTACGCAGGCGCATGTGGGTGGGGCGGACACGCGGAAAACGCTGCCCATGAGAAGAGGGAGGTGGAGTCCTCACCACTCAGGCTTCGGAGTGTGGTACCCCCTCGATTCTGCAGGGGTGCCTCTATGGCTGGGAGATGTGTGGGACGAGCTCCTGAGACCCCCAAGGCACCCACTGTCAGTGTCTTTGGGAGGTTGTTGGGGTCACCCAATGTGGATGGAGCAGGGTGTGGGGACGCATGAAACCAGCATATGGAAGGGCTGCTGGGAGGACTGCAGTGCGGGACAGGGTGGCTGCCAATCTACAAGATCGACACCTTCGCTGCCCTCCCTGAGCTTCCATTTGGAAAGCAGTGACAAAAGGCCAAAGGAGTGATGAATGTGCTTCTCAAGAATCCTAAAGCAGCGGGAGGGGAGGGTGGGTGGGAATGGGGGAAGTGGGGGGCTGGAACATCATAACCCCAGCCATATCAGGTCTCTGACACTTCTTTTTCAGGTTCCTGTTTTGTGGGTTTTTTTTTTTTTTTAAGATTTTATTTATTTATTAGAGAGAGCATGTGCATGGGGAGGGGCAAAGGGAGAAGGAGAAGTAGGCTCCCTGCTGAGCAGGGAGCCCAGTGCCCAGGGTTCAATCCCAGGACCCTGGGATCATGACCTGAGCCAAAGGCAGATGCTTACCCACTGAGCCACCCAGGCGCCCTGAAGACTTTCTTGATCCTTTGTCAGTTGTATAAATTCTTTTCCTTCTCTGACCTTCCATTTCTATTTAATAAATGGCATATGTTGTCCAACATCTTGTTAATCGTGCAAATTTTGTAATTTATTGTAACTGTGTAAATAACTAGTCAGATTTTGCTTATGACATGCTGCAATAAGCACTTATTTTCATGTTCATAGGTCTGGCTTGTGTGGGTTGTGACAAGTGGTGGGTTTTCAGGAAGCTGAACTGGCTCTGATCCAAGTGTCCATTCTGGGACTGAAACTAAATGGATAGCCACCAGCTCAGGGAAGTTTCTTAATGATGAGCTACTAGAGGAATAGAGGAAAGCCAAATGCACAAATGTATTTCAGGGTTTCTCCCATAACATTTGTTGATCATAGCATTGACTTAAGCAAGTGACATGGTTCAACTGAAGGAGGAAAAATTGCAGTTTCAGTACCATGAGGACATGGCTAGATTGTTTCACAGGGGATTGAAAAATCTACCACACCATCTGAATATCCTTTTAGGAAAGAGATTGCATTAGACAGCATAATTATAGAGACAATACCAAAACTTCCTTTTGTAAGTAGTTTTTCATCATTTATTTTTATTTTATTTACTTTAAAAAAAAGATTTATTAAGAAAGAGCATGAGCAGGAGGAGCAGAGGGAGAGAAACTCTCAAGCAGACTCTGTTGAGTGTGGAGCCCGATGCAGGCTTGATCTTACCACCCTGAGACCATGACTTGAGCTAAAACCAAGAGTCAGGCACTTAACCAACTGTGCCACCGAGGTGCCTCCATCATTTATTTTTAATATTTTATTTTGTTAAATCCAAACTCTGTAAAAGTAGAGAGAATAGTTGAACAAAATCTGATATACCTGTTACCTGCCTTCAATAATTTTCCATCAGTTTTTTTTACAACACCCAGTTTCCTCTGGATAATTTTGAAGCAGTTCTCAGTATATCATTTCATTCTTAAATATTTTTTATTATGTTAATCACCATACATTACATCATTAGTTTTTGATCATCCTTAAATATATTTTTTTAAGATTTTATTTATTTATTTGAGACAGAGAGAATGAGAGAGAGCGAGCACATGAGAGGGGGGAGGGTCAGAGGGAGAAGCAGGCTCCCTGCCGAGCAGGTAGCCCGATGCGGGACTTGATCCAGGGACTCCAGGATCATGACCCGAGCCGAAGGCAGTCGCTTAACCAACTGAACCACCCAGGCGCCCCCATCCTTAAATATTTTTGAATGAATCCCTTAATATATTCAAATAAATAGGCAGTGGTCAATTTCCCTAATTGTCTACATAATTTTAAAACTTTTGGGGCGCCTGGGTGGCTCAGTCAGTTAAGCATCTGCCTTTGGCTCAGGTCATGATCCCAGGGTCCTGGGATCAAGCCCCGCATCAGGATCCTTGCTCAGCAGGGAGCCTGCTTCTCCCTCTCCCTCTACCTGCTACTCTGCCTGCTTGTGCTCTCTCTCTCTCTGTCAAATAAATAAATAAATAAATCTTTTTAAAAAACCCCAAAACTTCTGCTGTTGGATTGTTTGCATTGGGATCCAATAAGACCCATACATTTCAATTTACTATCTCCTTTATATCTGCAGTTCCCCTAGCATATATTTTTCTTTGTAATGGAATTTTTGAATATAATAAATCATGTAGAAATTTTCATACAGTGGGTCTTCTAATTGCATCTCCATGTTGATCTTCAACATCTTCTGTTCCTTATATTTGCAGATAATTGCAAGTTCACTCTACAGGTGTGACCATATTCAGGTCTGATATTTTGAGGAGAATAATTTAGATATTGAGTATTTCCAACAGGAGGTACATAGAATCTGGCGGTGTTGTATACATGAGACAAAGATGATCGCTGTATATTGGCCCTATGTGGTTTATTTCTTCATTGTGAACTAGTAGCTCAAGAGCCCACCTGTGCCAAACTCAAATTTTTACATATCCAGTTGTTTTAAACATTGCTCAAATAAGTAGGCTTTTAGCTATTTAGAGCCTGCTTACTTTTCATACCCCACGAAACTGTGCCCAACAGCTGCTGGCCATAAATGGGGTAATCCCTGTAGTTATAAAAGATCCAGGCTGCTGCTGCCCTTTGGATCTCTCTGATCCAAAGACTTCCATCTGGGCTACAGAGCAACATCACCCAAACATATAATAAGTTTCTTGATTCCCCTCTTCCCTGGGAGTTTTCTTGCATGCCTCCCCTTCTGAGTAGTAGCCCCTTTGCCATTGCCTCTGGATGGCCTCATGCTATGAGGGCCTTTCCCTAGAGGCAAACCTTTCGGAGTATTGCCCAAGTAAAGCTCATATGTGCTACTGCTCTCTTGCTCATGCCCTTTGCCTGGATCAGCCTCAAAATCTCAAAAAGGAAGTGACTTATTTTTTTATGATGTAAGCCAGCCTTGATGACCATTACCTGGAGCATTTAAAACTCTTGTGAAGGGTTACTTGAAAAAGAAGGCATGTATTTCCAGAATGTAGGGCAGACCATGGAACTAGGTGGCTTAAACGTATTCTCACAGTTTTGGAGGCTAGATGCCTGAAATCATTGTGTCAGCAGGGCCATGCTTCTTCTGAGACTCTGTGTAGGATTGTTCTTTGTCCCTTCCTAGCCTCTGGTAGAAACCCTCAATCTTAGGCATTTCCTGCCTTGAGCTGCATCACTCCAACTTCTGCCTCCATCATTACATGGCATTCTCCCTGGGTGTCTTTCTCTTCATATGATATTATCCTCACTGTATAAGGACACAATTCATGTTGAGTTAGGACCCACTCTAATGACTTCTTAACTTGTAAAGACCCAATTTCTAAATAAGTTCATTTTTATTGGGCTGTTTCTCATTGCTTTGCCAAAATTCTTCATGTATTCTGGACACAAGTGTTTTATCAGCTATATGATTTGAGAATATTTTCTTGTCTGTGGCTTGTCTTTTTATTATTCTTATGGGGTCTTTAGGAAAGTAGTTTTAATTTGAATAAATTCCAACTTATTTTGTTCAATGTTGCTTTTGGTGTCATCTGTTAAAAAAACTTTGTCTAAATGAGGTCACAAAGAAATTCTTCCTTTTGTTTCATCTAGAAGTTTTATTGTTTCTATCTTGCATTTAAGTCTATTATAAATTTTGAGTTAATTTTTTGTGAACAGTGAGGCAAGGGAATAAGAGTTTTTGTTTTGTTTTTATATATGGATATCTGATCCAACACCATTTGTTGAAAACACTACACTTTCTTTATTGAATTAGTTTGACACTTTCGTAAAAAATTAGTTGGCTTTAAATAAGTGTTTATTTCTGGACCCTGTATTCTTTTTCATTGATTTACCAGATTTAGGAAGGTATAGAAGTACAATTAATTTTTGCCTTTTGATCTTGTATCCTGAAACCTTGCTGAAGTTGTTTATCAGTTCCAGTTATTTTAGTGTACAAGATATTCTATGCACAAGATCATGCTATCTGCAAATAGACATAGTTTTAATTCTTCCTTTCTAATCTGGATGCCTTTTATCTTCTTGCCTGTCTTCTGTGGCTAGAACTTACTTCATTACAATGGTGAATACAAGTGGCAAAAGCAGACATATTTGTCTTGTTTCTGATGCTGGGGGAAAATCATTCAGTCTTTCAGTATTAGATATGATGTTAGTTTGGGATTTTTTTTGTATCAGGTTGAGGAGGTTCCCTTCTAGTCTTAGATTACTGAGTTTATTAGTTTACTGAGTGCTTTTATCATAAAGGGGTATTAGACTTCATCAAAGGTGCTCTTCCATGTCTGTTGAGATTATCATGTGGTTTTTTAACCTTTATGATGTTGATATGGTGTATTATATTAATTTTCAATGTTAAGCCAATCCTGCATTCCTGGGGTAAATCCCACTTGGTAATGGTATATAATCTTTTTAAGGTGGTGCTGGATTTAGTTTGCTAACATTTTTGTTTAAGATTTTTGTAATTTTGTCAAATTAAGCATTATAAATTTTTAGTCAGTATTACCAGTGCATAAATGTTTAGGCACTCTTCTTTCAGATAAATTTTATTTTTATATACTTCAACTTTTTGTCATTAAGATAACTTATTAATAACAGTGAAAAATTAATGGTTTTGTCATTGCCCTCTAGAGAAAGACCACCAGGATCACACCTATAGTAAAAGGTGTTGGGTGTACTGAGTTCTAGGAATGCACCATTAATGACTGTGGGTTAAAACAGTGCTCAAAAAGACTTATATGACTTCTTTTTTTTTTTTTAAGATTTTATTTATTTATTTGAGAGAGAGAGAATGAGAGACAGAGAGCACGAGCGGGAAGAGGGTCAGAGGGAGAAGCAGACCCCCCACTGAGCAGGGAGCCTGATGCGGGACTCGATCCCGGGACTCCAGGACCACAACCCGAGCTGAAGGCAGCCGCTCAACCAACTGAGCCACCCAGGCGCCCATGACTTCTGCTTGTATTACTTGATTTGGGTTATGTTCAAGGAAGTTGAGATTTGCTCTCTATTGGATGCTATCAGCAGCTGAATGTAATTTTATCATTGGGAATCTTAATAGTTGTTATCTAGAAGAAGAAGAATGAAACGGTGATAACACTAATTGTTAAAGAAGCGGCAGTCAGTTGTATTAGGAAGAAGAGGGGAGTTTTTGGACTTTTTTTTTTCTTGAATTTTTACAGACTTGTTTAGAGTGCTTTTTTTTTTTTTTTCTTGATCCATCCTGGTCACCAAAAGGCATTGTTTAATGATGGTGTTGTGTGCAATTGTTTATTTTCAACAACAGAAGACTAGGCCTAGCAATGAGCACCAGGCCAACTCTGGGTTGTCTGGGATGCTTAGATATACACGGAAATATGCACCAGACACTGTTTTTAGTATTTTTCATTAGAGTAACTCATTTTACATATAGAAATTCAGTTAATCCTCAGCAAACTCTATAAGTTAGGGCATTTATTATGTCCTTTTATGAGTTAACTGAGAAATATGTTTACATAAATTACCAGAGATCTCAAGAAGCAAAGGCATAATCAGTTTTCAAGCTCTTATTGCTCAGAGACCAAACATTTACTTGATGCTAATGTTCAGCATCCATATATGCCATGCACTCTACACTCAGCATTTAAACAACTATGGTCAAAGTAATCAATGTAGTCTATGTTGTTTTATGTTGAATGAAGAGGCATGAAACACACACTGGTTGTTGCAGTCCTGGTACTTATGTTTCTGTGGGGAAAAAGTAATGGTTAACAAATGGTATAACTTAGGTTTATAAGAGGTTTGTGAGGTAAGGAAACAATGACAAGAGAGATAATAGAGAACGCAGAGAGGCTAGTGTGTAGTTTTTAATGTATAGGTAAGAAATTCATTGAAGGGAGCCTGGGTGGCTCGGTTGGTTAAGCGTCTGCCTTCAGCTCAGGTCATGATCCCAGGATCCTGAGACCAAGTCATTCCAAGGTCCACAATTTTGAATACCATAATGTCTCATACTCTCTCCTCTGTACTTGCCACCAATTTTGCCTCTCTGGGTTCAATCCTGACATTTTCTTCTATGTTATCTTACTGTCCACTATCTCTTCAGGTGTATGTAAATTGCTGGTACTTCATCCTTGGAGTTCTTAATTTTGCTGATCTATTCACAGTCATGTTTTCCATTTGTTCCTTTTAACTTTTTATATAAATGCAACAGGCATACAGAAAAATGAAAATATTATAAAACAGCTCACTGAATTGTTATAAAGTTAATGCACCCACATAATCAGCACCAGATCAAGAAACAGAAAATTGCCAGCACCTGAAGCTCCATTTGTGCTCCCTTCTGGTCACTATCTTCAAAAGATAAGAACATGAATGAATTTCACCTAGTTTGTATTTTCTTTTTTAAATTTTTTTTATTTTTTTATTTCTTAAATTTAAATTCAATGAATTAACATATAAAGTATTATTTGTTTCAGGAGTACAGGTCTCTGATTCATCAGTCTTATATAATACCCAGTGCTCATTACAACACATCTCCAATGTCCATCACCCAGTTACCCCATCCTCCCACCCCCCTCCCCTCCAACAACCCTCAGTTTGTTTCCTAAGATTAAGAGTCTCTTATGGTTTGTCTCCCTCTCTGGTTTCATCTTGTTTCCTTTTTTTCCTCTCTTCTCCTATGATCCTCTGCCTTGTTTCTTAAATTCCATGTATCAGTGAGATCATATAATTGTCTTTCTCTGATTGACTTATTTCGCTTAGCATAATACCCTCTAGTTCCATCCACATCATTGCAAATGGCAAGATTTCATATTTCTTTGATGGCTGCATAACTTTCCATTGTGTGTGTGTGTATATATATATATATACATCTTTTTAAAAAAGATTTTATTTATTTATTTGAGAGAGAGCACGAGCAGGAGGAGGAGGAGGGGCAGAGGGAGAGGGAGAAGCAGACTCCCTGCTGAGCAGGGAGCCCGAAGTGAGGCTCAACCCCAGGACCCTGGGATCATGATGTGAGCTGAAGGCAGACACTCAACTGACTGAGCCACCCAGGCACCCCTACATCTTCTTTATCCATTCATCTGTTGATGGACATCTTGGCTCTTTCCTTAGTTTGGCTATTGTGGACATTGCTGCTATAAACATTGGGGTGCAGGTGCCCCTTCAGATCACTACATTTGTATCTTTGGGGTAAATATCCAGTAGTGCAATTGCTGGGTCATAGGGTAGCTCTATTTTCAACTTTTGAGGAACCTCCATACTGTTTTCCAGAATGGCTGCACCAGTTTTCATTCCCACCAACAGTGTAAAAGAGTTCCCCTTTCTCTGCATCCTTGCCAACATCTGTTTTTTCCAGAGTTGTTAATTTTAGCCATTCTGACAAGGGTGTAAGGTGTTAACTCATTGTGGTTTTGATCTGTATTTCTCTAATGCCGAGTGATGTTGAGCATTTTTTCATGTGTCTGTTGGCCATTTGTATGTCTTCTTTGGAGAAATATCTGTTCATGTCTTCTGCCCATTTCTTGACTGGATTATTTATTTTTTTGGTGTTGAGTTTAATAAGTTCTTTATAGATTTTGGATACTGGCCCTTTATCTGATAAGACACTTGCAAATATCTTCTCCCATTCCATAGGTTGCCTTTTAGTTTTGTTGACTATTTCCTTTGCTGTGCAAAAGCTTTTTATCTTAATGAAGTCCCAATAGTTCATTTTTGCTTTTGTTTCTCTTGCCTTTGGAGATGTGCCCCATTCTACTTTTCACAGGTGTAATTTCCATATGGATATATTTCTAGCACATTAGGGAAGAGAAAAAATGCAACAGTATTTTGCTTCATTAAAGAACAAATAAAGTCTAATCTGTCCATTTCTCCATGTTAATTTATGGTTTCATAGTGCTGCATAAATTAATGTGATTTGATAATCATTAGTATCTCATTTGACGCCTCACCACCCCACATCATCTCTGTCATCATACAAATGAAGAAAGTTAAGCAAGGGAGCACAGTGTCTTTTCTGATTTCACATGGCTCCTAATAATAATGAAATTTGTCACTTTGAATGTCTAATATAGGCCACCACTATGCTGGGTATTGTTCAAAAACTTAAAACTCAGAATACTCTGTAAAGTAAGTATGCATGATTTTACAAATAAGACATCAAAACTTACACATAGGACTGGAAAGGCAATGTAGTGTTCCATTTATATGACATTCTTTGGAAAAAGGCAAAGGTATAGAGATTTAGAACAGATTAGGGATTAAGGGTGGGAGTGCTGACTACAAATGGGCACCATGAATTTTTTTGAGTGGTCATTAAGTGTTCTGTATCTTGACTGTTGTAGTACAATTGTGGAAAACTGATATAACTACACTTAAAATAATGAATTTTGGTGTACATATATTGAAACTGAATTACTAAAAAATGAACAACCACCAAAAACCTCCTGCTTTCATATGCTAAGAGGAATTTTAAAATTCTCCTCAACCTTGATATATACATATGCAACAAGACTTGTTTCCATCACGCTGGGATCACTCTTGGGAAGAATTATAGAACTTGGGAAGGATATATGCCTTATCAGGCCCTTTTTGGAAGCTGGTTAGAAAACAGCCCCTAGGGCCTCCCCTCACACACATACCTGGAGAGAAATAAGACCTCCTCTGGAATCTTTTATTTTATACCAGGTTCTTTGGGTCAGGCTTTGCTAGCAACGTCCTGGTTCCGAAATCTAAAGGTGGACCTCTCAGTTGTTCCCCAATAAGGACCCTGCTTGGGGACTCCTAACCCTTGGGCACCGGCATCGTGACTTTCCGGCTCTAAACTTGTCATCAAGCCAGTCCCATGCCTTCTCGCCGGGAAACCCCATTACTGATCCCGACATCCCTTGGGAACATTGGGGCAGCCCCATGTGGCCGTGAGGTGAGAGGTAAGAAGCAGATCACACATCGTGAGACCACACGACTCTCAACCATCGCCAACTCCTGCTGCCACATACCCATCTGCTCCTGACCCGCAAGCACGAACACAAAAGACCCTCTCGGGGTCACAAAGACGCCTATGGGCACTCACACCCATTGTCCCAGCCACTGACGCGACTTGTCTCCTAGCTCAGGTCCCACACTCTGAGCCTCCGAGTTACCGACTGCCCACCTTCGCGCCCTCCTTATCCGCAGCCTCCCGGGCGAGTCTTCGTGGCCGCCAGCCACGGCGCATGCGCACTTCTTCCTGCGTGGAGTTCCCCACGGCACAGAACCCATCCGGTTGGCCTATGGGAAATGTAGTTCCAAAAAGAGCCCCCCCCCCGCAGCTCCGCCCCCTCAGATGTAGGGAGTCCAGCCACTCAGCCTTTTCCCAGCATGCAGCACGGGCCTCCGTCTAAAGCAGCTGCGTCCTGGAGACCCCTGGGAATCCGTCTTCGCTGAAGTGCGCAGGCGCACCCCCTCAGAGGTGGAGACAGCCAAAGGCGACCGAGGCGCGAGCGCAGACGCAAGTGGTGGGGGGCCCTCCCCTCCTTCCCCGACTCCAGCTTCTGGTACGCTGAGCGGCCGGATGTCGGGAGTTGGTGGCGGTTCGCCTGGTGGCCCTAGCTCCCGAGGCTTCCGTCCTCCCCCATCCCCTGTGCTCGGGCGGCGTGGACGGCCGGGGAAGGCCCCGGGGGTCCCAGGGAGCCTCCGCGACGGGGCGATGAGGGGACTCCGCGGAGGACATGGTGGCCGAACGAGGGGCGGACGCCAGTGGCGCCCCGACTGGGCTGTGTGCGTCTGGAACCGGGGGCCTGTTCCTGGAAGACTCGCGGCGTCCGCGAGGGGCCTGACATCATCGCCGCCGTCGCGTCTGACCCCTGGGGCCCGGCCGGGGGCTCGGAACCGCCCTCCTTTAGTTCTCAGGCGGCCAGTGACGGCTCAGGAACACCCCTGTGCACCGGGATGGCCGACGGGCCTGCGTTTGGGTTTGGGGGCTTCTGCCTGTCGGGCGGGCGCGGAAACAGCCCCTTTACCCGAGCTCCGGTGGATGAGGCGCTCGTGACGCTCGTGCTCAGCCCCTGCGTTCGGCTGTGCGTTGGGCCTGGACGCTCGGTGAGTACTTCTCGGTGGTTCCGTGGAACACCGTCCTGCAAGTTCTGCAGTGAGCGGAACGGACAACGTACCGGCCCTGCCTTGAAGCTGACGTTCTAGGCCACGCGGCCCAGAAGGGAGGTGAGGGAAGCGCGCGGTGGGGGTGCTGGTGATTCCCGAGAAGACGAGACAGAGCTGGGGCAGGGGTGCGCGGGGAGCTGAGCTGCGTGCGCCAGGGCGAGAGGCGGGTGCCGCCTGTGGGCACGTGCCTGCGGCGTGTGCCTGGGGGGGCCCTGCGTGCCTCCCAGGGGCGGTCCCGCCTGTCTGGCGAGCCACGTGTGTGGGTCCTAATGAGGATGCTCCTGTTCCCGGGCGGGAGCGTCGGATCTCAGTGCGCGGCCCTACCGTTTGGGGGTCTCTAAGTGCTGCCCAGTCTGCGTGTAACGAGATACAACGGCCTGTCAGGTGCAGCTTTACAAGCGCGTGCTATCTAACCTCTAGGAGGTGCACAGTTATTTTATTACTAAACCGGAAGGCTTCCCAATTATTTTTATTAAGTTGGTGTGATTTTGATACTACATGAAACAGAAAGGTTGGGACCAAGCTAACTTTCTAGGTTTATTGAGTAATACCTGAAATACAATAAAATTCAGATATAAGTAAGTTTTGATACATGTATGTGTCCATGAAACCATGACTGTGATCATAATAATGAATGAGAAAACTCAGTTTGGGGGCGCCTGGGTGGCTCAGTTGGTTGAGCGACTGCCTTCGGCTCAGGTCATGATCCTGGAGTCCCGGAATCGAGTCCCGCGTCGGGCTCCCTGTTCTGCGGGGGGTCTGCTTCTCCCTCTGACCCTCCCCCTTCTCTTGCTCTCTTTCTCTCTCACTGTCTCTCAAATAAATAAATAAAATCTTAAAAAAGAAAACTCAGTTTTGAATGAGGAATAAGTCATAAATGGAATATTGGACAGTATAATTCCCAACTTATTAGATACCTATCAAGGACTGGAGCTCATTTCAGGGATAAAAATGAGCGCCTGGGTGGCTCAGTGGTTAAGCGTCTGCCTTCGGCTCGGGTCATGATCTCAGGGTCCTGGGATCGAGCCCCACATTGGGCTCCCTGCTCTGCGGGAAGCCTGCTTCTCCCTCTTCCACTCCCCCTGCTTGTGTTCCCTCTCTCACTGTGTCTCTGTCAAATAAACAAATAAAATCTTTTTAAAAAAATGTTTCCATGTTATAAAATGCAAATATCCCATCATATTTTACCAAGAAGATGCAGCAGGCATTGCTGCACAGTGGTAGAAATTATGGACACATTAACACATGGACAGTAACCAGTGGTTGTCTACAAGGGAATAATGAATCTTCTGGCAACTCCATGTATGATAAGCAACTTACTGAAGATTTACATGTGAAGGAAGAAGCTAGAACACTCTTAGAAGTTACAGCAAGATTTGATGACTTCAGAATATGGAGAGGTTTTTTTGTATAAGAGAAAAGAGTAAGCTACAAAGGAAGAGAATGAGAAATTAAACACAAACCTATAGACCACTGAAATGTAGAATAAAGGGAGTACAAAGGTAAACACAGTCTGGGAGACAATATTTGCAATACATACAAATGAAAAAGATTCATGTCTAGAGTATATAAAGATATCAGAAGAAACCAATAAACATACAAATGAATTAAAAGTAAGAAAATGACATAAATATTTCATAGATGAAAGACAAAAAGTGCTCAATATCATTGGTAATCAGTAAAAAGCAAGATGTAATCACAAGGCAATCCTGTTTCACATGTACTATAGAGGCAAATATTCAGCAATTGCAGTGTTGTCAAACGTGGAATAAATAAACGTATGCAAGAATAGTGGGAGAGTCAATTCACACATTTCATTGGTACTTCCTATAAATTTGAAATTATCCATAATCTCCAACTCAGTAATTTTTCTCCAATGTATAGAGAATTTGTTGTGCATGGTCATTTGGAAATTGAAACAGGAATGATAGGAGCAGCGTTTTTCACAAGAGGAAAACAAACGAAACAGCCCCAAAACCATAAACACTGGAATGGATGAGTAAATTGGGTGACCCCCAGCTTCAGATGCCTGCACATGTGAAAAAAGACTGAGGCAAAGAAACCAGTGATGACCATGTTCCTGGTAATTCTATTACTACCCTTTCATGAAAAGCTAAAAAAAAAAAAAAAAAAAAAACCCACAAAAAATGGCAAAGTTAAACAAAACACTATTTAGTAATGAATAATAGATGGCAAAGCTATGAAGAATAACTATAAAGTTCCCAATAGTGGTCACATTAGGGAGTAGGAGGGAAATGAAGAAAGGTGGACACATTGGGAGTCTAATATCCGCCCAAAATCTATTGAGGATTATGTCCAATCTACAGGGTTTATACAGTATTAATATTTAAGCTTAATATAAGACATTTATGCAATGTTTTTGAAGTATGAGATACCACACTATAAAAATTTAAAGAATTATTTACATGTGAAAAAGGTACAATTTTAAAAATATTTGTTTTATCCTGTTATCTAACCGCCTATCTAGTTTTGGTTTCAGTCACTTTGGAGGTATTCACAAATCTTTTAACTGGGTCCATTTAACTTGCCTTTGTATTCATTTGAATAGCAAAAGATTGGGTATGGGGCCAGTTTCTAAAAAGAACTGGTTACACAATATTATAGCATCATATGAACCTTGCTATGAAAAGAGCTGCAGGAATTTATTTCCAATTGAATAGAATCAAAGCATATATCAGTGTGTAAACCATGTTACCTTAGTATGTCTAAGGGAAGAAAAAATGTAGTTGAAATTGCTTCTCTTTACATAAAGAAACTCTGATTGTATGTACAAAAACTAATAAAATTGAAATTTGGAGGGGCAAAGGGACATGAATGCTAGAGGGTGTGCTAGGAGAGAGTTTTAAGTGAGATTTCTAAATCTCAGACTGGTTCTTTAAAACTCGGTGTTCATTTAGGGGCACCTGATGGTGCAGTCAGTTAAGTGTGGGATTCTTGGTTTCAGCTCAGGTCATGATCTCAGGGTCCTGAGATTGAGCCCCTCCCCAGACTCCTGTGGAGTATGCTTGAGATTCTCTCTCCTTCTCCCTCTGCCCCTCCCCACCATGCGCTCTCTCTTTCTCAGATAAATAATCTTTAAAAAACTTGGTGTTCATTTATAACAAACAAAAGTAAATTAACCATATTTTATTTTTAATACTTTATAAATCAAATGAGTAATATATGTATTTTTAAGATTTTATTTATTTATCTGACAGAGCACAAGCACGGGGAGCGGCAGGCAGAGGGAGAGGGAGAAGCAGACTCCCCACTGATCAGTGAGCCCAATGCAGGGCTCGATCCCAGGACCCTGAGATAACCTGAGCCAAAGGCAGACGCCAAACTGACTGAGCCACCCAGGCGCCCCGAGTGTGTGTGTGTATATATATATATATGTGTGTGTGTGTGTGTGTATATTTTAAGATTTTGTTTATTGGACACAGAGAGACAGCGAGAGAGGGAACACAAGCAGAGGGAGTAGGAGAGGAAAAAGCAGGCTCCCCGCCGAGCAGGGAGCCGGATGGGGGGCTCGATCCCAGGACCCTGGGATCATGACCTGAGCCAAAAGCAGATGCTTAATGACTGAGCCACTCAGGTGCCTCCCGAGTAGTATATTTTTAATGAGAACCCTTCTTTTGTACATGCTACGTCTCTGAGCACTAATTTTTATGAGAGTGGACAATACTTTTTAAAAACCATAGAACATGATTTCTTTCAACTTTGTAAATAAAATAAGCAATAGATTTCCCTTCCACTGGCTCTTAAGCTGGGAAGTATTTTCTGCACAGAGAAGCATATTAAATGCACTAGGAATTTTGACTCAATCTGTTAAGCATATTAAATTTCTGGGTCCATTCCAAATTTATTTAAGCTTTTGCTGTTTTCTTCTGTCAGTTAGGGTGCCTGAGGGATATCATAGCCGTTCACTATTCGAAGTCTCTAGGGACATACTAAAACATGGATCTGCAGTTAATTTCCCTTTAGTGTAAAACGTGAACCTGGGAATTCTAATAAACACATCTGGTAACTTGTGGTTGTTCTGGGAAAAGTTCCTGTGCCCAGGTTCAAGCTGCAGGGTTCAGATTTCCGGCAAGCATTGGCCCTCGTTGGCTGGACTTTGCGGATATAAAGCAGCAGGTGAGTGGGGTGGGGCAGCATAGGTAAGGCCTCAAACGGAGACAACCGCCGAACATCAAAACGTATCCAGACCCTGCACTGCACGTGCTGAAGTCACTGTCAAATACCTGTGTTCTTAAAGAGCGCAGACCCATGGATGACCTTGCGGTCCCAAGCCAACCTCTGGCCCCTGGAGGACACCAGGCCCTCCTGGCCTGTCCCGTCGTGTCCCAGCCCGGCCAGGCGCGGGCACCCCTCCTTCTCTGGACAAAGAGGTGTTGCTCCCAGGGGCAACGGGGTCTGGAGACAGGCGGCGCCACCGAGCTGCGGGAAGACCCGAAATCCTCAGGGAATTAGAGCTAGTTCTACGTGGGCACAGATGTCCCTGTCGTGAGCAGCCGGGAGAGGCCAGCCACGTGTGTTCCAGCTGTGCGGGATTATCCCATCAGGGGCCCTGGGGCAAGGGTGTTGGGCTGTCCAATTAGGAGGGCTGGGGCGGGGTTCGGAGCGCTATCCAATGAGGATCCGGGGGCTCGGAGCACCGTCCAATCAGAGCCGGGGGCGGGCGCGCTCCCCCCCTAGCGGCCTAGGCTCTCACCGCCTGAGGCACCAGTGTGCACCTGCCCCTTGGGGAGCAGGTGTCTCGAATCCGCATCGCTCTCACCCGCACGGGCCGCGGAGTCACCGCGAGGACGCCAGGAGAGCCAGGAGCGGGGCTGAGAGATGGTGAGCGTGCGGGGTCGGCCGACACCGGGAGGGGCTGGTTCGAATAGGCCGGTACAGGCTGGAGGTGGCCCGGCCCGGGTTCCTCCCCCCAGCCCCTGTCCAGGTTCTGACCCGCGTTTCCGCTCTTGGCTGCGGGGTGAGGTCCCCGCGTCCTGTCCCATCCGCGCGTGGGTCTGGGTTCTCAGAACTTCCTGGGGTGGCCAGGGGAGCGCGACTGCTATCCACCCGGGGCTGGGGGGGTCTCAGTCCCGGGTCGGCTTCTCCCGGAGGACAGCCTTGGGGGGCGGGCGAGGAGTCCCGGGAGACCCGCTTAGGGCCCTGGCTCGGAGAGATCTCCTGGTAGGTCCTGGATCCCTAAGTGACCCCAGTTCCCTCCCCTGGAGGGACTTTAGTCGTCAGCCGGCAGATGCTGCTATTGAGGGAAGAGAAATGGTTCCTGCCCTCTGGGTTCTCACAGTGAAGGAAGCAAAACCAAAGAACAGAGACAACCCACCCGGTGAGCTAGTGCGGCAACCTGCAAAGCAAAATGCGCTGGAGACCTACGGTGGGACAGGAGCCTGTGCCCTTTGGGAGGGTGTTCCGGGAGCATTTCAGAGAACAGGTGGTGGGGGGTGGGTGTCCCACGTGGTAGGATGGCCCTGCTTGACCCCTGAGTCATCTATGTCTGTGTTCCAGTTCTGCACTGCCCCTCCCTGGGTTTGTCACCTTGAAAAGATTTATTTGGCTATTCGAGCCTCAGATTTTTCAGTAAATGTAAATACATTTAACTAACAGACTTTGAAAGATTAGATGAAATATTTGCAAGGAAAGAGGGAGTGGTCAATTTCAGGGGGGGAAGAAAGATCTAGTCTTGCATTTGTTAAAAATTCTTTTGTGTCTTTTTTCTCTCCTGGAGCATGTGTGGTTAAGTTTTTCACATCTGTTGTTTTCTTTTTGGTGATGACTAATGGAATTCCAGAGCTTAGCCTGGAGAATGCTACTGGGGAAAAGAATCTAAGGGAAATAGAGAAACCCTCTGTCCCATTATGAATGCATACAAATGAGTGCATTTCCGCACACAAAACGTTTGGCATATTAGTTGGTGAATTACAAAGACTCACCAAAAATGTCAGTTATTTTTTGACAGGGTGGGGAATTTATGACTGCAGATAATTCTATTCTGTCTGGTATTATTGGACTTCAGAGATTCATGCTAAATCCCAACTACCTGGAGTGGGGATAGGGGCCCTGCCCAGTGACTCCAAGCTAAGTAAGGCCAGCCAAGCAACAGCAGAGGGAGGGAATGAAATGGTTTCTTTCTGGAGAGTCTCCTGTGCCTGTGTCCTGGGCTGCCCGCACCATCTGGAGAAGGTGTGTGTGTGCCTAGAAAAGCTGCAGGGCACTAAAATGTGTGTGGCTGGTGGTGATGCCCTTTCTGAGGTTATGCTTGCCACTGCCTTGGGGATGTTTCTAAATAGTACATTTGGGGTGGGCATGCACAGAGGTGCACACTGAGAAAGTCTATCAAGGTCAGACTTAGAGAAAGACTCTTTTGGGGTCTGTCTCCTAGAGAAAGAGTTATGAATGTGGGGGTTCATTTGGGGTAGAGCCTTAAACTGACTCCAGCCAAGAATTCCCTGGCTACTGAGAATTGAAGCCTGGAGAGGGAGCATTCCCACACTGCAAGGTCGGGAGAGGCGGGTGTGTGGGGCTCCAGAGTTCATCCCTGTGTCTGCTCGGGTCTCCCTGCCCTCCATCACTGGAGACTGACCAACAGAAGGCTGGCATTTCTACAGTGAGGTTCTGGACCCCAAGCCTGTGAATGTGTCACCTTCTGAACATGGTGGGTTTTCTTTGCAAATAGTGGATAAGTGAGTGGCTTTATCTGAGCCAATGGAAATGTTTGGTTTTCTTCCCTTCTGATTTCTATATCTAATGTTGCTGCTGTGTAACTCCAGTCTCCCTAAACGTTTGGCCTTTTCATTTCCCTGTTTGAGTGTGTAAGACTTTTATTTTCTTGGGTGAGTAGAAATGGATTGAAAGATAAAATATAAGAGAAGAGAATTCTGGAAACATACAACATTTTTCTTCCTTCTTTGACAAGAGAAAGTCCAGATAGGAGATGGGTGTATTTAAACTCTCAGGTTAATTTTTCACTTTTTCAATAATTTTTATATCAGTGATTGTCTCTATAGAGTTATGAGATTTAAAATGTACTATTCCTAAAACAATTCTTATTTTAACTGATATGAGAAAAATTACCTTTGGATATGCAAATCCTTGAAAATCATAGTGCATTGAATGGGTTAGGTCCAAACCTCTAACGTGTGAAGTATTCTACTCATTTTTTGAAAATATTCCCCAGTTTGAGGGGCCCTTGGGGGTGCAGTTGGTTAAGTGTCTGACTCTTGGTGGCAGCTCAGGTCATGATCTCAGGGTTGTGAGACTGAGCCCCACATCCGGCTCTGAGTCAGGCTCTGAGTTCAGCATGGAATCTGCTTAAGATTCTCTCAATCCCCCTCTGCCACTCCTCCCATTCACTCTCTCTCAAATAAATAAATCTTAAAAAAAAAAAAAAAAAAACTCCCCAGTTTAAGATAGAGTGGATACAATGACGATGTCACCTGTCATTTTAGTTGTAAAGAGGTTTGAGATATTTTATTTTTCATGGTTTACACTTTCATAAACTTTAGTTTTCAGGGAATTGTTAACCTTAAAAATTAATGTCAGTTACTTTAACAGCAAAAATGGGGTTATTCGGGAATAGCAGAGAATTGCAATTTGGGACATGCAAGCTACAGCAAAACCATAGACATGTCCAACAAACAAAGAAGAGGAACATTATTTTTTGGAGAAGGAGGAAGTTGGGAGGGCTTGTTTTGGACAAAAGTCCATTGGACAAAGGGAAGAGTTCAGGGGGATGAGAATTTCTCTGAGTTTTGATGACAGTTTTTCTTGCTGAATTATAGGTGTAGTCAATTTCTTCTCTCTCCTTTTTTTTTTTTTAAAGAATTCTCCATTCTTATTTTTTATTTTATTTTTTAAATTTTTGTAAGTAGGCTCTATGTCCAGTGCGGGGCTTAAACTCACAACCTTGAGATCGAGAGTCTTATACTGTACTGACTGAGCTAGCCAGACACCCTAGGGGTAGTCAATTTCTTATAGGAGATGCTGTGGACATCTCTTCCTGTCAGGGCCTGTAATTGATGGTTCTTTCCTGTAGAGATTCTTCTGTTGGAGTTTGTAATGGGCAGTTCTTGTAATCAAGGTGGAATGCTCCCCCTTCTGGCCTCCCAGCTCCATCTGATTTTTTTTTTTTTCTGGGTTTTTCTTTCCTTTTTTCTTTTTTCATTTATTATTATTATTTTTTCTTCCAACTCCATTTTAGTGAGGCTTACCTTTATTAATTTTCACAGGATTAAATATTAAAATGATTTCCTGTGTGGAAAAGTGGTTCCCAAGTAAAAATAAAAACTATTAAAAAGCAAAATATAGAGGTGCCTGGGTGGCTCAGTTAAACATCAGACCCTTGGTTTCAGCTCAGGTCATGATCTCAGGGTTGTGGGATTGAGCCTTGTGTTGGGCTCTGTGCTCAGCGTGGAGTCAGTTTGAGATTCTCTCTCTTAAATAAATAAATAAATCTTTTTTAAAAAGCAAAATATAACTTATATAGATTTCTCTTTATGTAAAGTAAATAATGTATGCAAAGGTTTAAAAACCTTGCAAAACACTGAAAATCTAACATAAAACAACTCCCTGCCAGCGTATTCTGGTCCATGACAGTCCTACTCCAGCCACCCTCAGACAACCAATTTTAATAATTTCTTGTGCATTTTTATCAGTGTTTCTTTCTATAAAAAGAAACAAAAGGCAAAGTTTTTCTTTTGTTATAGGAAAGGTAACATGATATACACAGGGCAACATACTTTTCTTATTTGTTCTAATGATAGTCCTGCAGAGCTTTTCCTATAATGTCAGTTGTCTTTGATTTTCAAGTTTATGCAACTAGTTCTCTTTAATTAGGCACTTGATCTGCATCTAATATTTTTCTACCAAGGTTTGTTAATCAAAACTGACTTTTTCATATTACATGGTAAGCAAACATAAGAAAAGTGTTATTTTCCAACCTTGATTAATGCTTTAACTTTTATGGTGAAATCTATCATATTTGGAATGCATGCAAAGTTTTATTGGACATCTAAAAACTAATCACGGTGTAAACATCTGTGAATTCACCACCTAGATTCATAAATGGGCTTTGGGTAGCTGTAAGAGTCTCCTGACATGATCCTCCCAGAACTCACCACTGTCTTGTCTCATCGATGACCACTGTTTGCTTCTTTGCTTAATATTCATACCTTTACCTTTTATGTTTTTGTTGTTGTTGTGTTGTTTTTTTTACTAAGCAGTGTTCTGCTTTGTTCTACTTCTTTGGGACGTTCAATAAATAAATATTAATGGAATTACACTGAAAAGGCTTTCCTATGGTTCTTTGCCATAGCGTGTTTTGTACATGCTACTATCTGAAAGCTGCATTCATTAAATTCTTCCATTCCAGTGCTTATGGGGTTTGGGTTTTTCAAGTTTGTTTTTCTGCTTTTGCGAAAAGTGCCACTCCTTTGAGTCTTGTTTCAGTGTCCAAGGTCAGATGTGTAGTACATTTGCCCACATATTGGAGGAAAATCTCTAGATTGTAGATCATGGCCAAGTTCAAATTTATGAGACAATTCCAATGAAGTGTACCAATTGATTCTCCAAACATGTGTGCATAACTGCTTATGTGTTCCATGTGACCATCAACACCTGAGATTATCTAATTTAGTAATTTTGCCCTTCTTGGTTTGAAATAGGATCTGTTTGAGATTTTATTTTTCTATTTGCTCATTACCAATGAGATTGACTCTTTTTTCATATGTGGTCTTACATCTTTTGTGATACATGTTTTAGTCATTTTCCTATCTTTTATTCATTTGTTTGACCATTCATTTTTATTCTGCACACATATTTTTATATTTGTATGTGTTGCAAATATCTTTATCTCAAATTGTCGTTTACCTTTTTGGTTTCTTAATTTTATTTTTTTAAGATTTATTTATTTATTTGAGGGGTGCCTGGGTGGCTAAGTCAGTTAAGCATCTGACTCTTGGTTTTGGCTGGGGTCATGATTGCGAGGTCCTGGGATTGAGCCCAATGTCAGGCTCCCTGCCCAGTGGGGAGTCTGCTTCTCCTTCTGCCTCTTCCCCTGCTTGTGCTCTCTCTCCCTCTCAAATAAATGAGTGAAATCTTTAAAGATTTATTTATTTATTTGAGAGAGAGAGAGTGGAGGTAGGGTCAGAGGGAGAGAGAGAGAATCTCAAGCACACTCCCCGCTGACCACAGAGCCCGACCCTGGCTCCATCTCACAACCCTGAGATCATGACCTGTGCTGAAACCAAGAGTTGGGCGCTTAACCAACTGCACCACCCAGGTCCTCCTGTCTTTCACATTTAAGTGGTTATTGTTTGTGGATTAGATGGGAATACAGTGCATTTTTCTCAGTTGGATACCAATTTCTCCCTGCCCCATATATTACCATGTACATCATTTCTGCCACTGCTCTGTGATGCTTGTTCTGTCATTTATCAAATTTCCATTACATCGGGGTCTCTTTAGGAGTCTTTTCCTTTCCATTAATCTATTTGTTTATCCCTATACTAATAACATATTGCTCAGATTACTCAAATTCCTTGATGTATTTGAAGAGCCCCCCTACTTTGTTCTTAAAATTTTTTTGTCTTTTTTGGACATTTGTTCTTTCTATTAGGTTTGGAGAAGTTGTTTTTGTGAAGTCCTGGAAAATCAGGTCTGAGGATTTACTGGGATTTTATAAAGACTACAGGTTTCTTTTTGGGGAGCTGACATCTTGGTGACACTGAGTTCTTTCTAAGAACATGTCCCATCTTTCTATTTATTTAATTCTACTTTGATATTATCCAATAAAGTTGAGGTTTTGGTCCATTAGAATCTTTTTATACCCTTCATTAGAATTCTTTATTATGTGTTAGCTTTTTTTAAAAAAAGCTTTATTGAGATATAATTTACATACTGTACAATTCACCAGTTTAAAGTGTACAATTCAGTGCTTTCTGTTTATTCACAGATATATGCAACCATCACCAGAGTCAACTTTAGTTCATTTTCATCACCTCGAAAGAAACCTCATACCCTTTATCTATCACCCTCCATCCTGCTTCCAGCCATAAATAACCACTAATGTACTTTTTGCCTCTTGAGAATTTCTTATTCTGGACATTTCATGAGAATGGAGTAACATACTTTGTAATTCTTTCTCCTACAAGTTCAAATCTATGGTTGAGTCCCTCTAGGGACATTTTTCAGTTATTGTGCTTTTTGACTCCAGAATTTTCACTTGGTTCATTAGAATAACTTCTCTTTATTGACATTATTTGGTGCATCATTGTTATCATATATTACTTTACATCTTTAATCATGATTTCCTTTAGTTCTTTGAACATATTTATAATAGTTACTTTGAAACCTTCTTCTGTTAAATCCAATATCTATTTGCTCTCATCAGTTTCTGTTGCCTGCTTATTTTTCTGCTGTAAGGATCACAATGTCCTTTTTTTTTTTTCATGCCTTGTAATTTTTTGTTGGAAACTCGACACTATAGGTAATATATTTTAGCAACTTTGGGTACTAGCCCCTATCCTCTGGGGCCTGTGACTGTTGTTTATGTCTGCTTGGTGACTGGCCAGATTATTTTAGTCAAATCTATTTCACTCTCCTCCCAACCCCTTCAGTGCTCTTAAGCTCCACTAATGGTCCGCTGACTGCTTTATTGTTTTGAACCTGCCATGGTGCATACATTGCTCTATAGAATAATCCAGTCAAATTTGGACTCCTTTGAAGGAATAGTTTCACAGGTCAATGTTTGTTAGTTGTTCAGACCCTTGGAGGTTTCCTCCCCACCCTCCTCTTTCCCTGTTTCTCCCCTGCAAACAAGGTGGACTACAATTTTGCCTGTACCCTGAATCTCTTCCTTGTTGCCTTTCACTACAACTTGCACTGTTTTTGAGAGCACCCTTAGGCTTAAGATTCTCCATCTTCTGTTGTAAATGAAGTCAGTTCTTTGGCAAAAGGCCAGGACCTATCTCTTTTACAGCCTGCTTTTCCTCCTTGTCAAAATCTTTGAGCCAGGGAACTGCAGTGAGCTGGGGACAATGATACACTTCTTTCTGAGTGACACCCCACTTTAAGAGCTGAGCATTAAGTGGAGGAAGGGCAGTTGCCTGATGTCTTCTCAGCTTGCCTCTCTTGGATGTGGAACCTCTGCCTTATGAGGCATAACAAGAGCAGTCAGGTCCCCAGTATTCTCATCAGCCCTATACCCGCTGTAGGTCCCACATTCCACAAGTGGGGGCTGGTGTTAGTAGAGAGCCCTCACCTGTCAACTGCTCTCGCTTGGAGCTTAAACTCAGTAACAACTAACTGGGGCAGGATGAGAAATGCTGACATCCTCCTCTGGCTAGGAGCTGTGGGGATAGGGAGCCCGTGGCTGCAGTCTGAAAAAGAAGTCTAGGGAGAGAGAGAGAGTAGTCTTGGTTCAAATACCAGACTGTTAACTTTTCTTACTGAATTCTCATAGAGTTTCTTGAATACCTGGTTCCTCAGCTGTATGCCCTGAGGACTATTTCCAGAGGCTTGAAATGATGGTTTTAAAAGTAATTTCAGGGCATCTGGGTGGCTCAGTTGGTTGGGCGACTGCCTTCGGCTCAGGTCATGATCCTGGAGCCCTGGGATCAAGTCCCACATCGGGCTCCCTGCTCAGCAGGAAGTCTGCTTCTCCCTCTGACCCTGCCCCCTCCCATGCTCTCATTCTCTCTCTCAAATAAATAAATAAATAAATAAATAAATAAATAAATAAAATCTTTTTTAAAAAAGTAATTTCACCAGTTTCACTGGGGAGCAGGTCCACAGGGTACCTCATATTGCCATACAGTTGTGTTCACTTTTTAATGTGAGTTTTCCAACTTAGTGTTGTTATTAAATGGAAAGGTAATGAGTTTTATTTTCATCTTGTGTTTTTATTTTAGAATCTTGCTAAATCTTTTTGGTTCTTTTTGTTCTGTTTTGGTCCCATGCATATGCTTGTTGGTGCTAAGGATAACAATGATCTTTCTATTATTTTGTAATTCTGCATATTTGTTTATTTTCGGGTGGCACTGGATTGGATCTCTAGTACAGTGTTGACTAGGAGTGAGGCAATGGGAACCTAGTTTTGTACTTTTTTTGATAGAAAATAATGAACTTCACTCCATTTGTATGTTCCTTTTTGAATAATCTTTTTTTAACTATTCCCTTTATTGGGCTATGTATCTTACCATTGATTCCCCTACAGTATGAGTTTTTTTCATGTGTTTTCTATATTGCTTTCTATGATTCTTAAGATGATTTCAGGTAAATTGTATTAGTTGATTATAGAGTTTCATTGTAAAGTATAACATACATGCAGAAAAGTACATAAGACATATTGAACAGTCCATGGAAATCATAAAAAATAAACAGCTATGAAAGAAAATCCAGCCCTAGATCTAGAACAGTTCTTGACATTAGACACTCCACTGGAAGTGATTCCCTCCTCTCCAGATGTAACCAATATCTTGAATCCTGTGATGGTACTATCCATGCTTTTATCGCCTGTGTATGCATCATTAAATAAAGACACTCTAACTTTGGATGTTTTATAATGCATGTAAATGGAACCACAGTGTATATGCTACCTTATGTCAGACTTCTTTTAAAGTTATTTCATGGTCTTCTATGGAGTAATAATAAACCTTTACTGCTCTCTTGTATTCACTTGTAAGGATACGCAATTATTATTTATTAACTCTATTACTAGTGGTGATTTGGGTGTTTTCAGATTTTTGCCATTATGACCAGTGCTCCTAAAAACATTATTATACATGTATTTACTTGGATGTCTTATTCTTATTCCCATCTTGGTATACTCTATGGTGAATTTCTCTTTCTCTCCCCAAGAACTTAATCCACATAAGGCCTTCTACATCTCAGTTGATGGAAACTCCATTATTCCCGTTTCTATGGTGAGAAGTGATCAGTCATTAAATCTCCTCATTCTGTCTTGCCCCAACTTCAGTCCATCAGGAATCTGTAGCTCTTATCTATGCTTTCCCTGCACATTCCACTGTGAGCACCCAGGTTGACCCACCTTCTTCTCACCTGGTTATGGCTTTATTTTCCTTTTTTTTTTTTAAAAAAAAAGATTTTATTTATTTATTTGACAGAGAGAGACACAGTGAGAGAGGGAACACCAGCAGGGGGAGTGGGAGAGGGAGAAGCAGGCATCCCGTGGAGCAGGGAGCCCGATGTGGGGCTCGATCCCAGGACCCTGAGATCATGACCTGAGCCGAAGGCAGACGCTTAATGACTGAGCCACCCAGGCACCCAATGGCTTTATTTTCCTATCAGGTGTTCTCGTCTCTACATCCATCCCCTGCAGTCTAGTCTCAGCATAAGTGATGGGTCATTAAAGCTATCAGAGGACATCACTCCTCTGTGCAAAAGCCTGAAGTAGTTCTGCATTTCTCACAGAGTCAGATCTGACTAGTTCCCCACAAGATGATATGCTCCACCTCCCATCACGCTCCACCATCCTTGACTGTTATTCCCCATCTCAATTTGCTCCAGTCTCTGGCAGTGTGTCTTAGCCCATTCAGGCTGCTATAATAAAATACCAAAAAGGGGCGCCTGGGTGGCTCAGTTGGTTAAAATACCAAAGAGTGGCCTATAAACAACAGAAATTTATTTCTCACAGGTACAGAGGCTGGGAAGTCCAAGATCAAGGCAACAGCATGCCTTGGATGGAATGAGCTGTTTTGGCATCTTATAACCTCAGTGTGTATGTGTGTTTACTAAAAATTAATGCACACCAACACCAAGGTTTATGAATGTGGATATTATGGAAAGGTCTAAGTTCTCATGTCTTCTTCCCGCCTTCTGAATTCTCATGTCTTCCTCTTTCCTCGTCTTTCTCAATACCGCTTCTGTCTCAAATTAAGGGGGCATAAAGTAAGAAAGAGTAGCAACTGATTCTGTGATAAATAATATATGTAAATAATACACGTATGAGTTAAAATTAGCATTTCTCCAGAAAAATGTCTTCTGGCACCCAGTTGGATTTGTGTATTTCGAATGGAGTACATCAAGACAAAGGGTCAGTTGGCCCACATTGTGAGTTGGGTTTCTACCTTGGGCCTCTCACTGTTGGTGAGAAGAAATGAAGGAAAAGCTCCTTCAGTGTGTTTTTATTTATCAGAATCTCATCAAGATTTGAACTTGTGGTTTATGCAGTGCTGAGAGATGTGGTAGGCAATAAGCAAAGAGATGAAATCATTTTTGTCATAAGGAATTGATACTCATAAAACAGCAGTATTTGTTTCATTTATATAGCATTTCTCTAATTTCTCCAAGTGTTTTGGACCATTCTAGACTCTGTGAAAAGGCAGGGATCACACAGGAAGGGCCACAGTAAAAATGGAGAGAGAGATAAGTTCAATGTGTTAATGTGTTAAGACTATGATACAGAGGGAGCCTGGGTGGTTCAGGTTGGTTAAGTGTCTGCCTTTGGCTCAGGTCATGATCTCGGGGTCCTGGGATCAAGCCCCACATCAGGCTCCTTGCTCAGGAGGGAGTCTGCTTCTCCCTCTCCCTTTGCCGCTCCCCCCTGCTTGTGCTTTCTCTCGTGCGCACACTCTCTCAAATAATAAATAAAATCTTTTTAAAAAGACAATGATACAGAAAATGAGTGTGGACATAGATTAGATGTGAAGAGACCAAAGAATCTTGTTTGAACTTCCTGTGAATTTGAGTCCACTTTCCCTGTGTTGTCAGTGTTGCCCACTCTCCTACAATGATGTGGTTTGTTTTAGGACTCAGTGGTCTTCGAGGATGTGGTTGTGGACTTCACCCAAGAGGAGCGGGCCCTGCTGAATCCTGCTCAGAGGAAACTCTACAAAGATGTGATGCTGGAAACCTTCAGGAACCTGGTCTCAATAGGTAAGGAGGCAGCAATCCTTCACTTAGTTATTTAGAGAGTAAGTATTTCTTATTCATTAAGCCTACTTCAAGATTTGGAATAAGAAGGAAAACACACTGATAAATAAAACAGGCATGATCACAGCTGTCATGGATCTAGAATCTAACAGTTTCTCTGTGACAGTAAAAGTCCAAATATTAACCTGTGTTTTTCTTTCTGTCTTCTTTAAAATACTTAGGGTCCTTCAGTGTCATTAGTCTGGGTATATATTCATGTGTCACTTTGTGGACATGGAGAAGTTTGTTGTTTGAAATCTTGTGGTTTTTCTGTTCATATTAAATCGCCTCCAGGGGCAACTGGGCAGCTCAGTTGGTTAAGTGTCTGCCTTTGTCTCAGGTCATGATACAGTCCTGGGATCAAGCCCCTGCACTGGGCTCCCTGATCCACAAGGGGCCTGCCTTTCCCTCTCCCTCTGCCTGCTGCTCCCCCTGCTTGTGCACATGTGCACTCTCTCTCTGTCAAATAAATAAAATCTTAAAAAAAAAATCGCCTCCGTTTTGACCTCTTGTGCCTCTTAATAATGAAGTTTTGAAACAGCTAAACTGTAGTTCTTTGCTCACAGGTGCCTTCCTTATAAGATTTATTCACTGTTCTGTTTTAGATGATGAGACTCAACTTAAAACCAATGGGTCCATTTCTCAGCAGGATATTTTTGGAGAAAAATTATCTAATGAACAGAAAATAGCAATGTTCACAAAAAATGATTTCTGGACCTCCCTTTTTCAAGAAAATTGGGAAGACCAGTGCATTGAAGATAAGCACAACAATGAGTGGAGACATTTGAGGTGAGTTGCACTTAGGAGAAAACACAATATTCCAGTAGAGAATCTTACTATTTCATGAAATTAAAAAACAAAAACAAAAAACTGATAAACCTTGTTCCAGAATTTGTTTATTCACAGACCATTTCCTCCTTTTTTTCCTTCATGTGACTCAGACATTGAGCATTTGAAAGATAGTTCAGTGGGAAACAATGATCAGGGAACCCTGTATGAGAAACACTGTTGTAGTAATGGGCTATGCTTTAAGCCCATTCCCAAAGCAGCTAGTTTATCACACTTTGAAATAATTCAAACAGGACAGAAAAGCTACATTTATGGGGCACCTGGGTGGCTCAGTTGGTTAAGCATCTGCCTTCAGCTCAGATCATAATCCCGGGGTCCTGGGACCAAGCCTCACATCAGGCTCCCTGCTCAGCGGGGAGTCTGCTTCTCCTTCTCTCTCTGCCCCTCCCCACTATGGTTCTCTCTCTCTCTCTCTCTCAAATAAATCAATAAAATCTTTAGAAAAAGAAAGCCTACATTTATACAGAAAATGGTAGAAATATAGTCCTAGCACTCATTAACAAATATTAATAAATTATGAATATACAAACCATTAATATTGTGCTCCCCCCCTTTTTTTGCAGAAGTCATATAGTGGAGAGACTCTGTGAAAGTAGCAAAGGTAATACATGTGGAGAAACTGTCAGCCGTATTCCAAATATTAAGCTGTATAAGAAAACTCCTAGTGGAGTAAAACTGTATGAATGCAGTCAGTGTGGAAAAGTCTTCAGGCATCGCTCATCCCTTAAGAGGCACAAAAGGAGTCACACTGGACGCAAACTATATCAGTGTGAGGAATGTGGGAAAGCCTTCAGTTGTTCTTCATACCTAAGGAATCATGTGAAAACTCACAGTGGAGAGAAACCCTATGCATGTAAACTTTGTGGGAAAACATTTATTCGTTCCCATTCCCTCACTGGACATATAAGGAGTCACACTGGAGAGAAACCCTACGAGTGTAAGCAATGTGGGAAAGCCTTCAGTTGTCCTAAATCCTTTCGAGTACATGTGATGATGCATAATGGTGGGAAACCCTATGAATGTAAGCAGTGTGGAAAAGGCTTTAGCTGTCCCAAATCCTTTCGAGTACATATGATAATGCACACTGGAGAGAAACCTTATGAATGTAAGCAGTGTGGGAAAGCCTACTGTTGGCTCACATCCTTTCAGAGACATGTGAGAATTCACAATGGAGAAAAACCCTATAAATGTGAAAAATGTGGGAAAGCATTTGGTTGGCCCTCATCCTTACATAAACATGTCAGAATGCACACTGAAGAGAAACCCATAAATGCAAGCAATGTGGGAAAACTTTCAGTTGGCC